>NW_028250823.1:0-479573 GCF_964263255.1 Lissotriton vulgaris | reverse complement strand
TACGACCAACTTAGTAATGGCCGCACGCCCCGATATTGATATAGGCACTGAGGGCCAAAACTGTATTTATTGTCTGAGCATTGTTATAGTGCGAGTTACATGAGGCCAGCCACAAGTCTATTTGTATCCCAGGATCACAGGAAATGTTTTCCCAGCTCTACCAACATTCACTTTCTTTTGCATGTTGTCTTTTTCTGTCTCATGTACCAAATTATCTTTATTCTCCATAATGTGCTTTCTTGTCTCTTATTGTGCATGTCTGACTCTCTTCTTAGAGTGCACGCCGCACTCTCTTCTTAGAGTGCACGCCACACTCTCTTATTGTGCACTTCTAACTCTCTTCTTTACTGTGCATGTCTCACTCTCTCCTTATAGTGCATGCCACGCTCTCTCATTGTGCACGTATGACTCTCTACTCATTGTGCATGTCTCACTCCCTTCTTATTGTGCACATCTCACTCTCTTCTTATTGTGCATGTCTCACTCCCTCCTTATTGTGCACCTCTCACTCTCTTCTTAGAGTGCACACCACACTCTCTTATTGTGCACGTCTCACTCTCTTCTTATTTTGCATGTCTCACTCTTTTCTTAGAGTGCACGCTGCACTCTCTTATTGTGCACATCTCACTCTGTTCTTATTGCGCTCATCTCACTCTCTTCTTATAGTGCACGTCTCACTCTTTTTTTAGAGTGCACGCCGTGCTTTCTTCTTATAGTGCACGCCGCACTCTCTTATTGTGCACGTCTCACTCTTTTTTTATAATGCACGTCTCACTCTCTTCTTATTGTGCACGTCTCACTCTCTTCCTATTGTGCATGTCTCACTCTCTTCTTATTGTGCACGTCTCACTCTCTTCTTATTGTGCACGTCTCACTCTCTTCCTATTGTCCCTCACTCTCTCCATGATCTTTCAGTTTTTTCCTTAAGGATTGAAAATATTGAACCACTTCCTGGCACAATTCAAAGAGAGAGAGAGCACTTGTATAAAGTCACTTGAACCCCTGTATACTGTAAAAATAAACAAAGCATGTGACTAACACAATACAAAACAAGCATTTACAATTCAACGGTTTCGCCTTTGGAAAAGTTAGAGCTATTGGCATTGTAAATGACAAAATTTGTATTTTACTGTTGGTTTTGAAAACAGATAAATAAATGGCATTGTCATTTAAATTGCCAATAGCCTAATCTCTCGCAAATGTGAGACCTATTGTACCCTACGGACAAGCTCAGCAGACAGCAATTACAACCACATACACACACACCCAGAGCCAGCCACACACACCCAGAGCCAGCCACACACACCCAGAGCCAGCCACACACACCCAGAGCCCCACACACACACACACCCAGAGCTCCACACACACACACCCAGAACCCCACACACACACACCCAGAGCCCCACACACACACACACAGAGCCACACACACACCCACACACACCCATAGCCCCCCCCCCACACACACACACCCAGAGCCCCACACACACACACACACACACACAGAGCCCCACACACACCCAGAGCCCCAGACACACACACACCCAGAGACCCACACACACACCCACTGGAGCAGTCACACACACCCACTGGAGCAGTCACACACACACTCTGGAGCAGTCACACACATATACACTCTGGAGCAGTCACACACACATACACACACACAATGGAGCAGTCACACACACACTGGAGCAGTCACACACACACACTCTGGAGCAGTCCCATACACACACACACTGGAGCAGTCACATACACACACACACACACACTGGAGCAGTCATATTGCGTTGCCACGTTGTATTAATGGATAGTGCGTGAGGGTCGGGAGGGGCCCTGAGAATACTTTTTAAAAGAAATAACTTTTAGTTACAGGATTCTAGCTAAATAAAATAAGTACACGGAAACTGGTCTTACAACACGAACTGCACCGGCAGGAGAGGTGGGTATGAGGGAAGAGAAGCCGATTCAGCAAAATGGTCTTGCACTGACTCGCGGACCGGAAATAAATCATCCACCAATAGTGCTGAGTCACTGATAATAGGTACCAGTGACGCCATCTCACCGGTGCAGGCGGGGAAGTATTGTTCTACGAGGAATAGCCAGTTCTAGCCTTAAGGTATTCCTTATCACCTGCAGTTAGCATCCTCGCTGCTAGCTCTGACAAACAAGCACAAGCACCACGAGCAAACGGACAGCGGGAGGGGGGGCTGGAAAGGAACGGACAGCGGGAGGGGGGGCGGGAACGGACAGCGGGAGGGGAGGGTCGGGAACGGGATCCACATTTTCCCAAAGTAAATTTCAACTAACTTCCCTGCTGAAATTTACATACAGAAAATTGTGAGATTGTGGTGCCTTCTGCAGGACTTGGAATTCTAGTATGCGCCATAACATGAGTTACTGCACCTATCACCATTAACTGGACCACTTGTAATCAGGTCCTTAGTCAATGAAAGCCACATATTGCAAAGTTTTATGACAGAGATAAGGGTACAATGATATACACGACAACACTTGATAAATATACTGTAAAGATTTTGAAGTGCATCAATTAAGGTGCAGTTGGAAATACGGGGCTGTTGATCCCATATTTAAACAGTGAATCTGAGCGTGTTTGTATAAAATTCGATTTAACAATAGCCACTTGAAATGTATTATGTCAGCCCATACAGGTTAGGCTGATGGGAACTTTCATTCAAGTTGCAGGACATCTGTAAGCAATTAATTAAGCAATAAGCTAGGAAACACTATGTGAACACTCCCCTCGAATGGGCTTTCAAGACAACCCTTGAAGTGACTGGGCTCAGGCCGTCAATGCATAGCCTAGCATATTGCGTTGCCACGTTGTATTAATGGATAGTGCGTGAGGGTCGGGAGGGGCCCTGAGAATATTTCTTAAAAGAAATAACTTTTAGTTACAGGATTCTAGCTAAATAAAATAAGTACACGGAAACTGGTCTTACAACGCGAACTGCACCGGCAGGAGAGGTGGGTATGAGGGAAGAGAAGCCAAAATAAATCATCCACCAATAGTGCTGAGTCACTGATAATAGGTACCAGTGTTGCCATCTCACCGGTGCAGGTGGGGCAGTATTGTTCTACGAGGAATAGCCAGTTCTAGCCTTAAGGTGTTCCTTATCACCTGCAGCTAGCATCCTCACTGCTAGCTCTGACAAACAAGCACAAGCACCATGAGCACACGGACAGCGGGAGGGGGGGCTGGAAAGGAACGGAGAGCGGGAGGGGGGGCGGGAACGGACAGCGGGAGGGGAGGGGAGGGAACGGGATCAAAACAAACGTACGTAAACATACAAAGTGAAAACACATTTATAAACAAAATGCTCCTTACCTGATTGCCTCGTGGGAACTCGAATCTTGCAGCCAACTCCAACAACAAACACTTGTAAAAAGAAGAAAACAGGCCGACTCAAAAAAAAAAAATAACACACACCCACTGCCGCGATGACGATCAGAAGTGGGTGGAGAGGGAAAAAATCGCGGGAACGCCCCCAAATCTGGTCCGCCTTGACGGACAGATCCGGCTCCCAATGGCTAGCCTCCATTTATGGAGCTAGCCAATGGGAGCCGAGGGACGTTCCTAAAGCCCATATGGTAAACAATACATTTCGCCTGCGCCGAAAAGCTGCGCAAAGCGTAGCCAAACCTAAAAAAGGTATTGTAGGAAGGAAAGAACAAAGTGGCTTGGTCCTCTATATAATTCTTCTGATCACAAACATTTTGATGCAGCGACCACAGAGTCACAAACCTGGAATCAAAGCCAGGATGTGCTCTGCTGGGATCTGCAAGTACCCCTGAAGAAGAGGCACTGCCCCTGGAGAGGTCACGCCTCGGTGGACGTGAGCTCAAGGGTTCAGGGTGCTGGTGGGCAGCTAGTCCATGCTGGGAGGTCCTTGTAAGTGAACTCACACCTGACACCTCTCTCAAGGCACACATGCACGAGCAGGTAATGACATGGCATTTAATGAAAGAAGCTGCAGCAAGGACATAGGGGTCCTTGCCACCATTCACCCCTCTACCATAGGGCACCATAGGAACCAGGACCATTGGAGCCACCGTGACCCGGAAATGAAGAGAACCAGGCAGACTGCAGAACACGTGAAGGTCACCAGTGGTAGAGATGGAACAGGTGACGTACAGACACTACATATACTACTGTAGGGCACCACCTGCAAATATTGGAGTTGGCAATCATTTCTGTGGGATTCAGGCAGTGGCATTTTTTCTATATTTGCATATTTTATTATTATTAACTTGAACTCGGATTTTTCTGGTGAATTAGCAGGAAGATAACAGTATCCAGCAAAGTTCCAGTATGGAAAATGTGACTTTTTGGCCCTGTGAGACAGTGTGAAATCCTATAAATTGTTTAAGTGTTGACTGCAAAGTTGTTAGATTGATTTTGTGTCGTACAAACTTAGGACGGCCTGGGACTTTGGATAAATCTGTTCATGCTACTCACACATTAATATACCATGTAAGATAAACACAATGACCTAGACGTAGATGTAAATATTTTAAGTCTACGTTTCTCTTTTTGTGCTCGGAGCGGTGCACATGGTACTGCGCATGAGTTGGTCCTTCAGGCGCACATGCATGATGTGTACATGGGTCTCACCAGGGGAGGCACTGAGTGTATTAGTGAAGAGTGATGACCGATTAATTCATGGACAACGCTTTGCACACCAGAGCTGGAATGTTGACCATCTTTTGTACATGTCATCTCCAAGTCCAGGGATGACCCACAAGGAGGATGGAGAAGCAGGGATACGAGGAGAAGACGCAGATTACACTGGGGACAACTGTAGAGCAAACCAAGGAACCAGGGAAAAAGGACAAACCAAAAGAATAAAGTGTGTAGGAAAACCACACAGTATTCCCAAAACCACCAGTGGAAGACAGTGTTAGCACAACTGTGCAGTACCAAGAAAATGGTACCACAATCACTCATGTTCATTCAAAGGAAAGGCCACAAACCCCTCTCACTCAGCCCCCACACACGTGTAGGTCCATCATGACTGAATAAATAAACTGATAGTATGTGTTTTTTAAAATAATTTGGGGTAGTTTATTGATTTTTGTTACAGGTTTTTCCATAATGACTAGCAAACTATGCCCATGGCCACCTGGGTGTTCAAGATGGAATAGTTATGTGCCAGCACGGAGGCAGTGGGGAACATGGCCTGTGGTGATGGCACATTTCAAGAACAGTACTTCACTTGGGTAGGATGAGAGGTACAGAGGGGTATGTTTTTCCTGTGTGATCCAATTCATGATCCCCTGGGGCCTCATTTATCAAAAGTGACGCATCGCTGCGTGAAAACAGTGGTGCATCACTTTTCACTGCGCACTCCTTGCGACACCAATGATGCGTCATATTTAATGTATGACGCATCATGTTGCAAGGACTTACAGATACGTCAGTATTTCTGACGCATCTGTAAGCGCAAAAGTGACGCATTGCTGGAGTGTGTCACAAAAGTGACGCAACTCCAGCAATGCGTCCTTTCACATGGGGAAAGCCCCATGTGAAAGGGCTTGCGTCAGTCTTACGCCTGCTGTGAGGCAGGCGCAAGATTTTGACGCAACAGCATCCTAGAAGTGACGCAGTAAACTCTCATAGATTTCACTGCGTCACTATTACGAGGCTTTTTGCGGGGGAACGCCCCCTCTGCATACATTATACCTGATGCAGGTATAATGTGGTGCAGGGGTTTAAAAAGTGACGCATCTACCTAGATGCGTCACTTTTTAAATATGACGCAACAAGGCGCGTATTTTACGCCGCTGGTGCGTCACAAAAAGTGACGCACCGGCGGCGCAAAACTGACGCAAGGCCTCATAAATAAGGGCCATGGTGTTCCATAAAGCGATACACAGGCCACAGGTTGCTTAGATGATGTGGAAACACATGTGTAAATGTAGTGACATGACAGTGTATGCTTTGTTATTATCCTGTGCACATAGGGCTTGCTACACCCCTATAACCTGGCATCTGTCCTTAGTTTACACTGAGCTCTCAAGCCAGTAATGCAGGGACCCCAGCTCTACCGGTAAGGAGCAAATCAAGCTCCACTGCAGATTAGGAGGAGGAAGAGAGGAGGAGGAGAGGAGGAGGAAGATATCACAAAAAGTAGGACACGAAGAATACTCATCCGTAAAAAAAAGAATATATGAATTGCATAACTTTCAAATTGATCAATGACACAATATTGTGGTAAACAATGACGTTGACAGAAACATTGTGCCAACAATATTGTTTACCAGAAAATCGTGATTCAGCCGACCATCTATACTAATATAATAAAGAGAGAGCCCAAACCTTTGAGGCGGATAATCTCAGGAACCACAGCACCAATCACAACACCCAATACAGCTTTGGAAAGGGCAGTTGCAGCAGAAGGACATAGGCTATGCAGACGCCCACCATATACATTTGAAAGGTAAAAGAACCGTGCCAGCAAAGTAGTCCCTTGTGGGCGAGTCTGCGTTGTGCTGTGGGCGTGTGCTGGGGGCATGTGGTACGTTCCGCCCTTCATGCCATGTCTCATATCGTGTTTTGTGGGCATGTGCGTGGCGTGGGATTACGGAGAAAAATAAGAGAGCGTTGTGCCCAATATTTCATTGTTTTTTCTTTTTTTCTTCCCAGGTTCTGTACATTCCAGCTCCGGATGTGCACCCTGCTCCCTTTAAATACACCTGCACCCCATAATCATAACCCACCCTTACTCCTTAAAATACCCCAACACCCTTAAACACTAACCCATCTTAACCCTATAAATATACCCTGTACCCCAAAACCCAAACCTATACCTAAACCTTAAAAATACCCCTGTACCCCAAAACCCAAACCTAGCCCTGAACCCTATAAATACCCCTGTACCTCATAACCCAAACCTACCCCTGAACCCTAAAAATACCCCTGTACCCCAAAACCCAAAGCTAGCCCTTAACCCTAAAAATACCCTTGTACCCCAAAACCCAAACCTACCCCTGAACCCTAAAATACCCCTGTACCCCAAAGCTCAAACCTAGCCCATAACCCTTAAAATACCCCTGTACCCCAAAACCCAAACCTACCCCTGAACCCTAAAAATACCCCTGTACCCCAAAATCCAAACTCCGGGTGTCCACCCTGCTCCGTTTAAATTTTCGCTGCACCCCATAATCATAACCCACCCGTACTCCTTAAAATACCCCAACACCCTTAAACACTAACCCATCTTAACCCTATAAATATACCCTGTACCCCAAAACCCAAACCTATCCCTAAACCTTTAAAATACCCCTGTACCCCAAAACCCAAACATAGCCCTGAACCCTATAAATACCCCTGTACCTCAAACCCCAAACTTACCCCTGATCCCTAAAAATACCCCTGTACACCAAAATCCAAACCTAGCCCTGAACCCTAAAAATACCCCTGTACCCCAAAACCCAAACCTACCCCTGAACCCTAAAATACCCCTGTACCCCAAAACTCAAACTTAGCCCATAACCCTTAAAATACCCCAGTACCCCAAAACCCAAACCTACCCCAGAACCCTAAAAATACCCCTGTACCCCAAAACCTAAACCTAGCCATGAACCCTACAAATACCCCTGTACCCTGAAACCCAAACCTAGCCCTGAACCCTTAAAATACCCCTGTTCCCCAAAACCCAAACCTACCCCTGAACCCTAAAAATACCCCTATACCCCAAACCCCAAACCTAGCTCTGAACACTAAAAATACCCCTGTACCCCAAAACCCAAACCTATCCCTACACCTTAAAAATACCCCTGTACCCCAAAACCCAAACCTAGCCCTGAACCCTATAAATACCCCTGTACCTCATAACCCAAACCTACCCCTGAACCCTAAAAATACCCCTGTACCTCAAAACCCAAACCTACCCCTGAACCCTAAAAATACCCCTTTACCCCAATACCCAAACCTAGCCCTTAACCCTAAAAATACCCCTGTACCCCAAAACCCAAACCTACCCCTGAACCCTAAAATACCCCTGTACCCCAACGCTCAAACCTAGCCCATAACCCTTAAAATACCCCTGTACCCGAAAACCCAAACCTACCCCTGAACCCTAAAAATACCCCTGTACCCCAAAACCCAAACTCCGGGTGTCCACCCTGCTCCCTTTAAATACCCCTGCACCCCATAATCATAACCCACCCGTACTCCTTAAAATACCCCAACACCCTTAAACAGTAACCCATCTTAACCCTATAAATATACCCTCTACCCCAAAACCCAAACCTATCCCTAAACCTTAAAAATACCCCTGTACCCCAAAATCCAAACCTAGCCCTGAACCCTATAAATACCCCTGTACCTCAAACCCCAAACTTACCCCTGATCCTTAAAAATACCCCTGTACACCAAAACCCAAACCTAGCCCTGAACCCTAAAAATACCCCTGTACCCCAAAACCCAAACTTACCCCTGAACCCTAAAATACCCCTGTACCCCAAAATTCAAACTTAGCCCATAACCCTTAAAATACCCAGTACCCCAAAACCCAAACCTACCCCTAAACCTTAAAAATACCCCTGTACCCCAAAACCCAAACCTAGCCCTGAACCCTATAAATACCCCTGTACCTCAAACCCCAAACTTACCCCTGATCCCTAAAAATACCCCTGTACACCAAAACCCAAACCTAGCCCTGAACCCTAAAAATACCCCTGTACCCCAAAACCCAAACCTACCCCTGAACCCTAAAATACCCCGTACCCCAAAATTCAAACTTAGCCCATAACCCTTAAAATACCCAGTACCCCAAAACCCAAACCTACCCCTGAACCCTAAAAATACCCCTGTACCCCAAAACCCAAACCTAGCCCTGAACCCTAAAAATACCCCTGTACCCTGAAACCCAAACCTAGCCCTGAACCCTTAAAATACCCCTGTACCCCAAAACCCAAACCTACCCCTGAACCCTAAAAATACCCCTATACCCCAAAACCCAAACCTAGCTCTGAACCCTAAAAATACCCCTGTACCCCAAAACCCAAACCTAGCCCTGAACCCTATAAATACCCCTGTACCTCATAACCCAAACCTACCCCTGAACCCTAAAAATACCCCTGTACCCCAAAACCCAAACCTAGCCCTGAACCCTAAAAATACCCCTGTACCCCAAAACCCAAACCTACCCCTGAACCCTAAAATACCCCTGTACCCCAAAACTCAAACCTAGCCCATAACCCTTAAAATACCCCTGTACCCCAAAACCCAAACCTACCCCTGAACGCTAAAAATACCCCTGTACCACAAAACCCAAACTCCGGGTGTCCACCCTGCTCCCTTTAAATGCCCCTGCACTCTATAATCATATCGCACCCTTACTCCTTAACCCCTTCCATGCTCATGACGAGCTCAGCTCGTCATGAGGCACAGTGGAGCTGTGCTGATGACGAGCTGAGCTCGTCATGACACCAGCAAAATGGCAATTTCCAGCACAGGGGAAAAATAACCACAGCAGCGATGTGGTTAAAATACCCCAACACCCTTAAACACTAACCCATCTTAACCCTATAAATATACCCTGTACCCCAAAACCCAAACCTATCCTTAAACCTTAAAAATACCCCTGTATCCCAAAACCCAAACCTAGCCCTGAATCCTGTAAATACCCCTGTACCTCAAAACCCAAACGTACCCCTGAACCCTAAAAATACCCCTGTACCCTAGTCCTGAACCCTAAAAATACCCCTGTACCCCAAAACCCAAACCTACCCCTGAACCCTAAAATACCCCTGTACCCCAAAGCTCAAACCTAGCCCATAACCCTTAAAATAACCCTGTACCCCAAAATCCAAACCTACCCCTGAACCCTAAAAATATCCCCTTTACCCCAAAACCCAAACTCCGGGTGTCCACCCTGCTCCCTTTAAATACCCCTACACCCCATAATCATAACCCATCCGTACTCCTTAAAATACCACAACACCCTTAAACACTAACCCATCTTAACCCTATAAATATACCCTGTACCCCAAAACCCAAACCTATCCCTAAACCTTAAATATACCCCTGTACCCCAAAACCCAAACCTAGCCCTGAACCCTATAAATACCCCTGTACTTCAAAACCCAAACCTACCCCTGAACCCTAACTATACCCCTGTACCCCTAAACCCAAACCTACCCCTGAACCCTAAAAATACCCCTGTACCCCAAAACCCAAACCTAGCCCTGAACCCTAAAAATACCCCTGTACCCTGATACCCAAACCTAGCCCTGAACCCAAAACATACCCCTGTACCCCAAAACCCAAACCTACCCCTGAACCCTAAAAATACCCCTATACCCCAAAATCCAAACCTAGCTCTGAACCCTAAAAATACCCCTGTACCCCAAAACCCATACCTATCCCTAAACCCTAAAACTACCCCTGTACCCCAAAACCCAAAACTATATCTGAACCCTTAAAATATCAAACACCCCAAAACATATACCTCAGTACCCCAAAATATATACCCCTATACCCATACTTACCTTAGCCAAACATTAGAAAAAACATGCTTTTACCATTCATGCATTTACAACGAATTTCGTTGTAAATGTATGCGTGGTAAAACCATATAAAATGTAATGCCATGCGTTATAATGACATTGAGGAGTCATGGTACTTTTGTAATGAAAGTATGCGGAGTGATGGTATGCGGAAAGAAAATTGCGGAATAATGGGTGTTTACCCTCCCCCGGTAAGTACATTGGTGGCACAGCGGCCCACATCTCCAGCAACATACTCATATTTTTTCACCATCGATTTGAAAAATGCACAGGTCTATCTCATTGATGGCCATGGCATACACTTTTAGACACACCTCCCGCCACAAGTTCTAGAATTGCGAACTTTAGAGCTGGGGAGCTACCTTCGAATCTCGGGATCAGCTCAACATCCTGTGATTCCAGGCAAATCGCTTTGTCTCCCCATGCCTACCACAAATGAATGTGTTCTTCTGTAATGTAAATTGTGCTCATACCATGTTGTCGAGTTTGCGCTATTTAATATTGCAAGGAAAAATAAAGTAGGGAAACTCAAGTTCACACACTACTGAACGCGCACTCTTAAGTGCATCAGCAGTGCACTTTGAATCGGAGCGTTTCACAGGCCTGTCACAGATAAGAAATGCTATCAAAACGAAATCTTACAAAACAATATACTACTGGCCGGCAGCAATTCATACCCGGACAACGTCGGGATGGGCTGCTAGTCTATACTACTATTATAAAGAGAGAACAGACACCTTTTGGCAAGGTAAACTCGGGAACCACAGCGCCAATCCACACACCCAATATATTGTTGTAATCCTTAGGTTGTGTAGACGGACATAGGCTGTATAAAATAAAAATAAAACGTAAATTAAAAAATTTAAGTTTTAAAACAAAGTAGTCCCCTAAAACAAGCGCCAGCCGCGACGTAGCGCTAACTGTGACCTACACCTGCGTGCTGACGTCAGGAGCTGCGTCCAGGAACGTGAGTGACCTGCAGTTGGGTTTCTAGAAGCGGCAGGCCCGGCTCGCTGGTGAACCACTCGTTCGTGCCCCTGCCAGCATGTCCATATTTCCGCCAGCTGCTGCCTAAAAGCCACCTCATGCTTTCATTAACCTGGTAGTCTGCCTGAGCTGCGAGCGCGTCCATCTCCTCACCGCGCGCTCCATCCCCGAGTGCCGCCTCCCTTTCCCACACATCGCTCTCAGCCCTGATCCCAGCTGGGATGCTCGCAGCTAATGATCCCTGATATGACTTCCCTCGCCGTGGCGCCCAAATCGTGCGCCGCGGCGCCCCGGTGCGCCATTAGGACCAGCGAGGGGCGCCGCGCACGTCTTTGAAATGTAGGGAAAATATCTGCTGTTGTTCATGTGAACCATTAAAAAATCATGTATTTTTTCGCACAGAGTATGTAATTTTTACAGGGGGAATTAAAAGCTCTACCGGTAACGTCAGACAGCTTGATTTTGCAGAGGCCGCCGGAGGCTCAAGGGCCGGCGCCTTAACCCACGCCGAGCCCCAGTGGAGGAACCGGTTCTGGGCGCCCAGAAGCGGCAGGAAGGCTTAACACCCCACAGGGGAGCATCCTGTTGGCACCAAGGAACCCCCAGCCAATAGGGGGGACAGCATGATACAAACCCCCCAATGGGGGACCAGCTGCACGGAACGGACGAGCAGATGGGGGGGATATAAGCCACCGCTTCCCCCAGATAGCTCCTAATTTTCGTGGAGCGGGGGAAGCGGCGCACCTGAATTTTTTGGAAGGACAATACCTTAGTGCTCAAGGCGAAGCTAAGTCGGAGGAGATGGAAGAGAGCCCGAATTCCCAAGCGGTGTACTACCCAGCCAGCGAGGAGGCAAAGCTCTGCCGGTCTGGTTGGGGGCTCGGAAAAGCGACAAGAACAAAGTAGGTGCGCCTGCTCCCAGCCCGTGCAATAACCTGTTTCTGCGGAACCCTCGGGACGCTGCTCCCGGCGGCAGCGAAAACACCATGTATGCAGTGCCCCAGAACCCACCGAACGGCCCTGGGCATGGAGGCGGCGGAGGCCCCCACTCCCAACCAACAGGTCGGTGGGCCAGGAAGATAATCTCGGGGATGCATTCCTGATAGCGGGGCCCAGAGGCGCATCCGATGTGGTGGCCCGGTGGTCTGTCCAGGCGGGCACCAAGGGAGAACGAAAAGCAGATGCCTGGCCGCGCAACAGTCCGGCCTGCGCAGGGATCCCTCAAGAGGTTGGGGGACAGTAGAACGTCGCGGGAGTCCGCCACGGAAGCAGAGCAGAGGCAGCAAGAGGGCTCAAGGTGCGGAATGCGCAATGCTGAAACATGCGGCACCCTGCAAATCACAGTTGAACCCGGCAAACCGGCGACCAGAAGAAGTGACCAGCTGCAAGAGACGGAGCCGCCGGCCGAGGGAACAGAGGACGCCTCGCCTACTGCCGGGAAAAAGATGGTGACGGAGAAGGAGAAAGCTTAGAGAGGAAGGCCATGGCTTAAAGAACTCCTACCACCCTGGGGTACCCACCGCGATGCCGAAGGGGCGCGGGCCGGGGCAACCCATCGGGCAGCAGCAATACCACGTGGCAAAGCGGAGGGAACAATCAAGATGGCAAAGCGTCGTGTGACGGGGTATCGATTCCCGGCGGCCGAAACAGAGCATGAAAACACCGCCCCTCCCCCACCTCTGATGGAATCAGGAAGCCCGGGCGAGTGATGTGGGCACGGTATCCAGCGCTACATAAAGGAATTGGTGGAGGGAGCCCTGATCGGCGTTGCCGGACGGTGCAGGACAGCACCACGGACGAAGCCGAGAGCTAGGGTGAGTAATAGGCAGATCGAGTGAATAGGATTGAAAATGTGGGCGAGTTTGTGGCACAAGGCTAGAGCTGCTGGCTTTCCACTTGAGTAAGCAGGTTCGAGTCTGCCGTCAGCCAATAATTCTGTGGTTCAAAGATATATGCGTATTTGTTAAATATAATTGGGCTTGTAAAAAGCGCTCCAATACCTTCGATCGAGTTTGCGCTATATAAAACTACAAAATTCGAGCCTCTTTTAAGTTAATTAAAGTACAGCAAAGGTCAGTACAATTGCCGATTTAAATAATTTTCATGCGATGAAGTTAGTGCCCCGGGTAGAAGGGTGCGAAACAATGGCTGGGATCGGCACAGGTAATGAGGGAAGTGCCCCGGCGTAGAAAGGATCCCGGATAGCGCGGGGCGAGACCGGCACATGGGATGAGGAAAGTGCCCCTGGTAGAGTTGCGAAAGACTGTTCGCAAGCAGCTCATGCAATGGGGAAGCTTTGTGCTAATACGGGTCGTAAACAGCAAAGTAATAAGATGGACCCGATGATGCGCATGCATGGCAGGCTCAGAAGTCCAGCATGTAACGTGAAAGATTAGATTGAGTGGGATCACAAAAAGCCGAAAGATGGGAAGCTTAGGGTGCAGATAGAGCATTCCGCTTGAAAATGATCAGCGCAGGGAAGAGCTGTTAATGCGTGGAAAGCATTGTGATATAAGAAGCTCAATGCTGATATGGAGCCAGAAGGGAAAACCGTCATCACGATAAAGATGTGTAAAGATGCATCAATACAAATTTTTGTAAGAGTACATAAGTGAACAAGGGCAATAAAACAACACGCCGACCAGTTAATAACAAACTGTAGAGGGAAATGAAAGAGCAGTGTAGGCACCACGATAAAGATAAAATAGGTCATGAGTTACATTTAAAACCATTGCATTTGAATATAAACAAGGCGAGGAAAAGTACCACGGATGGCTATAGTGCAAGAGTTTTGATTTTACTAGAGATTCTAGAGGGCGTGTGTTTAGAAGTGCGGCCAGGGAGAAAGTCCAACAGAATAATGACGTTGTCGACGGAGCTGCCTCATAATTTAAATGATATCCATACTCAGGCAACAAGACGGTGCACCAATTACTCTAATGATACCTGCATTGCAGAGACTGTTAAAGAAAGCCAAATTAGGCACAGTTGAATATACCAACATCGTAGACTACAATGTTAACCTGGTAAGCATGAAGAGGCTAAACACGATTTAAACGCTGATAAAGTGGCGGGGTTGCAAGGCAGTAACACTCGGAAACGATCGTAAAGGCAGCCGCACCCCCGAAGGAGGGTGAGGCTTAGGGGCCGGCGCCAGTTGGTATGGTTCAATACTGCCACCAATTCCCAGGCCCCTCTCCAGTAAGAACATTAATTACGTCAGTTGCTTCAATCTTCCCTAGACAATCGTTCTAATGTAGCCCGAAACTTCTGGGCACACATGGGCACCCTGTGAAGTGCGCCTTCCACAGCCGCACCCCTAGCCTTAACGCTAAGTGCAGCTGCATACTGCCAGTCATGTTCGATCGCCCTTAACAGTCGACCCTGCATGCAGTCAGAGTGCCGTTCGGCCCCGCGCCTGCGCCCTGTAATTTGAACTACTCCATGCCCAGCAAAGTTAGCTGCCTGCAGTCAGACTTTCATTGGCACTTACCTGAAGCTGGTTCAGAAAGGAAATCAAAATATAGGTAGAATTGGAGCAATATAACACCTTTCATGTGCAGATAGAATGGTGGCACGGATCATGTCAAGCCGAGGCATGTTTCAGATCTGTCCGTGCTGGCAGAGAACAGTGGGGAGTCGTGGGCCTAGGTAGGGCAACCATCTGGCATGGAGGCGAAGGCAGGGCAGTGAGTGTAAAAATTCAGGACGAAGGGATCGAGGCGGGCCGGGGGGAACACGCCTACCTTCAAGAGACCGGTTGCGGGTGATGCGCCTTTGGCGGCTCTCCCGAAGTGCATTGAGCTGGGCTGGGTCGCGTTTGGCCATGCACATGTCGCTGTCCCGTAGTAGCCACAGTTTTTTGTGGTTTCTTAAGGGCGCATAAGTCTCGGCCAACTTCACGCAGTACAAGGACCACATTCAATGTGGTAATGTTTTGTTCCCAAGTCCCGCCTCCGAGGTTTGCGTCTAACAAGGGGTTTAATTCATGCACGCACGAAGTCTCGTTCAACTGCAGGAAGGTCAAGGGACGCGAGGACACTCCCATGCCCGGGCGTCCTTCAAGCAGCGGAGATATCGGACGCAGCGTCTTGTCCCAGCAGGGGTGCTCAACATCCTCTATTTCTGGGCAAATCACTTGATTTCCCTGGCCAAAAGGGGGGGCCGATGCGCTGGGGGGCCGAGCGTGTCCCTCGAGTGCAGACCCGGACAAGCCCACCAACGTAACTAAAGAAACGAAAGTGCTAGCAGAGGAGATAGGGGTGAAACTCAGCACGGATTGCCCAGCCCATCCCCCCCCCCACCCCCCCAAAAGGGGGATGATGGCGGTAGCGGACATTCCGCATCCCGGTGCTAAATATCAGATGCGTAAGGCCAGTGGTACGGCAGGTGGGTTATCGACCTCTCAAAGATGAAAGGCGGGGCTAACCTACTCCGACTTGATAGGGCGACTTTGGAGCCAAAAACTCAATTCACAGCAATGGCCACATGAATACGCGTGGCCACTAGATCCAAAGCACAAAGCCTGTCAGCACCAAGGTGCTCACCCCCACCTGGGCAGTCACTTTTCCCCAGGTGCACACATCCGTGCAGAGGGCGGACCACGACTATCCAATAACCCATCGCGCCCTGCCCACCATGAAGCGAATGTTCCTTAGGTCAACCGGCAACAGCGAGGGGATAATTACAAGGAGGCAAAATTACAAAAGGCAGAGGGTGAGTACATAAGAACTTGAGGCAATCGTGCAACGGCAAATAAAAAAAAAAAAAAAAAAAAAAAAAAGGAAAAAAAAAAAAAGAAACAAAAAAAAGGGAAATGCATATGACGTGGCGCGGCCTAATAAGGCCAGAGGAAGGAATCCAGACAGTGGGCAGGTTGCGCATACTATAAGCCACAGTCCTGCCTCGACCAGGAGGCTCAAACATCCGGTGATTCTGGGCAAATCACTTAGTCTCCCGGGCCAAAAGGGAATGACTGTTGCGCTGGGTGCGAGTGCCCCGAGCGCAGATCCTGCTCCCACCCCGGTGGGGGTACGGGGGCCGGCCTCTCAAATAAAGGGAAAAAGCACAGCCGCGCGCAAGTACACAAGGCCGGCTCAGAATATGTATGGCGGTTTTCACTTTGGGTTTGCCCCTGGTCGACTAGAACCATTCGGCCACGACCAAGGGTAGCCGGCGGAAGGAAGGTTGAGAGCCAGTGAGGTGCCGTCCGGTGACGCACTTGGGCATTTAAGCCACATTAACCACAGGAGCTGGGGGGAGCCGCAGGAAGACGTGAGCCTCCCTGCGGCGTGGCGGAAATTGTCACAACGGATGGCTAAGGAGACACACCAACAGGGCGGTGTGTAGAAGTAGGCCACTCACTTTGGGATGCCGCACGGCAGGGTGAGGTGGCCGGGCCAAGGAGGGGAGTAGCGAACGGAGACGGCGCTCGCGGCCCAGACCCGGCCGGACGGCAGGGCACAAAAAGGTAGCGAGTTGGGCCTAACTCCTTGGAGAAGCTACCCCTTCCTACAAGCAAAGGGCGTGGGTGACCAGCCAAATGGCGGTCCCAGAGGTAACACGACAATGAGGACTACCAAGGATCAACGAAAGAACTGGTTTGGTAGGCGTGCCATCTACGAACTGAATGTACCACGATATTGATCTGCACAATATGATGATCGACATGTTTATGACCCAGATATGATTTATGACAATGAAAACGACATGTATGATTTATGACCCAGATATGATTTATGACAATGATGAGGACATCTATGATTTATGACCCAGATATGATTTATGAAAATGATGACATGTATGATTTATGACCCAAATATGATTTATGACCACGGCGATGGCATGTATGATTTATGATCCAGATATGTGGTATGACATGTTTATGACCCAGATATAATTTATGGGATATTGTGTTGACATGTATATGACCCAGATATGATTTATGATCCCAATAAAACTGCGGCCAACAACCACCACAACAACTACGACCTGGTTGGCTAAGTTATTGGGATGACTGGGGTATTGGTCTTGGGGTAGATACTTACCATGGGATGGGGGAGTGCGGGGGTTATTGCAGAGGCCGCCGGAGGCTCAAGGGCCGGCGCCTTAACCCACGCCGAGCCCCAGTGGAGGAACCGGTTCTGGGCGCCCAGAAGCGGCAGGAAGGCTTAACACCCCACAGGGGAGCATCCTGTTGGCACCAAGGAACCCCCAGCCAATAGGGGGGACAGCATGATACAAACCCCCCAATGGGGGACCAGCTGCACGGAACGGACGAGCAGATGGGGGGGATATAAGCCACCACTTCCCCCAGATAGCTCCTAATTTTCGTGGAGCGGGGGAAGCGGCGCACCTGAATTTTTTGGACCCACCCACCCACACCTAGGAACCAGCAGTTGTCGCAGTGCTGGACAGCAACACAAGCATTGGCGGAAATTGTCACAACGGATGGCTAAGGAGACACACCAACAGGGCGGTGTGTAGAAGTAGGCCACTCACTTTGGGATGCCGCACGGCAGGGTGAGGTGGCCGGGCCAAGGAGGGGAGTAGCGAACGGAGACGGCGCTCGCGGCCCAGACCCGGCCGGACGGCAGGGCACAAAAAGGTAGCGAGTTGGGCCTAACTCCTTGGAGAAGCTACCCCTCCCTACACGCAAAGGGCGTGGGTGACCAGCCAAATGGCGGTCCCAGAGGTAACACGACAATGAGGACTACCAAGGATCAACGAAAGAACTGGTTTGGTAGGCGTGCCATCTACGAACTGAATGTACCACGATATTGATCTGCACAATATGATGATCGACATGTTTATGACCCAGATATGATTTATGACAATGAAAACGACATGTATGATTTATGACCCAGATATGATTTATGACAATGATGAGGACATCTATGATTTATGACCCAGATATGATTTATGAAAATGATGACATGTATGATTTATGACCCAAATATGATTTATGACCACGGCGATGGCATGTATGATTTATGATCCAGATATGTGGTATGACATGTTTATGACCCAGATATAATTTATGGGATATTGTGTTGACATGTATATGACCCAGATATGATTTATGATCCCAATAAAACTGCGGCCAACAACCACCACAACAACTACGACCTGGTTGGCTAAGTTATTGGGATGACTGGGGTATTGGTCTTGGGGTAGATACTTACCACGGGATGGGGGAGTGCGGGGGTTATGGCACAGCTGCAGCGCAACATATAGGGGAGTTGAAAGTGCCACCTGTAAAATCAGGAATCGTGCTTTAGCCCAAACAGTACAACTGCCATACCCACATGCGTGCTTCACATAGTTTAGGCGGGCCAGGCATACGACGACGCACATTCAGAGATGCCAAGCGTTATTGCCGCCTGGGTTCCTCCGCAACTCGAGACCCTCTTCTTTACAAACAAGTAGGTCACCCATGCGCTTCGTCGGCGGTAGAAATGAAAAATATGAATGACTTGTACAATAAAATGCGGGCAGCAACACTTGACTTATTGGCTTTGGCACTTTCTTGCTGGCCGTGCTGCATAAGCATGTTTAGGGCGAGCAGTGGGCGGGGCCTGTGCAGCGAGACCAGTAAGTGCCAAAGCCAGGAAAGCCAAGTGTTGCAGCCCGCATTTTAACTTACATGTGTTTGAGGAAGACTGCCGTAGGTAGTGATTAGGGCCGGCTGCTCGGTTCTGACAGATGACGGCTCTAAGAAGAGGGTTAGGCCGTAAACGACTTCTTAGAGCTGTCATCCGTCAGAGCCGAGCAGCCGGCCCTAATCACTGAAGCTTCCTCAATGACATGTAAATTAAAATGCAGGGTGGAGCACTTGGCTTGCCTTTCTTTGGCACTTACTGGCATCGCTGCACAAGTCCGACCCGCTGCTCACCCTTAGACTTTAAGAATTGTTTGCTGTTTGCCCTGGGAACTCGCAGTGGTAAATGTTATCAGTCTCTGCCTTGCACGTGACGGGGGAAAAAGGGGATAGTTATCCTGACTTTTGATGTCCATTTGACCCATGCAGTGACCCTCAGACTCTGTAAAAGAGTATGCCATGAACAGTGATGACGAGTCACTAATTTGCTCAGCACATGCTCTCCTCTTTCAACGTGGGGCCCTTCAGTTTCTAAACTAAATCACTCATTTGCCGGGGTTCTGCCATATTAGTTCAACCTTTCAGACACTGAGGTTATGTCATCCCCAGAAGAGAATGAAAGAGAAATTACATCAAATGTTCATGCACACACACACACAAATGCATAGGTGTGTGTGCACACACAGACAAGCACACATACATACTCAAGCAATTACAAGTTTTTTATTAAGTGACTGTAATATTTGTATTTTGTTATAAATATATGTATAATACCTTCATCAGCTTCATCACAATGTCAGGGAAAAAACTGGAAGTACTCCCAAGGTAGGGCCTACATCCCGGCACCTTTAAAAGAAAAAGTGATATAATGGGGAGCCGTGGCCAATGGGCAATTAGGTCAAGGGAGCCGCAGGTCAAAAAAGTTTGGGAACCACTGCCGGGTCTAGAGGGAGACCGGGAGAGAGGGAGGGAGGGGAGACGAGCAAGATCGACAGGGCTACTCTCAGCGTCCGACTCAATCTCTCAGGCAAGCTGGCGTCAGGTATCAGAGCGGCCGAGCTTTGATTGGAGAAATCTCTGCATTAGCATTATTAAAGCAGAATTTATGCGCTAATGTGATGACACACGGTCCCGAGCCCAGGTCTAAATTCAGAAGTGAAATAAAGTAAAAGCTAAAAAAAAAGGTCTCCCGTTCCTCGCTCTCTGCCCACATCTGCCTTTTAAGGCGCACGTTTCCCGCCCCCTCCAAAGGTGGCAGAAAGATAATCCCTCCGTGGCTCTGCTGGGATGTACAGGGAGGGTCAAGGACTGCCAGCTGGATACCGCTGTGAATTGCTTTTTACCAGTAAAAGGGATGCGTCACTGGAAGCATGCAATTGTTTTCTCTCACACAAACAGACAACATTAATCTCCAGGCACCCAGAGTGCTGTGCGCACATTTATCAGAAGCATGCTACAGTGCAGAGAGTTGCAATCTGCAAAGCAGTGTGGAGATTCAAGGTGGCCTTGCTCTCTGGGAATCTGGGTCACTGAGCAGTCCCCTTCTTACACCCCTTTTCCTTTAATGAATTATAGGAAGGCCCACTGGAGTTATGTGACTGTGGGGCTGCAGGGCTTTTCGCATAATTGTAGATTTGCCGCATTTGCCACATAATCCATCCATCATCTGCCTCATAATCTGCAGAGTTTAACAAAAAAAGTTTCTAGCTCAGTTGAAAAGTTAGAAAAAACACAGCGACATGTTGCCGCGCGGTGGAAAGACCTTCGCAAACATTGACTGGTCACCTTTCTATAACTTATTGCTATATTTGGGTGTTAAACTGGTAGTAATAAGGTACAACTAATGCACAGACAGTGCTATCAAGTTTAAAAATGTCAAAATCTATCTATACTACTATTATAAAGGAAGAACTTTGCACCTTTGAGGCGGGTAAACTCGGGAACCACAGCGCCAATCCACACACCCGATACATCATTGTAATCGTCAGGGTGTGCAGATGGACAAAGGCTATATAAAGTATAAAAATATGCGTTATTTAAAAAATTAACATAAAAAAAAGTAGTCCCTTCGAAGTAGCGCCTGCCGCGACCTGCATGCTGACATCAGGAGCGCGGAGAGGAGCGGTGTCATGGAAAGCGAGGAGGAGCGGCGGACATGGTGCGGGGGAGGAGCGGTGACGAACGGCGGAATGGTGGTGAGGACCGGCGGACAGGCAGGAGGAGCGGTAAGCGTCAAAGAGCAGTGGATCGGTGAAATGAGGAGCGCGGGGGAGGAGCAGCGGCTGAGGTAAGGCTCCGGGCAGGCGGGGGTCGGGGCAGACGGCGGAAGGGACGGGCGGGGGCCCGGGCTGCTTGACAATGTCGGGGCGGGCGGGGGTCCAGGCTGCTGCACAATGTGCGGTGAAATGAGGAGCGTGGGGGAGGAGCGGCGGGTGAGTTAAGGCCCCGGGCAGGCGAGGATCGGGGCAGGCGGGGGACGGGGCGGGCGGGGGCCGGGCTGCTGCACAATGTCGGGGCGGGCGGGGGTCGGGGAAGCCTGATTGCTCCCGGACAAGGTCGGGACGGGCTGCTAGTATATATATATATCCATACTAATAATATAAAGAGAGAGCCCAAAACTTTGAGGCGGGTAATCTCAGTAACCACAGCACCAATCACAACACCCAATACAGCCTTGGAAAGGGCAGTTGCAGCAGAAGGACATAGGCTATGCAGATGGCCACCATATACATTTAAAAGGTAAAAGAACCGTGCCAGCAAGTAGTCCCTTGTGGGCATGTCTGCGTTCTGCTGTGGCCGTGTGCTGGGGGCGTCACAAAGGCGTTCACGTCGAAGCGTGGTAAGTAACCATTCGCAAGACTCCCTTCGGGGACTGCCCGTTGTCTCACTGGGGATGCCAAATGCAGTGTGTGCCTTGGCCTGGGTGCGTCTGAAAGGGCCGAACGCAGTTGTGGCTTGGCCTGTGTGTGTCTAAAAAGCACTCGGGACGAAGAGCGTCGGTGTGGGTCATAAAAAAATAAGAACAGCGGGAAACAATCATTCAAAACTCACACAATTGTAATTGTTAGACAGTCGCCGCTGGCCCTCAAGCGGGGGCACACGCGACTGAGCGTGTCTGCGGGGACAATTACTGCAGCCTCTCATGCGCGCTGTTACTGAACTATCACATTAAACCAAATTACACGCGTCTGCTAACATCAGCCAGGGCTGTAGCCGGGCTCAGGCGGTGGATCATCACACTAATTACATGCGCCTACTAACATGAACCAGGGCTGCAGGTGGGCCTCAAGCGGCGGGACACGTGCCTGTAACATCAACCAGGGCTGCAACTGGGCCTCAAGCGGGGGAACACGCGAATGACCGTGTCTGAATATACACATTACACATATTCTATTTCATACCCGGACAACGTCGGGACGGGCTGCTAGTACATTATATTAGGTAATGAATAAATATCTACGGTCAAACGGTTCTATGAGAAATCATCCGCACAAGTGAATTGCTGGAGTTTTATTTCAAAATCTTTTTTAGTGCAAAGAGGAACCTGCCAGGGTTGCCGTTTATCGCCCCTTTTATTCCTTCTTGCGCTTGAACCGCTGACTGCGCCAATACAACGGTTTTCACAAAGAGCTGGCATTCTTCAAATGACAGAAATCTCAAAAATACTTTTTTAGGTGGATGACATATTAACCACACTTACTAGTCTACCTACTTTACACCTGTCACTCATATATACCATTTCATGCTTCTCAAACATTTCCGGCTACAAAGTCAATTGGAATAAGAATGAAGCTCTCCCATTGTCCAGGGGTACAAGGAAAGCAGCTATTTTAGGCAACAATTTTCAGTGTCCAGATATTTATATCAACACAGGTGTAGAACATATGATTCAGGATAACTTAGACCCAGTTATTGCCAAAATGTAGTCGGAGTATGAAAAATGGTCCATCTTAACCTAAACGCAGCTGAATCATTGCGGCTTCGCAGTCCCGTGGATCTCATCTTTATTTCCAGCCCCCTGCTGGTCCCCATCGGCCCTTGTTAACACCAAGGGGTCCCACAGAGTCCCGTGGGGCCCCACGTAACCTTGCGATGGGGAGTGAGCCTCGGGGGTGGGGGGCGAGGACAGCAAGCTCTTGTCGCGGCTGGTTGCTTCTCCAGCTTGGGCTCTACATGGAGAGAGGGCGAGGAGGAGGAGCAGGAGTGCTTGGCTTTGGCAGTCCGCAAGGCGGTCTGCAGAGACCCACTCCACGCCCTCAGATATTGAAGACCACACAAGTTATAGCTATTGACTCTGTGGGGTTTCAAAGCTATTGACTCTGCGAGGTTTCAGCCTTTTCAGCCTTTTCTGTCTGCCGCAAAGACTGCACCAGGTGTGTCCGGTCCTGGAGGGACAACAATATGCCGCCTGCCTCCTGCTCGTGGCGCCATGTTATCCACCAGGAGATGCTAGATAAACTTCCACTGTCAACCTTAGAGGTATGAGACATAGTTAACAAAGAGGGCAATGGAAAAGGCTTTGCAAGGGAGTTTTCAATATGAAACCAGATAGGAGGATTAATAATAGGTGACATATTAAACCACAACGAGCTCTGTTTTAAGATGAAAGCCTTTAGGTATAGATAAAAATCCGGTAGGGCAAAACCAACTTGGCATTTAGGAATCTTCAATTTTTTATAAGCAATCCAAGGAGGATTATTATTCCAAAGAAATTTAGACAATAGTTTATCAATATCTTTATAAAATTTGAGTGAGAATTGAGTGGGTATCATTGCGAGAGAATAAAATATTTTCGGGGCAATGTTCATTTTTATAGATTCCATTCTCCCCCACCAGGAAAGATGAAGGGAAGACCATGTGGAAGTTTTCTGTTTAACATAAACAAGTATAAAATCACAATTGAATTTCAAGGTAGCATGCAAGGATGATGAAAATAATATACCAAGATATTATGGCCGAGATACCCGCCACCCCCTCTCAACACAATCCCCAAAGGAGGGAAACCGGAAACAGTTCTTGAGTTTTTTGGAAGTGGGATGGAGTGACCATCCCGGCCGTATTTATTAAAACAAAAATTAAAACATTAAACGTTTCATGTTATGTACAATTTCATTACCATATTGCGATGTTTGGCTAACCTTAACAGATTCTCTAATACAGAGGTTCTCCTAGCCGAACTAGCATCCTACAAAACATTTCTTGACATATTGAAATTGTACACCTAACGTTTAAGGGCCAACGGCAAGGTCATAACCGGTGTCAAGATCCCTAACCAGACTTACCCCTCCCACTTGGGCTGGGCGACAGCACGGAGGCGTACCTCAAGTGCAACTATTACCAATTTCCTTTGACTTGACGGGGGCACCTAAAGACTCGACGCCAGTTAAAGGTCGTTCGAATACTCGTGTGAGGTATCTAGAAGGTACCGTAGACCTTATCCCAACCCCACACAACTTACCGCATCTGCCGTCGCAGATGTCACTGGCCCCGGGAAATTCCCCAGGAGGGGGCTGTAACCCCTCCTACAAAGGAAGGGGCCTTGACCGCCTTTCCTTTACTTCCGGCGACCCATCCTTAGAAGGGACCGCCTCCCCATTGAGGGGCCAATGGCCACCTCTCCCGAGCGCTCCCATCCGTGTTGGGTGACGCCCACTCATAGGGATCTACTAATTAGTGCTCACCGATCATGACCTTACCGCCTACCAAATAAATACGACAGTGCTAACTAAAACTCAGAATATAGTGGCCACTATGACCGAAAGGGCATGCATAAAATTCAACACTAAATCTGAATCTCTTTAAAGGTAAAACGTACTCAAACAGACCATTCTTTATTAACTCGATATCAACATGATACTCCAACCTGGAAACGAGAACACCAACAAAATTAATCAACTTTATTAAAAACAACTGGCTGTCTTCAGGGGCTGGTGGGTGGGTCAAAATTGGCTCTTCGTTCTGTCCCGAGCTCACGTGCAGCGAGGAGGTGCAGCTTCAGAGCACAAGAACAAGAGGATGTCTTCAGGTCTTGCGTCCCTTTTTATCCGTCTTCAGGGCGGGCGTATACCCGCCCCTGCCTGCCCCGAGGGCGTGGCTGGCTGCGTCAGTGTCTAGGCCAGCCCACTCTAGGGCGGGAACAGGCGCGCCCCGGCTACGCCGCTTCGGGCATACCAGCCGAGACGCGCCTCCCGCCCCAAAATGGCTTCCCGGGGGGATCGAGGCACTCAGCCATAAGTTCGGGGGGACCAAGTTGGTCGCCCCTTTCCATATGGCCGAGATACCCGCCACCCCCTCTCAACACAATCCCCAAAGGAGGGAAACCGGAAACAGTTCTTGAGTTTTTTGGAAGTGGGATGGAGTGACCATCCCGGCCGTATTTATTAAAACAAAAATTAAAACATTAAACGTTTCATGTTATGTACAATTTCATTACCATATTGCGATGTTTGGCTAACCTTAACAGATTCTCTAATACAGAGGTTCTCCTAGCCGAACTAGCATCCTACAAAACATTTCTTGACATATTGAAATTGTACACCTAACGTTTAAGGGCCAACGGCAAGGTCATAACCGGTGTCAAGATCCCTAACCAGACTTACCCCTCCCACTTGGGCTGGGCGACAGCACGGAGGCGTACCTCAAGTGCAACTATTACCAATTTCCCTTGACTTGACGGGGGCACCTAAAGACTCGACGCCAGTTAAAGGTCGTTCGAATACTCGTGTGAGGTATCTAGAAGGTACCGTAGACCTTATCCCAACCCCACACAACTTACCGCATCTGCCGTCGCAGATGTCACTGGCCCCGGGAAATTCCCCAGGAGGGGGCTGTAACCCCTCCTACAAAGGAAGGGGCCTTGACCGCCTTTCCTTTACTTCCGGCGACCCATCCTTAGAAGGGACCGCCTCCCCATTGAGGGGCCAATGGCCACCTCTCCCGAGCGCTCCCATCCGTGTTGGGTGACGCCCACTCATAGGGATCTACTAATTAGTGCTCACCGATCATGACCTTACCGCCACAGGCCCGGATAGTTGACCGGCTATCCGGGCCCCCCACAAAACTCCTAGCTAAAGGTCATGTTTCAACGTTTTTAACCATGCTAAGAAGTCTCCTATGAGTAACTCATTCCTCACCCGAGACAAATGCACACCATCCCCTAGATACATACTGTCATCATTAATACAACCGTGCGAGATAGCATGCAATGTCCCGGAACGAAACAACCTACTCACTTTGTTATTAAGTTTTCTAACAGAATTGTTCAAAGCAGGAATCGAAACAGCCCCCCGCCACACTTTTCGTGGGATCATATGAGACCACCCAATTATGCACCCCGGAACTCTCCTCGCCAACCAACTTACAGTGGAAAGCATTGCCTCCAGGAGAAGTCGTCTACCGGTGGTGACCAAATCATTGCCCCCTAAATGTACTATGACTATAGACGGCGGTGACCTCGTCCGCCCTAACAAACCCTCAAAGAATGCCTGAAACTGGTCAATACAGAGACCGCCCCTTCCGTAGAAGGACATTCTGTACCCGTATTCCCCAGCTACGTGAATCATGTCACCTGCTTCGAATACGTCTGCGGCACGCCTCACGTATGAGTGGCCCACGACCCACACCTCCTTTCTCACAGCCGGTGATGTCTGACCGCTGGCCTGGTGTTGGGTCGACTGCATAGTCCGCCCCGCCTCGAAGGCTTGCGAAACTGAAAACCAAACAAAAGACAAGAAGCGTGAGTACATTATTACCGCTTCACAACATGTGCAATCGCACATACCTCTTATAACAATTGGAGGACCAACGCCCCACTCGTTTTACTTGATCCACGTTAAGACCCCTGGCTGTAGCTTCAGTGGCAGCCCCTATCCGAAAGGAATGGGTCCCAAACTCACCCGGGTCCAAGCCCGCTGCGGTAATTGACATCGCGAGCACCCGCTGAAACTGAAACTTCGTCAGTGGGGCGGCGTCCGCGTGTCTCAACAATGTCCCCCCCCATGATGCCACCCTTCGTGCTAGGTAATCTTCTAAACACTTCACCGGACACATGGAGGACCCTGGAATCCTGCGAATGACTATGCAGTCTCCCACCCCACCTTGATCGGTTTTTGACTTGACAAAGGATACAGTCATCGTCTCACCCCTGATCTGAACGTGTTCCCGGCACAAACCCCCCACCACATCCCGCTTGCTCCTTGCTACCAGCTCACTTATCCTCATTGCCCCGTGAAATGCAAGCGTAAAAGCAGCTCGGAACAAACAGGCCTCGAACTGAGACGAGCATGTGGCGGGGAGTGTGGCCAGCAACTGGGACAACCTATCCAGACCTATCGGGCGCCTCTCATCTACTTTGCGACCCTCAAGGCGTTGCCACCCACGCAGCGCTTTCTGTACCACAAAAGACGCTGTCGGGTCCTGGATATTATGAGCCCTGGCAACAAAGGAAATGGCAGCACGATGCCTCTGGGCTGTAGCCACCGACTTCCCAGCCTTACGCAAGGACATCAGAAAATGTACTACCCAATCCTCATGCCCCCAAAGCCCCCCTCTCTCAGTCCCCAAAAAGGCTAAATAAGCCCGAAACGCCCCTTCGTATGCCTTCCTCGTCCTTGGTGCTAGACTCTCTCCCACGAGGTAACGAAGTTCGGGGCACCGAGAGACCAGAGAGCTTCGGGAAAGGGTGCTGGCTCTGGGTCCGCTGAGGGAAGGAAACCCGAGAAAGCCTGCATTTGAAAACGAGACAGTGCATCAGCAGCCTGATTCATCACCCCTGGGACATGTTTTGCTCTGAATACCACGTTCAGTTGCATACACAGTAAGACAATTTCTTTAAGCAGCCTTAAAATCATTTTACAACGTGCTGCCTGACTATTGATGCATTCTACAACGGTCATATTGTCAGACCAGAATATGACAGAGTGATTTTTGAATCCATCGGGCCAGGTTCTGAGGGCCACCAAAATGGGAAACAGTTCAAGGAAAGCAATATTACTCGTCAGCCCCTCTTCATGCCACCATGTTGGCCACCTTTGTGCCGACCATTTTGTGCCGAAGATGGCGCCGAAACCCATGCTTCCCGCTGAATCCGTCCATAGACCCAGCTCTTCAGAGGACAAGGCCGGTTTGTTCCAGACGACTCGACCATTGAAATCCGCCAAAAATGCTAACCAAATACGCATGTCATGGCGGACCTCGGCCGATAATCTCGTGCGATGATGACCCTCTTTTAGGCCGACCATCGCCTGGGCAATTGAACGGGAGAAGGGGCGGGCCATCGGGATCACCCTTAGGGCAAAATTCAACTTCCCCACCAATTGCTGCAATTGATGCAGCGTAACTTTAGATGCAGTAATACACATTTCCAGGGCTGCCCTGAATTTCGACACTTTGGCAGCTGGTAAACGAAAACAACCCTCACTAGAGTCCAACTCGATCCCGAGAAACTCGAGGCAAGTCGTGGGACCCACAGTTTTACCTGGTGCCAATGGCACGCCAAATTGATTCATTAAAACACAAAAGTCAGTCAAGGCCCGGGCACATTCATCATCCCCAGCGGCCCCAAGGAACAGAAAGTCATCGAGGTAATGCATCACATTTCGAAAACCCGTTTCCTTCGTGTAAACCCATTGTAGAAAACTACTGAATTTCTCGAAATATGCACAAGATATAGAGCACCCCATCGGCATACACCTATCCATGTAATACGAACCTTGAAACATGAATCCCAAAAGACGTTGGTCTTCCGGGTATACCGGGAGCAAACGGAACGCTGACTCGATATCTGATTTCGCCATCAGCGTCCCGGGCCCCAGGCGATTCAAAATGGCTACGGCCTCATCGAATGATGCGTACCGCACCGAACATATCTCTGGATCAATTGCATCGTTTACAGAAAGGCCATGAGGAGCTGATAAATTGTGAATCAATCGAAACTCACCTGGGTCCTTCTTGGGGACCACCCCTAAAGGAGAACAAACAAAATTCGGTACCGGGGGAACACTAAACGGGCCGGCAACCCGACCTCGGGTAACCTCTTTCCGGATCTTATCCTGTACTACAGTCGTATGCTGCAAGACGGAAAGTTGGTTTTTGCACGTCCCGACACCCTGAAAGTTCCCCACCGGGATGCGGAAACCATATGAAAAACCGTTTCGTAGCACCCCAGCAGAAGTACGATCTGGGTATTCGCTGAGCCAGGGAATCATCGCCAGGGTATCAATCGGGGTTGGTAAAGGCGCCCCTCGGACTATATTAGACCTGTTTGGCGCCTCCTCTTCCCCCATTCTCACCCGATTTGGCTCTGCACGAGGACTCAGGATGGGGTGCCCCACAACCACTACATTCGTGTTTGAATTTACAAGATCCCAGGGGCCTAGTACATTTACTTCTGTTGAAATTGAAACAGAAACCCCTCTTCCCTGTATTGCCGGCGGGTCTCGGGTAATCGTCTGTACCCGTACCCGACCGAAAGGGCGTCCCCCCATTTTGGCGGGAGGACTCACCAACAGTACTCCCCACCAATGGCACTTTCAACATCCCCGACTCTTTCATTTTATTCCATGTCAAAGAATCGTAACAGTCCCAGGTTAAACTTTTGTTATGCTCCATCGCTTTCCTGAAAAGGTTGTCATAACAGAACCATTGGTTACCTTGGTGCGATGTCGAGTACCCCATAATTCGTGACTGATATACTGGAAATTCAGGGAGCAATTCAGGCCTACGTTCCCCCAAAATTGACGTAAAAATTCCCCAAGCATTACCCCAGTTGCCAATATTCTCATTCACTTTAAAGGCGGCCATTTTGGCGCGCCAAACACTCGGATGCATCAGATCCTTTTGACCCTTAACAGTTTCAACCTCATAGTGATCAACGAGCAGGGAGAAAATGTTTACGTATTCCCCCGCCCAAATCTTTTCCTTTATTGCCAAAGGAACATGTTGCCCCAATTTTTCTCTACGAGAGGGTGTTGACTCATCCCTTGCGATCGGCAATGGCCGCTTACCTGCACCGGACGCTACTTCCGCCCCTCGTGGCTTGTTTATCACCGCATCCGGCGCGGGCACCTTGGCTGCATCACGTTTCTCGCGCAACTGTTTCATGAGTGCTTGCGCTTCGGCAGCCGTGGCGCCCTCGATACTGTCCCCCAACCATGCTGCTAGCTGTGCCGCCAACTCGGGAGGCATACCCTCAGCGGATGTCGGGGTGACTATGACCGGAATCGGGTTCCCTTCCTGCGGTACCGGGGCCGGTACCGGGGCTGGCGGCTCGAGCGGGGAACAGGGAACCGGGACGTCTCCCCCGACCGGCCCCCTTCTCGGCCTCTTAGGCCTCCCTCCGGCCGGTGGACGCCCTGATCCCTCCTCGCCGTCTCACCCCGCCAACTGCTTCTTTATCTCGGACATTTCCTTCATGAGAGCCCGAACCATCTGGTCAGTCGACATTCTCTTCGCGCCTTTCTTGGGCATCTTTCAAACGAAGTATCTAGAAGACAAAAAGAAAGATTAAAACGCTCAAAATTGGCTCTTCGTTCTGTCCCGAGCTCACGTGCAGCGAGGAGGTGCAGCTTCAGAGCACAAGAACAAGAGGATGTCTTCAGGTCTTGCGTCCCTTTTTATCCGTCTTCAGGGCGGGCGTATACCCGCCCCTGCCTGCCCCGAGGGCGTGGCTGGCTGCGTCAGTGTCTAGGCCAGCCCACTCTAGGGCGGGAACAGGCGCGCCCCGGCTACGCCGCTTCGGGCATACCAGCCGAGACGCGCCTCCCGCCCCAAAATGGCTTCCCGGGGGGATCGAGGCACTCAGCCATAAGTTCGGGGGGACCAAGTTGGTCGCCCCTTTCCATTCAACTTGCTTTTTTGCCAAACAATATCAGGTGAAGGCAACATATCAGGAGTGCAAAGCATATTTAAAGGGAAAAATTCAGTTTTACTAACATTTAATTTATATACTGATACAGCTGAATATTTGGAAATATTATCAAGCAAAAATGGTACAGATGAAGTAGGATTACTAATAAATAATAACACATCATCAGCATATGCTAAAGTTTTAACAGTAACATCTTTGATGGTGATACCCTGAATATCCTCACGCTTACGAATGGAATTAAGAAAAGGTTCTTTTCCCAATAAAAATAAGAGAGGGGAGAGGGGACATCCCTGACGTGTACCTCTAAAAAGGCAAAATTGGTTAGAAATTTGACCATTAATAAACAATCGAGCAGTGGGAGCATAATATAAAGCCGAAACCATACAAATAAAGGAGGGTCCAAAATTAAAGGATAATAAAGTTTTAAATAAAAACTGCCAATGGATTTTATCAAAGGCTTTTTCTGCATCTAAAGCCATAACACCAGCAGGGACAAGGAGTGTGGAGGTTTGTTCAATGACATGTAATAACGTTCTAGTATTGTTAGAAGAATATATTTTTTTCAGAAAACCAGACTGATCAGGGTGAATAATAGAATGGAGGACAGGAGCTAATCTAGAAGCAAGGATTTTAGCATATAATTTACAGTCTTGATTAATCAAAGAAATGGGACGGTAATTAGAGACAAGGGTAGGGTCTTTATCAGGTTTGGGAAGTACAACATTTAAGGCTTCTGAAAAAGAGCCCGAAATGGTACCTGAGGAACCAAAGTGAGAAAAAATCTGGTACAAATGAGGTAATAAATGAGTTTGAAATTCTTTATAAAATTCAGCAGGGATGCCGTCAGGACCTGGAGATTTATTTTTTGGGAGTGATTTGATGGCATTCAGGATTTCATCGGTAGTAAACGGTGAGTCTAACCCAAGTCTATCAGAAGGCGAAATATGAGGTAAATTAGAAGTATTTAAAAAACCATCAATCATAGAATCATCACAAAGATCTGGTTTATTATATAAGGTGGAGTAAAAATGTAGAAATTCTTGAACAATATCATTATGGGAAAGTGCAATTTTACCTTGAGGGCTTTGAATGGAGGTAATCTGCATTTTATCCCTTTTAATACGCAAGTAATTGGCGAGGAGTTTGCCAGACCTATTGGAATTAAAGCGGAATCTAGCGTTGGATTTAGAAAGCTGGATCCCAGCCCCAGTACTAAGGATAGCATTAAATTCATATGTAAGTTTTTGTAACTTAAGTTTATATTGAGGATCACTGGAAGTAATAAATAAACATTCAAATTGGGCTATTTGTTTCTCTAGAAGTTTGATGTTAGAATTAAATTTCTTATTCTCATGTGCCATAATAGAAATTGTGGAACCTCTAATATACGCTTTAAACGCATCCCACCGATTAATAATAGAGGTAGAGGCTTCCAGATTGAATATAAAATAATCCTGAATCGCTTGTAACAATTTGGGTTTGTGAGTGTCATTGAGAACAATGTCAGTATTCATACGCCATCTGGATTGCTTAGCAAAAGAGGACAAGACATTCAAAACAAAAGAAATAATGGCATGGTCTGATATATCAATAGTACCAATGGTAGGATTATTTGCAGATTGAATGAGAGAGGGGGAAAGTAAAAAATAATCAATTCTGGAATGAGAATTATGAGGGTTGGAGAAAAAAGAAAAATCCTTACCAGTGGGATAGTGTAGTCTCCAAATGTCAGCTAACTTGGTGGTGTGAAGAAAAGCTTTAAAGGCATGGAAAATCTTGGATGGGCAAAATCTAGAGGTAGATAATCTATCTAGCAAGGGGTCAGCAAAAACATTAAAATCCCCCCCAACAATCAAATGAACTTTTCCCAACTTTAAAACTTCAGTAGTAACTGTAGCCCAAAATACAGGATCATCTGCTGTAGGGCCGTAAATATTAAACAAAAAGAAAATAGAGTCATGAATTTTGATTTTAACTATAATGTATCTCCCTTCAGAATCTGAAATCTTATTAAGAATTTGACAATGCAATCTTTTAGCAAAGAAAATAGCGACCCATTTTTCTTACCTTTAGCAGGTGAGGAGACAATAGAATCTACCCAATTTTTATTCATATACTGTAAGACTCTATCTTCAACATGCGTTTCTTGAACAAAACAAATATCAGCTTTACAACTTCCTAGATAATCTAGAATTTTTGTACGTGTTATTGGATGTCTTAAACCCTTTACATTAAGAGAAGCAACTTTAATAGTATGAATATTAGCCATTAAGATTTAGAAGGAAGGAAAGAAAGGAATCAGAACAAGAAGAAGGAAGAAATAGCCAAGTTAAAGGAGTAACTCTATGTGGAAAATATGAAAGGGAGAAACAAAAAAGAGAGAAAATGAACAAACAGGAAACATGAATAGAAACAAGGAAACGTACACCCGTTCCTCAAGCATGGCCAGTAACCGTTGAAGCCCATGAATAAAGATTATGCAAAGATGTGACAAGTGAAGTCAGACGAGACTAACTCAAGTATTAGGATCTTGAGTATCCATGGATGGAGAAGCTTGCTGTTCTAGGAACAGCCGAAGATCTTCCGGACGTTGCAAAGACTTGGAGACATTGTCTTTCCACACACGTATCGTAGAAGGATCAAAAAGTCCATATTTGAAACCAAGGCTCCTCAGCTGTGGACGAAGGGAAGAAAACTCTCTACGAATAGCCACAGTTTCTTTTGCAAAATCCTGGTGAATAAAGATTTTGGTTCCATTCACCAACAATGATGGAATTTCTCTCACAGCTTTTCGAATGAGAACCAAATGATGATGACGCAGCACCTTGAATATCATTTGCCTGGGATTAGTATGTCGAGAATTCCGATGTGACGGGACTCTATGGGCTTTGACAATCTCAAATTTTTCTGAGAATTTAATATTCAAAAGACCAGGTAGAAGAGATTCTAGATACAGTCGACAATTCGTCCCTTCAACATCTTCAGGCAAATTAAAAATACAAAGATTATATTGCCTATTGCGATTTTCCATGTCCAGCAGTTGAGTATGCATTGGAACAATTTTGGCCATTAAAGGTGTGAAAGCGTTAAGCTTATTTTTGTTATCCTGAATTTTAATGACATTATCGGAAACCTTCATTGAAATAGAAGCCATATCTTTACGAACATTTTTTACTTCTGAGGCAATAGTGTCGGTATTCAGACGCAATGCTTTAAGTTCCTCCAAAATTAGCGCAAGAGAAGGTTCTGAGAATTCTACCACCTTAGATTTGGTTGGAGGAGGAGAAACCTGCTGCTTCCTTTTATTAGTAGTTGAATTTTTGGAATCCATTCTGAGGTGAAAAAATATTCAATAATACGTAGAAATAATGAAATGAAGAAAAACCACCTCCAAATGTGAGAGAAATGACGTAAATAGTGACAAAAACACCAAAAATCTCTTCAAAACTACAGGTGCAGCAGCTAAATTGAACTGTAGGCGTGGCTAGGCCCAAGCCAGGCTCTGTCATAGATATTACTCCGCCCCCAGGCACTCAAAGCCGGTAATACCTGCAAGTGAAGCTGGGAGCAGGAACCATAGAGCCAGCAAAAGCACTTCCGCCAAAGGAATTTGTCTTAAAAACGCTCCACAGGTAGGGAATAGCATGTAGAGGCAAGCGCCGCTTTTTTCGCCAACTTTTTGACACAAAATCGTGATCAAAAAGAAATTACGGGTCGTAGTATTCATGGAGCTCCGGTGGCGGCGGCCATCTTAATTGACGCGCTCGCGCGTCTCCCGCACTGTGTCTTTTTTAAAAGGCAATGGTTTACTCATTTATTGACTTCAGCTTACTGGCAGAAAATTATTTTCATCACAAGCTGAACTTCTCTCAAAAGGAGTAATGTATTATTCATTTAATGACCCCAGTTTACTGACTATGGGTGTTTCACACTAGAAGTCATGTAGAACAGTGATTTGGGCATTACTTCCATGTGTTTTTATTAACAGGTTTTTGGGATGGTCATTTCTACAACCTAATTTCTGTGTTGTTAATGCTGGTTGCCGAACGCAGCGCTTAGACTCAAATTTGGTCTTCTTTCTACAAATGTGTTATCAATGGCTGCCTGTTTAAGGTGGTGTAATGCTCTGATAAACGGTTCCGACAATTTGCTAAGGGCAGCGTTGCACAGGGAAATATGTGTAAACATGTTGGGAAAAAGTGCTATTTTTAGAAATAATGTAAAAGCATTAAGCATGTTTGGTTTAGATATGGACGGGGCAGCGGTTTTCTGTAAAACAGCCTTAAAGAAGATAATTAAGAAAACAATATTTGTGGTTTCTCGTGAAAGAGAATTGAAATTGTGCTCATTGAATAGAAGTTTGGATTGTATTGTTGGGAGCTCCATTGTTAAAAATCCCCAACCTTATGTCCTATGGAACCTAAAACACGGAGTACGTAGGGTGATTCTGGTATTAAGATTGAATGTATTACCTCTAAGAATTGTAACAAGTTCCTGGGAGGGTATTCCCAAAAACGAAAAATATTGTCAGCTATGTAATTGTGGTTTACAAGATCTGAATCATGTTTTGTTTGTGTGCCCTGCACTCCATTTAATATGACGTAGATATTTAAGGATTGGTTTTCTAAAGTATAATATTTCCACAGCAGAACAGGCCGGTAACTGCCTTCTGTCCCCTCCATCCGAATTGATGTGTTTTAAATTTTTTCACTTTTTCAAAGAATTTTTAAATATTTATTAAGATCGTAAAATGTTACGGTGATTTGAGTGTCTATAGTACTCCTATATTAGACCATTTACCCTGCTGCTAGGGGAGGTGGGTAAATAATCTCCCAAAAAGTTGCACAGAGCACTTGCACTTTTTCGGACGTGTTAGTCGTCTTTTTAAGTTCTTATGTGCACCTTATGAGATACTTTTGCTGCTAGTTATTCATTGGTAAAGAGTGTTCCGTAGAGAATGCTTAGAGCATTAGCACTTTATTGAGCACTTTATAAAAACTTTTTGCTGCTAGTATTATTTGGGATAATTTTTCCGAAAGAAGATGCACAGAGCCCTTTAAGCTCAGGTTTTTATGCTTACAACTAAACATGTGTATCTTTTTAAATGTTGTGAGTTGTTTGATATTTATTTTTGGATTACAACTGTATATTAATTCTTCTGTGTACCTCACCTAATCAGGTTTTTCCGATAAACCATAGCGTGCTGCAATTGAAAGAAGCCTGTATATGTTGAAAGACCATCTGCATTGAAATGAAGTTGACCACCGTAGAGTATAGCTTAGTGAACAGAAAAACTGTTCCCTTTTAATTGAATCTTTTTAGCATAGAATTAGCCTAAATAATTTGTATAAATTGGTAATAATTTAAATATGGTAATTTAACTACCTAATGCTCATGTTTTTTTTAAATGAAATGCAATTTTTGTAATTTTATTTGAATTATTTGGTGTATAGGATTGTGTTTTATTCATGTACTTTATATGGAATTCTTCGGAATTCTAAATCATAATAAATATTGAATTGAATTGTGTTGTTAATATAGGCCTTGCTGGATGCTTTTCTTTCCCATATTTAATCTCCTCATAGCGCAAATAGCTGCATATGGAATTCCCACCATTTTGTGCACCTTATGAATGGAGCTGCTGGCTGCTGCACCGTTTTCTCTCTCAGCATTCTGGTCATTTCTCAATTCACTTCGTTTTTCTTCTGTTTTCCTTCATTATTTGACTTCCTATTAAGGCTCTCCTTGGAACTTTGCAAATACCATGAGACAGAGACTGAAATAATTTTTTCTCTGAAGAGTCTGACTGAACTCCTATACTGTTTTACGTCATTGCTGTGAAGACTTTTAGCTTAATGTACGTTTACTCATTAAGTTACTTACATTAAATGTATTGGCCGCATTTATTACTCTCTACTACATTTTCATAATGTTATGCTATATCTTTACAGTATCTTTTTCGTTATTATTGTTTTAATATTGCTATGCTTACAGCGATAGAGCAGTTTGCCCTAGTGTTAGGTTCACATTAAGTTTGCTCTTAATAAAGCATTTATTCTCCTGCACATTGCTGTTCTATGTCTTTGGATTGTTTTTCTCAAGTCTATGGGCAGGACATCTAGAACTTTACAGATATCTACACCTTCTCCTCAGAAATTTTTGATTCATCTCAAATCACACTATAACTGTTTATCCATGGAGGATTCAGTTGCTTCATCGTCCAAAGGTGCATTGCCTTCACAGTTTGCCTCAGCCTCTACTGTTTCCAAAGCTTCTACAAAAAGTATGAAAAAATATTCTCCCTCCCCACCTAAACAGACTGCTTCTGTCACAATGGATCTAATACTGGAGAATATTAGAGCTCTACGTCCGTTCAAGGAAGAGACCAAATCCACACTTCAGATGCTCTCTGACAAATGGTCAGCAATGGATCAACGAGTCAACACATTAGAGCAGAACTTTGGCTCTTTATCTTCATCTACGTCTAAAGTAGACTCTTTTTGTTCACAGGTCTCTCTACTCCACAAACAAGTTCAGCAGTTGGAAAACAGAAATAGACGGAATAATCTTCAAATGTATGGTCTTCCTGAAGGGACAGAAGGCTCGGATCTGCCCACCTTCTTTAAATCCTTCCTTCCAACGCTCCTTAAGGCACCATGTTGAATATACAGAGAGCTCACAGATTAGGCCTACCAATGCGTGAAACATCTTCTTCGTCGACACACAAACCGAGAGGAGTGATTTTGTACTTTTTGGAATATACTAGACACTTTGGGGCTTCGCTTCAGTGGATGATCACCAATTCTAATCTCCTTTATAATCCGGTACACCGGCCGGGGTGGGACTTCTCTTCTTTCAAGACTACTGTGTCGGATGTCCGACTATTCTTGGAAGGCAGTGTTCCGGTGCTTATCTTCATTGTACACATTTGTAGTTTTTGACACAAGAGTCATAATTTCATCTTATATAGAAGGCCTCGACTCATCACAGTCATTATCATTTGCGTAGCCTTGAGAAAGTCATGGTACTGATGGTGGTACCGACAAAACACGTGTTGACTGTTTCTGTTGATGCTATAATTATTTTCATGACGGAACTCCAAATAAATGAAATTACATTATGAACTTTTTGCCGTGTTATCCTGTCCAAGTATTAAGACTCTGTGACACTTACAATTGGACTCACGTTATCATTTGTTGTTCTAATTTCAGCGATTAACAAGTCACTTAATCTTACTTGTTCTTAGGATTGTGCTCTTTCTGACCCCTCCTTTTGTAACATATGAGGATCCAATTAAGTTGAAGAGCTTCCTGTACTTCACTGGCTGCTTGACCGGCAGAGATTCGGCGGCCGGACGGACGTAGGTTAAGTGGCTCCTTCAGATCGTGATGAAGGCTACTTATTGATCACGCAGGTCCTACTAAAGCAGCCCGGTGACGACTATCTACAACGACTGTGGGGCGGAGAACAATACAGGAACTCTTCCTGGTTCCAGATCCTGACCCCACAGGTTGTATCGATTTAACCCCGCAGCCCACTATGGGCTTCACTTCAAGTTTATGAGCACTTCCTTGGTCCTGATGAATTGCCTTGATGGCACGAAACATGTCGACCAGATCACTTGTTGAGGGTTGAATGGGCTTCCCACACATAGGTTGGCTGAAATCCTGTACCCCTCTTAGTTTTAATAAAGTAGGTAGCTACAGGAATAAAATACCCAGAGTAGACTACACTAACTTTTTTTAGAATCACCACATGTCACGCTCACTACTTCACGATTAGGGCCCCTCACACCCACTCAAACATCGGCTTTGGAATAAAAGATCTCAGACAAAAGTGCAGCACTAAGTGCCGCCCGTCAGGCATTGCAGTGCCGGCTTGACGCAGGAGCAGGAAGCCAATGATGACACGAAGCGACCGGTTGGGAATGCGACAGTAGTCATAGAACCAACCTGTTGTGTGAGGTTTCCCTAAATTCCGAAAAGAGACAATCGCCCCTGACTTTCAGATACAACCCCCCTGTTAGAGAGAGGTAGCTAGTCGACTCTCCCTAACACAATTATCACCCCCAGGGGAACTTTGTGCAATCAGTTGTGTAATAGTTCGTAGGGACATGCACACTGGACCCTCTAAATATTGTCCCCTAATTGTCCCCCTTTTTGTTGCATCCTGTACTCTCACCACATTGACACAATGGTGACCACTTCATCATTTAGTTCCAACTAGTTTGCGTTAAGATTCTGTTTCTGGTTGCAGTATTTACATGTTTTCTCTTTTGGTTTTTATTCCATTTGCTATTTCTTAAAATGTTTGCAGCAGTTACTATGCGTTGTCATTGTTTGCAATATATCTAATAATTTTTTCTTCCTTCACAGGTTTCGGTAGCGTGTCTTCTCATACTTATGTTAGAGTATGTTCGTTATGCCCTTCCCTCCGCCTTCCCTTGTGGGTCCTGGACATATCACTATTCCGTGTGGCCTTCCATCCCTCCACCCTTCGTATGTCTTGGATTGTATGTACGTTTTCTTTCTTCATCATTCTCTATTCTCTTCATGCTCTCTTTCTTCTTTTTCTTTTCTTTCTCCTTTTGCATATTCTCTTCTCTCTTTGCTCTTCTTCATTTCCTTTTTATACCCTGCAATCTTCCTATCTCTTACAGAGGTTGCATTTTCTCTTTGCTTCCTTTCTTTCTTGCTTCTCATATCTATTTCAGATCTGTTACTTTTTGTGCAGTTGGTTTGATATTGCTTGTATTTTTATTGATTTCACATGTCATTCGTATTGGAATTTTTTTGTACTTTTACATCTTTAATTTATGCCTTTAAAACGTATCTCTTGGAATGCCAGAGGTTTACATTCACCTATTAAGCGTCAGAGGGTACTGACACATTTGGCTAAGCTTGGAGTAGATTTTGCCTGCTTACAAGAATCTCATTTGACTAGCAATGAGTCTGAAAAACTCAAAAGGGCATGGGTAGGGATGTTCTTTTTTCTCCAGGTGATGGCAAACGTAATGGAGTTATCATTCTTTTCTGCAAATCCCTTTCCATCAAGATCCTGTCTCACTGCACTGATCAGGCGGGCAGTTGGGTTTCTGTTAAATTCCTAATTGATAATGTCCCGTCTCCTTATTGAATATATATGCCCCCACAATTGGTGACCCTTCTTTTTGGACTTCATTAGTCCAGCAAATTACAAAATGTTATGATGACAATTTTATTCTTGCTGGCGACTGCATTGAAATACTGGACCCTTTTTTAGATCGAAACTCTCCAGCTCCTTTCACACCTCATAAATCTCACAAATCATTCATACATACCATTAAACAACACAAACTCATAGATGCTTGGAGACTCTGCAACCCTACCCTACGAGAATACTCCTTTTACTCACCTGTACATCATACTCAATCCCGATTAGATTACATTTTTGTCTCACAATATTTCTCAGTTACTGATAAAGGCGGATATTGGTTCTATATTGATCTCTGATCATGCCCCTGTAATCATACACCTTGATATTTTGCACAAGCCCAATCTACCTCGTAAATGGCGTTTCAATAATGCCCTACTTCTGGACCCCTTATTCACATCGTCTTTTACTTCTTTTTTTCATGAATATTTTGCCATTAATCAAACAGACGGTATGTCCTTTCAGTTAATTTCAGGATGCCTTCAAAGCCTCAGCTAGAGACTTTATTATTTGTTTTGTTTCCAACAAACGTAGGAAAGCTCAGCAGGTCACAAATGCTTCATTAGCCAAGATCAAAAAATTAGAACACTCCTATTACTCTTCCAAATCTAAAGACTTCTTATCCGAACTCCTAAAGATTAAATTCGATTCAATAAAGATACCACTAACAATGCTTCAAATTACTTACTTAAATCTAGTGCAAACTTTTACTGTGGCCAAAATAAAGCTGGAAAATTGTTAGTTAATTATTTAAAAGTTAAACAAAACAAGCTTAACATAGAGTCTATTTTTGGTACTGACAACTCGTTAAAGTCTATGGATGATGAGATTTTAAATGAATTCCTTCAATTTTATAAAACACTATACACATCTGAAACCCCTTCTTCTGATCACTCTACATCCCAGTTCATATCCAAAATTCATTATCCACCTGAAACACGCCCAGATCTTTCTTGTCTAGAATCTGATATTACACAAAAAGAACTTCACTCTGCCCTAAAAATTCTTAAAATGGATAAAGCTCCTGGTCCAGACGGTCTCACTGTAGAATTCTTTACTCATTTTGCGTCCTTACTAATTCCCAAATTGCATACTCTTATACTTTCTTTTGTGCAATCTGGTGCATCTGCTGGTTCTTTTTCTGACACTATTATTTGCCTTATCCCTAAAGACGGTAATGATCCCCAATATTGTAAGAATTTCGACCCAAATCCCTAGTTAACATTGATTACAAAATCTTTCCGAAAGCTCTAGCATTGTGGTTAGAATCTATCTCTCATGCCTGATTTGCTGGGTACTGAGCAATCTGGTTTTGTTAAAGGAAGGTTTCTTACAGACAACACACGTCTATTCTTTGATATTTTATCCAAAGCCTCACAAATGTCCCATCCTCTATTAGCCATCGCTTTGGATGCTGAAATAGCGTTTGATAGAGTTGAATGGTCATACCTTTTTCGTACACTTCAGTGGTTTGGATTTGGTCCCAAAATTTTGGCTCTTATTTCTATCCTATATTCCAGTCCTAGAGCAGCTTTCACAGCGAATGGTAGTGTCTCCTGTTACTTCATTCTTGCTAGAGGTGTTAGACAGGGATGTCCCCTGTCTCCTTTTCTTTTTAATATTGCCTTGGAGCCTTTCGTACTCCGTATTCGTCAAAATAATAATATTCATGGTTTTACTTTTAATGATTCCAATATTAAAATGGCGGTTTATGCGGTTTATGCTGACGATGTGCTTTTATTTTTGTCGCAGACCCAATCCTCTCTTCCTGCCTTTTTAGAAGAGGTGCAATCCTTTGCGTCTGTTTCTGGCTACAAACTGAATAAAGACAAATGTGAAATTCTGCCCTTGACAAAATATACCTTTGGTGCTGATTTTGATATTTCAGGTTTTTCATGGAGTCCTCAATTTATGAAATATTTAGGTCTACACTTTACCTCAACTGTGGCGGGGACAGTATCATGTTGCATGAATACTTGTATACAAAGATTATCTTCTTTAATGTCAAAGTGGCATCCACTATACTTATCTTGGTGGGGTCGTTTGGATACCATAAAAATGATGCTCTCTCCCATAGTTTATATACAATTTCAAATATCCCATTGTCTGTCCCCTCTCAAGCATTTTAGGAAAATTAACTCTTTTTTATGGGGATATAAGAAGTCCCGCATGTCTATTCGTAAATGTATTTGTCCAAAATCGGAAGGTGGGACGAACTTCCCGAGCTTCTCTCTTTATCATAAATCTTTCATGCTGACTCAATCGTCACGATGGCTCTCTGACCCTTCTGCACCTTGCCCTCTTTGGACTACATTAGAACGATCTTTCATTTCTCCCTTCTCCTTACAGGAATACCTATCTTTTACACGCAAACCTCAATCCGTTTCCACTCCTATACTTAAACTTACTTCTAAACTCATTCCATCTACACCTTCATCATCTGTGGACGTTTTTAGTGCCAGTAATTTGTCCATTACTAGATTAGGGTGGGAATCTGGGCGCGATAAGAATGCGCCATCGTCGTTCACACCCTCTACCATTGCGCCAGCCACGGCAACTGACCATCCAGCATATAATATTCAACGTTTGGCACTCCCAATCCGACCTCATGGGCAGGGAGCTGTAACGTTGGATGGGAAACCCTTGGGCGCCCGTTGCCCCACACCAGATCTTGCTGCAGAGCCCAACTTGAAAGTCGAAACCAGAGCAGTAAGTGTCCTCCTGATGGTAATAGAGAACCATGCAAATACTATGGACCAACAATACACATGGGGGGGGGGAGTGGTAACAGTAGAAATATATACGCAAGAAGATATACTTCATTAGGTCACCTACAGGAGTCCAGACAAGCAGGAGAGCATGAGTGTAAATATTAATATCTAATTGCACTACAGCTGATGACACAAGGAGACTGAATGCTCCTGCAAACAATAGGGGAAAGCCTCCTAATCAGCGGTCAACTTGGCTGGAAGGCCAATATTCATAATTCTTAAAGGATGCTGGAAGCCACTCCTTATGTCTTCATTTAATCAGGGCCCCCAATTTGAAACCTGCAGCTAAGGAATCCTGCGATGATCTAAAAAACAGGGCGACTCACTGGATAGCACCGAGAGTACCTAAGGTAAATGTATTATTTAAAGAAATCTTGATGGTGAGAAGAGTTGGGTAGATAGGGAGCTACCAAAAAATTTCAGAAGGGGTTGCATAATACTGAATTTTAGAGATCCCCATTTGGTTGAGTTTATTCAAGAATGAAATGTGAGTTAACAGTGACGGAACCCTTTTGGAACTTGATGGACTCCATAGAGCTGTCACGTATGTTTTAGAGTGGAATGCAATGAAGGCTTATTTAGAACATTGAGTTTGCAGTCACACGCAAATGAATAAAGACGTGTAATACTAAGCTCCGTGGGTGGAGCAGTCATTGGTGCGTATCCAGGCTGGGGAGTATGCTAGAAATGGCGATGAGAAAGGAGATAAGTTATGTTATGTTAACAGCACTTGTAGTGCACACAGCTACTCCAAGGAGTGTCCGGGCGCGTGCCCTGCGGGATGAATAGATGAATCACAGAAGACTATTTAAAAAGTAGGGTCTTCAGTCTCTTTCTGAAAGCCTTCAGGTCACTCAGAGCACAAAGCTCCACTGGGAGTTGATTCCAGGCTACAGCCCCCATGCGAGACAGAGATCTGCCACTTTCCTTCTGTTGGCAGAACCTGGGGATGCATGCCATTAGCTTGGTAGAGGAACGTAGACGGTGAGTAGAAGCTACATCTTGCTCTAAAATAAGCCGGACCATGACCATAGAGGGCAGAGTGAACAATTACCAAGGATTTAAACGTCACCCTCTCTTTCACCAGCAAACAGTGGAGGTCACAAAGGTGCCGCCTGAAGCTCACCCTTTTAGGGAGATTAAGTAATTACCTGAACACTGCATTCTGAAAAGTTTATTTATGCAGTAACCTGAAGATTGACAGTGCTCTCCCAGAGAGTGTACTGTTCCCCAAGCAAACTACTCTTGCGTGCCACTTGTGCCGTCTTTGAAATACAGAATCGACGCCTAATGCATGTGGAGCCAAAGCGAGGCTCCTGCTGCAGCAAAGAAGTTGAATACAAAGAAAGCATTGCAGAGAAGTCCACATATTGGTGGTGAAGAACCTGCTCGGCAGGCCGTCCATAAATATACCACGCTCCAATGCAATGTAAAGTCATATGTCATACAGAGCTTCAGCACTGGAAGGCAGAGATCAACCAGGTATCAGAAGGTGCAAACTGACGTTGAGAAAAAAAAAACAATTGACTTACCAAATTCATTAAGAGATGTGCCCAGCGTTGTGCTTACAGAGCCGTCCATACTCGAAGTGACTCACCATCAAAACCGTCAAATGGGGCTCATAACAATTTCACAGGCCTACGAAAAATGAAAGAGCTGCAGGCGACTTTTCAGAATGATGAGATTTTCCAGATGGCAGCAAAGAAAGAAACTGCGCTTCCAGTCCATGTCAAAGACAACCCAGAGGCCTGCACCTTGCAAGGCCTCTGGCATGGTTTGCACAAACAAGCCCGCAGCAATGATCATACAGCGTCAGAAAGAACTCTATTTTCTGCCTCACTAAGTTCCACACTGGTCTACAATGCTACTGCATTCCTGAAACCACCTTTTGATACCACCAAAAAGCAAAACATTGGCAACAGATGGATTGTTTGGATAGAGACATTTTATGATTTCACTGATGCACTTGAAGAGTCTGCTACCAAAACAATTATCAAGTATTTCAAAAACCTTGCTGTTGAAAAAGAAGGCATAAATAAAATGCAGCGTGCTGATAGAAAAGCTGCTGACATGGAATCTGGAGGTGCTCAGAAAAAATCCATCATGAGTGTGAAAAGTAAGTCAAAACAAAAGAACGAAGGATACAAAGGGATGGTTACACATAAAAAAGTTGTGTTTCAGGTGTGGATTTTCGATTTTTCCCAAAGTTAAATGTCCCATAATTGGACAGATATTCAAATGCTTGGGAAGGAGAACCATTTTATAATGGTTTGTAAAGCGAAGGGAAAAGTAAGCGCAGCTCTGCGCAAAGACAAAATGGCCGGTTGACAGTTCCAGGAGCAAAGTTTGACACAAGTTCCACATCAATATCAAGTGAAAGTGAAGAAGATGGTTGTGTCGTGCCGATGTTTACCTCAAAAAAGTGAGCGCATGTTAGACTGGTCACATGTGAAGAGATATGTTGACATGCTAAACCACCAAAGTCATTCCAACATTACCTGAAGATTACACTGAAAGTAAATAGTGGTTCGATACCTTTCATTATCGACAGTGGTACATCGATAAAACTTAAGCCTGAGGAGAAATACAATCAATTGTCTCCATTACCGTAGCTTCCACCATTAAAAGCCAAAGTGTTTCCGTGGGCTGGATCTATGCCATTAAAAACGTCAAGGTTCATTTCTGGCAACAATGAAACAAAAGAAAAAGAAGATGCAAGCACACATCCGTGTGCTTCAAGGTGCAGTGTTAAGTGACTGTTTACTCAGCTTCAGCAGAGCATCTGGTTCAGGGCTGATTTTCATGAACAACATGAATGCTCACCCCGAAATAGTCAGTTCCCTTCTTTGTTTCATGGTTTGGAAAAGCATAAAGGATGTCAGCCCTGTTGCTCAAAGCCATATGAGAATTATTTTTCATTTACAAGAAGCCGTTGAAAAAGAGCATGAATCAATCATATACAGCGCCAACACCATAGGTTTCTTCCATAGTGTTAATGCACAAAAAGGACAGTGAAGGAGATGTACGCATGTGCATTGATATGCATCAGGCAAACTGGGCAATTGAACGAAAGTGACCTTCAGGTCCACATGTTGCTGACAAGACAATTAAATGGAGAGATGGGTTTCTCTTTCATTGATTTAAATAAAGGTTATCATCACTTGGAACTCGAAGAAAATTGCAGAAGCATTACAACCTATGCTACACATGTTGGTCTGTTTCGATGCAAAAGACAAAGTTTTGGTGTGTCATCAGATGCAGAACTTTTTCAAGAAGTAATTTGACGTATCATACCGCCTGTCATGAATGAATTCAATAAAAAAGTGATTACATATTGGTTTTCAGAGCTACACAAAAGGAGCACGATAAAGCTCTCACACAAGATGTTGCTTACTTGCTGATGTAGGTTTGCCTTTGACTGCAGATAAGAGTGAGTTCCATAAGCCAAAGCTAAAATTCTTTGGCCATATCCTTTTGGACAGAGGAATGACAACAAATCCTACTAAAATGCAAGCGCTGTCAAATGCTGATCCCCCACACAATGTTTCTATGGTGCATTCATCTCTTGGAATGGCAAGTTACTGTTCCAGATATATACAAGACTTTGCCACTGTAAGTGCTCTATTAGGAGACTTTACAAAAAAGAATGTTTCATTTCATAAGTCACATGAATGCGAAAAAAGTTTTAAGAAAATCAAACAAGCCATTGCAAAATGCTAGTGAAATGGCATACTTCAATACTAAGCTTCACACAGAGGTTGTTGTTGTTGCTAGTCCAGCCCCTAGGTGCTATCCCAGGGATGCCGGCACCGATTCGGTGAGGGGGTGGGGGCTGGTGGAGGAAAAATGAGTGAGGTAGGGGGAGGATGCGAGAGGGGGATGCCGCTATGAAAAAAATATATATATATTTGAACTTACCTTTTTGCTGCTTCCGCAACCGTTCCCCCTCCTTAGGCCTCCCTCACTCAGCCACAGGAAGCACACCCAGGCTCCCAGTCAGTCAATTATAACGCTACCTTAGCAGCATTGTAATTGGTCTCAGCGCCATTTTTCGGCACTCAGGTGCTGACTGGATGCATAAGCATGTTCTCCACGTAGGCTGTAATGCAGCCTGCATGGAGAACATGCAAAGTGAGCAAGACTGTTTTGGGCGGCCTGTGAGGGCTGTCCAAGCAGTCATTGCGCACTTTAGGAGGGTACTACCATTCCTCCCCTGCCCCCGCCCTCTCACCAAACTGCGAGCGGAAGTAGGAGAAAATAAAATAATAATAACACAAGTTATTATGATTTTATTTTCTCAGTCTTTCACTGCAAAAAAAGCAGTGGGGTGACGCTCCTCTGCCTTAGCAAAGGAGCCACCACTGCGCCATCCTTGCACAGGGGACACCTGAATGCTCGAAGGCATGCTGTGGCATATGTAAGTAGAAATGTGTGCCAAACAGAACATGCTTATTCACAACCTGAAAAAGAAAGCTTAGCCTTGGTATGAGCTTGTGAACATTTCCATGTATTCCTGTATGGAAAGCCTTTTTACGCTAGTAACTGATTATCAAGCTATGCTGACTATATTTGACAAACCAAAGTCCAAAATGCCTCCTCGTTTTAAACGATGGGGACTCCGATTACAAGACTATAATGATACCATTGTACATCATCTACGGAAGGATTTGAACCCTGCTGACAACTTTTACAGAGTACCTATACAAGGTCATGGTATTTCTATCAATACGGCTGAGGCGTATATCAAATTCATTGTAAAGTCAAACACACCAGCTGCTGTTTTACTAGCCCAAATTATCACTGCCACAAGCTATGACACTGACATGCTAAAGTTGAAGGATATAATTATAGATCAGTCATGGAACTAACTTACTCAACCTCTCACCAGGGATGGTGAATATCAAAATTACAAAAATGTCAAAGATGAACTGTCTATAACCCAGGAAGGAATTATACTGCCAGGGTTGAGAAAAGAGAGATTATAGAGAGTCTGCAACAGAAAATAATTGAAGTGGCTCATATGGAATTGTTGCCACAAAATGAGTTATCCTAGACCAAGTCTGGTTTCCAAATCCTGATGAGATGGTTGTAAAAAATGTAAAGCCCTGTCTTTCTACTAAAACTACTCTCCACACCTTAAACATGTCACATTTCCCAAAGCATACATAGGAGAGAGTAACCATTGACTTTTTGGTCCATTCAACAATGGACATCACCTGATGGTGATTGTGGATGAATATTTACGATTTCCATTAATCTCTCATCTACCACTAAAGACTCATTGTGAGACTAGATGGCATCTTTTGGACATGGGGTGTTCCAGCCATAGTACAATCAGACATTAGCCTGCCTTTCAATAGGTTAGAGTTCAAAGACTTTTTAGAGCATCTGAACATAAAGCATCAGAAGAGCACACCTTTGTGGCCAAAGGCCAATGGACTTGTTGAACGTTTTATGAGTACGCCAAAAAAAGCAGCACAGCTTGCTACTCTTGAGAAGCTCGATTTAAAACTGTGTTGAATTATACGTTAAGAGCATATAATTTAACATCTCACTCAACCACAGGTAAAAACCCTGCAATGTTGATATTTGGGAGAGCAATGACAACCAAATTACCTTAATGGACCAACTGGAGAAAGAAAAAGGAGAGCGCAACTTGAGTGATGGACTTGGTTAACAAGCAGAAACGAAAGCGTATGCTGACAAAAGATGACATGAGAAGAATCTCCTCTTTACGAAAGGAGATTGAGTGCTTGCAAGTCAAATGGGGAGAAGAAAATCTGATGCTCAATTTGATGCAGAATCCTTTCAAGTAGTATCAACAAAGGGGCACATGGGAAGTCTATTACAAGAGACTCTTCTTATTGTAGGCATTTGACTTGGTGAACAACCTTTACAACGAAACTTTTACAACGCACTACCATTACGACGCAACCATTACAACTATCTAGGATGGGGAATAGATTTAATTTACTATCCAACACCTTCCCTACTATCAACGGGAACTGGAGTTGGAATAATAAATTAAATTAAATTATTCACTATCCAGCACCCCAAAAGCGCTATGCGTTGTAATGGTATGCGTTGTAAAAACTGCGTTGTAACGGCATGCGTGGTAAACGCATGCGTTGTAATGTCATACATCCATTTGACTCATCATTCTTCCAATCTATATTTTGAAAGAGAGACTGAAAATGAACAACGAATCATACACCGGACAACAAAATATCTTTCAGAAAACATTAAAAATATATACGTATTTTTAAAATTTGCCAGGAAAAAAGCAACAAAACATAGTATGTAAGGTGACGTCAAATAACCTATACAATATACTCTCTATGTCATTTAAAACATTCAATGTTATTCAGAGAAAGATGCTCTAGTCGACGTTTCGGTCTGTCTCGGAAATGAAACCATCAGACCATCTTCAGGACAGAAAGTTGACTGTAGCTCCCTATATAATACAATGTAAAATAAAAATATTGTAACACTGTATAAGAACAATATGTTTAAGAAAAGCACCCGTGTGGAAAATGAAAAATGAGTGATTGAAAGCCTGCCATCACCAAAAGACATAGCTCTGAGAAATTGATTTAGGAAAAGCCTTTATCAGTATTACTTATAGGAAGGTTTAATGATGGACTGTAACCTGTCAATTCTGTTTGGCAGGTATAGATGTTCAGATTATTTTAATAAAGCTGTAAGTTAGAGAAACCATTTTACTATCCAGCCAGGGCCATTATAGTTCCTGAAAATTTTATGATTGAAAAAGAGGTGATTATAAACTTACATCAAACAAGTGGACCTGTCGACTATGTGTCAAACAGGTTGGGAATGATGCTATCTATTAGCGGCACCGCTGTAAGATAAAACATAGTTGTTGGAATTGCTCCGTACCTTTTTGAAGACAGACTGACAGTTTTACATACGGCTTCACTGTCTGTGGGGATCAAGTTGTTTTTACCATCTACCGTATGATATATCAAATGGAAGTGGCCTTGCATGTCGATGCAATCCTACCATTCATATCTGTTGGCTATATTTCGCTAAGGATTTATTTAAACCATGCAACTTTGCTGTTTAGTATATATACACTATTCACTTACTTTTCATAGCGGATATATGTACCGTTGGGAGTTTTAAGAATGCTTCATGCATCTTATTTGAGCAACGTGACAAATGAAATCTATTCGCTGCTTAATGTCTTCCTGTCGCTCAAAACGAGGCATTGCGTAACCCATGCACATTGAGGTTGTTTGATGCTGTTCTTAGAACAACGGAGGGGTTTAATTCATCGTTTAGTCAGCCACCGCTGGAATTTTAAAACGACGTGGCTGTTACTTGGCATTTAACCCAGGTGTAACACACTTAAAGTGACGTCGGCTCAAAGATTAGTGAATATTATTATAACGGAGGACGGCAAAAGGCTCACCTTTAGTCCGTGCCGGTGAAGTCGTAAACAGGTATTACTGATATTACTGATATTTAGCCTTCAAGGATAGACGGTTCTGTAAAAACGACAAATAAATATAACGCCTCTTGTTACTTATCTTAGTAGTATTTAAACAAAGAGGTATAGTTTATACTACTTGGCTGCGCAAACTTACTGGTCGTGTCTCACAAGCGGGTAAAATCCAATTAGTCGTGGCAAAATATCGAAACATCTGACATGAAAGCCGGTCGCTTTTAAATATCCGGTCATATGATGTGAAAAAAGTAAACAGTGTTATTAAATTAATCGTCCTAAAAGAGTTGGAACGCCATCTTGGAGTGGTTGAGAAAGTTTTTACTCGACCTTTTATCATTATATATAAAAGTTGTAGCGAAGTCAAAAAAATATATTCTAAATAGAGCTATAAATGCTGAATACCCTATTTAGAGAAATGCTCGCCGGGTCAAATTCACATGGCCGATTATACGATGTATTTGGGCGCCATCTTTAGAGGAGGACGTTACATGATTGGTAGTTAAGTTGTGCTCAGTTTGAAAGAGAAAGAAAAGAATACACAAGGAAGATTTAAAGTGAATACGTTTTTCCATTTAAATCTCATTTCAATACATTAAAACTATCTTTTAATTCCTTGATTGCAATCAAACCACAGAGCAAGGGGAGAAACAATAATAATACAATTCATCCTTTTCAAAAAGCTTGATGGGCAACACAGCATTATGTATCAAAGGTTGCATTTTTATACCAGGACAAATCGGTGCATCAGTTCTTATATGCTGTTTAAATTTGTTACATCGAAAAATCATATCTTATTTGATTATAGTTGGTAGTTCTTTTACAGCATCTGTAAACAGTTTAACAATACATCTATACTACTATTATAAAGGAAGAAATTTGAGGCGGGTAAACTCGGGAACCACAGCGCCAATCCACACACCCGATACATCGTTGTAATCCTCAGGGTGTGCAGATGGACATAGGCTATATAAAGTTAAAAAATACGTTATATTTAAAAAATTTACATTATAAAAAAAGTAGTCCCCTCGAAGTAGCGCCGGCCACGACCCGTCAGGAGCGTGGGGAGGTGCGGCGTCCAGGAGCGCGTGGAGGAGCGGCGGACATGGCGCGGGGAGGAGCAGTGACCAGCGGCGGTCATGGCACGGGGGAGGAGGTGAGGAGCAGCGGACCGGCGGGAGGAGCAGTGACCAGCGGCGAGGAGCGGTGAACTGAGGAGCGGCGGCTGAGGTAAGGCTCCGGGGGACAATGTCGGGCAGGCGGGGGTCGGGGCAGGCGGGGGACGGGGACTTACACCAAAACAGAAGGATGGAATTTAGATCGGCTGGAGGTAAGGCTCCGGGGGACAATGTCGGGCCAGGCGGGGGTCAGGGCAGGCGGGGGACGGGGAGTTACAACAAAACAGAAGGGTACAATTTACATCGGCTGAGGAAAGGCTCCAGGGGCCAGGCGGGGGTCGGGGCAGGCGGGGGACAGGGACTTACGGCATCTGCCATGGAGATTTATGCAGAGCGCCTCAACACTGGGCCTTTGTGACATCCGGGGGACAAAGTCGGGGCAGGCGGGGGACGGACGGCCGGGGGCTGGGGCTGCTGGGCAATGTCGGGGCAGGGGGGGGTTGGGGAAGCCTGAATGCTCCAGGACAAGGTCGGGACGGGCTGCTAGTTTTGTAATAAAATGATATAGATCTGAAAGAACATCCAAATCTCGTTTTGGGTAGACTTGTATATCAAGGACTTGCTGTCTCATCTTATTAGAATTTACATCAAGGTATAGTTATGTAAAACAGTCAGATCTTTAGTATATCAACTTGGTAGGAAATAACTGGACATCTGTGTCACATACTATGTTTTGTTGCTTTTTCCCTGACAAATTTTTAAAATACATATATATTAAATATGTGAATGTTTTTTTTAAAGATATTTTGTTGCCCCGTGTATGATTCGTTGTTCATTTTCAATAGATAAATTGTGATTATATTGAATTTCTTTTTTGATTCATTCTGCCATCCACCACTGCAGAGGGTGTGACCTTAAATAGTTTTGCAAACAATTGTAAACGTTCTAGGCAAACAAAATCCCTTGTAGGTAATCTTCCCTCTCTTTTGAAAATTCCATGCATATACTGCGCAAAACCACAAGCTCAGTGCCTCCAGTAACGCCAAGGTTTTCCCGGCCCTGCCTGCCTACCACTACTCTCACCTGGGCGCCAGGCTGGGTCCCCTGTGAGTTCATTTTCTTCACTTTATTCTCAAGGTGACACTGCTCTCCACATTAGGCAGTTCAGGCCTTCCTTCAGGTGTCCAGATATTCCTAGGGCCTGAAGAAACCCTACATTTCACACAGGGTCGAAACGCTGTTGACAGTTAAACAAAGGCGAACCATTATTCAGCACTCATCATTGTATAATGTTGTTCAATACATTGTTCAATTTCCAATGGTTGTCTAAATGTTTTAAAATGAAACCTTGTACAAATGTCACATAATAGGTCACCACTAGTTTAGGTTCCAACCGTTTTTTCACAGGGACACCTCTCATTACTGTTTTATTATTATTTGTTGTACATAAATATTTCTACTCCTAAGCTCTATGTATTTATTGTTTAACTTACCTACTTTCTATATAAACAATTCGACAAATTGAATGTATCCTTGGTGTTTGTGGCTAGCTCTCTTTTTGACATCAATCCAACCTTGTACATTACCATTGTGCATATTTATATTAGAAAAACCTCTATTAGTCCACAAGAGCCATTGTTTACTTACTAATTTACATACCCAGGCTTCCCGTGAGTAGGGTTCCCTTGTCCTTTGTTCTCAATAACTATGAAGATGATACACAAATACTCCTTCAACTGGAATGCCCCATAGACATTGGAAACTCGCCAGTTTCCAGTTGTCTCAGAGCCGTGGATGACTGGATGACGTGGAGCCATCTCAAATTGAATGCTTCCAAAACAGAAATACTCATTTGTGGCAATTGTAAACATTATGGCGCACTCACCAAATGGCCTGCTGATCTAGGAACACCGTCTAAAGTAATGAAGGAAGTAAGGAACGTTGGAATGACCATGGACTGCAAGTTATCAATGGATGCCCAAGGTGACAAACTAGCAAGATCAAGCTTTGTTACTGTAAAAGTATGCAACAAATCGTCCCCCATTTGGGATTTCCACACAAGGTCCAGGCTGCCATCTCCCTTTTTCTGTCCAAACTCAATAACGCCAATAGCCTCTACCACGGATCACATTTAACGACTATGAAAGACTACAACGGATTCAGAACTCAGCTGCATACTACTTTTACATATAAAACCGCAAGACCGCATCTCCCCTGCCTTGAAAGCCCTGCATTGGTCACCGGTTACTATAAGATCCACGTTCAAGCTGCTTTGTATCACCCACAAAGCAATGCATGGAATAGCACCGCTCTTCATCAGGAATAAAATCACCAAATACATTCAACAAAGGAACCTCCGCTCTAGAGTGGCACCGCACCTCAAAATCCTAACATACAAGACAAAAAAATGGGTGGGAGGCAGATCCTTCGCTGTTCAAGCAGCCAAACTATGGAACTCTTTACACCCCAACATAAGATCCATGGATAACTACCTTAAGAATTGACTCTTCCCCACATAACCTACATGCACAAATAGAAATTTACAGCATATACCTCTGTATATAAGCATTTATTTGTACTATAGATATTTACTTATATATGTGTATTGCTTTGTATAAACGTGTATATTAATGATCTTTTTCAGTTCGGTTCAGTTCAAAAGTCTTTATTTCGAATATCAATTCATAAAAGACAATACACAGCAAAACACCGTTATTTTATAAAAACACTAGCAGCCCGCCCGACGTTGTCCGGGGGCAATCAGGCTTACAACGTTGCGCTCCTCCCTGCGCTCCAAAGTTTAACTTTCCTCCCCGCTCTCCACAATCCAAGGGCCCCTAAGCACCTCCTCAGCCCACCGCGGGCGTCTGGTGGCAATGAGGCTTACAGCCCGCTCCAGTCACCGCTGTTCACCTCTCCTCCCCGCTATCCTGTCCACCGCTCCAGTTTACCGCTCCTCCCAGCCCGCTTCAGTCTGCAAAGGCAATGAGGCTTACAGTCCGACAAACTTTACCGGGGGCAATCAGGCTTACAGCGTAGCGCTCCTCCCTGCGCTCCAAAGTTTAACTTTCCTCCCCGTGCTCCACAATCCAAGGGCCCCTAAGCACATCCTCAGCCCACCGCTCCTCCCAGGCCGCTCCAGTCTGCAAAGGCAATGAGGCTTACAGTCCGACAAACTTTACCGGTCCTCCCCCAAAGTTTACCGCTCCTCCGTTTGACGTACCTCAGCCCGCTCCAGTCACCGCTGTTCACTGCTCCTCCCCGCTATCCTCCATTTTACCGCTCCTCCCAGCCCGCTCCAGTCTGCAAAACTTCACGCTGTTCACCACTCCTCCTCGCGCTCCTGATGACGTCAGCACGTTAGCGCACACGGCCGGCGCTACTTCGAAGGGACTACTCTTTTTTGTAAGGTATATTTTTTAAAGAAGGTATATTTTTTGGGGGTATATAGCATATGTCACTCTGCACAGCCTGCCAATTCCAATGATGTATTGGGTGTTTGGATTGGCGCTGTGGTTCCCAAGTTTACCCGCCTCAAAGATTCCCAGTTCTTACTTTATAATAGTAGTATAGATAGGTTTCACTTACCTGATATATACATACCATTTTGTTGTAAAGGCATGCATGGTAAAGGCATATGAGTAGTAAAGACCTGCATGGTAAAGTCATATGTGTGCTAAATGCATTGTGTGGTAAAGGATGCGTATTAAAGTCATGCGTTGTAATGTTATACAACTCCCCAGATAATATATGAGCAAATAACATAACAACACTAATTGAGTGTGAGCTAAGATTGTGTTTACACCTTATGTTTTGGTGGGCTGAGGAGGTGCTTAGGGGCCCTTGGATTGTGGAGAGCGGGGAGGAAAGTTAAACTTTGGAGCGCAGGGAGGAGCGCAACGTTGTAAGCCTGATTGCCCCCGGACAACGTCGGGGCGGGCTGCTAGTTTCTGATAAACGAAATTGTTTCTGGCTATCCAAAGTCTTTTGTCTCAAAATTCAGGCCCGATGAAAACCAGTGTGATGGGAGGAAAAGGTATTTTCATTTTCTCATACCCTGGCGACCAAGAATGAGATAATATGTTCATCATTTGCACCAACTTGTTTTACATTTATTCTTAAAAGTGTGCACATTTTTTCGTTTGCAAATGATTAACTCGCCGTTTACGGGAAGAAATCCTAGGAATATTCTAAAGGATTCGGATGTCCTTTCTACCGGTTGGCAATATGTTTGTGTAAGATTAAGTACACAACTGAACAAACAGCAGGCCTTGTTTCCGGCTTCCATTTCATATTTACTTCCTCGCCACAAGAGACTGACGGTCGCTCCAGCTGGCTGGTCATTGCCGCTTTGGCGGAGCTGACATCACTTGTATTGTACAGTGCTTTCTGCCTCACTTTTGCAACAACTTGGCGCTGCAAAGAGTCGATATCGTTCCAGCCCAACCCAATGGCGCTCCTTAAACAACCTCCAAAGGTGAATTTTGAAGTCGAGCCTGCAGGACTGAAGGCTGCACACACAGCTGTGCTGCAGGTGCATTGATCCACAAACCTATCTCGAAATCCAATAAAACATCGATTCATGAGCCGTAAACTGGTATTTTGGACCAGCTGCGCCTCCTGCCTCCTAAAGTATGCAGAATATGGACGTAAATGTGGGTGGTCTGTATATAGCAATGTGGGGAGATTTCGCATCTGTCATGTACCACAGAGCTACCCCCACTGGCTAAGGCACAGTCAATCGCCAGATGGGCTTTTCAGAGATGCAGACATCATCCGGAGTCCTACAGGCCAGTCCTCTGCACTCTGAGTCACTTCTTCTGTTGACAGCCACCGCCACCACCACTTTCTGGACCTTTCCTCCATTCTAGGCAAGGCAGGCAGAAGCCTTCCCTCACTGGCACTGCCAACTGAAATATACTGTTTGTTTCCTCTCTGGTTCAGGGCAACACGACGGCGGGGTGTGTAGAGTGCTCTTGGACTAAGAACAAAAATGCTGTTGAGATTTTGAAAGAACACGGACAAAACACCAAACCGCAGAGCACTATTTAGCAAACATATGTTAACAGAAGAGCGCAGGGTCTTCAGACCTTTCAGTCACAACTTATGGAGGAAAGAGTACAGTTCTGTGGGTGCATTTTCTTACTGTCACATTTCAGTTTGTCCCTGCGCTTCTAAGTTAGCCGCTCCTTCCCTTGCTTAACTTACCACAGCCCGCTCCAGTCCGCCAAAGCTCACCGCTCATGTGTGCCGCTCCTCCAAGCGCTCCTGATGATGTCAGCACGCACGTCCTTCGCGCACACGGCCGGCGCTACTTCCAAGGGACTACTTTTTTTGGAACGTATATTTTTTAAGAAATGTATATTTTTTTTGTGGTATATAGCCTATGTCACTCTGCAGACCCTGACAATTCCAATAATGTATTGGGTGTTTGGATTGGCGCTGTGGTTCCTGAGTTTACCTGCCTCAAAGGTTCACAGTTCTCGCTTTATAATAGTAGTATAGGGGCGTGGCTTGGATGCCGCGCAAGATGGCCGGCTAGTTGCGGAGCTCTGCCGCATCGAGAACCACACAGCGTGTTTCCCTAATGTAAACGGGACCGCTCTTCATCCCCGCCGCCGGATTTGGTTGGCGGAACATCGCTGGAGTCGGCGGAGCGGCTTTGCGGCTCTTCTTGTGCCGTTTTCAATCTTCTACGCGATGTTTCCGTAACCCCTCACGGAGCCGCCATTTTGAGGCTCTCTTCAACCCCGGAGCCCTAGCTGTGCCGCTCGACCGCTTCACGACGTGTCACCAGACACCAACGAGTCCTTCAGCGCTGATTTCCAGTGGTGAGCACCTTCATAATGAGAAACCTTTATTACGTTTTTCTTCCTTTCTGAACTGAAATAACAAGCCTACGCGCGCTTTTCATAGCGCTTTACCTCTGAGACTAGCGCTGTCATTTCTCGACGCAATCAACTTTTTTCCTCCTCCTCATGGCGCTCCGCTAACAATTTTGAGAATTTCTGGCTATTTTGTCGTCACCTCCACTATTCTATGAAGCACTTCCAGTTGCTATTATTTTAACCACTTTTTCTCTCTGAGCCACCAGTGTACTTTTTGCTCTGCTTCCCTGACGCTCTCTCATGTGAGTTACAAACGTTTCTTTGAGACATAACTTTATTCTCCTTTTGGCATCCATTCCTCGAAACGTTTTCTAATTCATGGTGCTCCACCTTTTATTCAGAGGTCTTTCTGGAACAATTTAAAGCACACCCTTCTTTGCCTCTCAGGGAATAGCAGCACTACCAATCATTTATATGGTCAAACTACGTCAGCCTCAATTTCTTTTTACGCCCTCGCTGAATCCCTCGGTGGCTTCTACATCTGGCACAAATAAATCCAAAGCCTCTCCAAAAATGTCTTCTCAGAAAACGTCATTGGCTCATACGACTACTGGTAAGCCGTCTCCACCTGTTCCAGCAGGCAAACGCCTTAAACAAAACTCTCCTACACCAGAAGATGATTCTTCAACCTCTCCTATTGATCAAATTCTGGAAGAATTACGAGCAATGCGTCCCTTTATTGAGAAAACAAGTACGGATATGCAACTCTTGAAAGACAAATGGGAGAATATGGATGCCCGGATTTCTACTGTGGAACAACACATCCCTGAACTTCAGTCCAACACTCAACGTATAGATGCATTGGAAAAGACTGTCCTCTCCTTACAAAAACACACAGAAGATTTGGAAAATCGAAATAGGAGAAACAACCTCCGTCTTTACAATTTGCCGGAAAATCTGGAGGGAGACAATCCAGTATCTTTCTTTACCACCTTTCTGCCGAAACTTCTGGACTTACCACCTTCTACCTCCATTAGTCTACAAAGAGCTCATAGATTAGGTGCAAGAACGGACTCCTCTTCGAAACCTCGTGGAGTCATTATCCTATTTTTGAAATACACAGATCTCCTTTTGATTCTTTCAGCAGCCAGGAATAAAAAACAAGTGACTTGGCAAGGTCAACGAGTGTACTTATCCCAGGATGTCTCTAATGTCACTGCCTCCAGACGTAAAGAATTTCTGGCTATGCGCCCTTCTCTACGCTCCATGGGAGCACGATATGGCCTGTTTCACCCTTGTACTCTCAGAGTAACTTATCGAAATAAGACTTGGTCATTTCAGGATCCTGGAGAACTAAGGAACTTTCTTCTTCTACATAGTGAAGACGAGATGGACGCTTCCTCCTCTGCTTCGACAAGTGGCTGAAATTTGGTTTTCGTTGTCTGCATGTCTTGATTTCCCAGTAATATGTCTCTAAATTCATGTCCCCCTACATACTCCTCCTTACAGTTTGTAACTTTCTCATCTTGTTTCTCCTCCCTTTCAATATCTTCCTTTTGTATACCTTATATATATCTCTTTCATCTTTCTAACCTTTGGATTTATACTTTGCGTCACATGTTCTATGTCTTAATAATTTTTTCCTTTTTCCCCAGACGGATATATATCGGATGTTTTGCCATATTGTCCCGCTCTATGTTCCTTTTTGTGCGGTCTCGGTGTGGCCCTGCTCCTGATCCTGGTCCGTTCGTCTTGTAAGCATCACCACTTCCCCACCTCTCCCCTGTGTGTAACACCCCGTCCAGGTATGTTCACTACAGTCATCCTCTTGGATTTGTACTGTCTTCTATGCCTTTTCTTTTTTCCTCCCTCTTCCTCCCTCGCTACTCTTCTTTTCCTGTTCCTGCCCCTCTCCCTTCCCCTTTTCCTTTCTCTTCTTCATCCTTTACCTATCCTTCTTTCTCTCTTTTTGATGATCGTTATGATTCTTATCTCTCTACAGGTTGAATTAGTAAATGTACAGTATGTTTTCGCAATGTTTGATTTTGATCAGTTAAATAATCTTTCACCTTCAAAGTTGTTTCATGGAATGTGAAAGGATTTAATCACCCCATCAAAAGGCAAAGAGTACTCTCACACCTCTCCTCTTACAATCCAGATATTGTTCTTATTCAAGAAACCCACCTCTCAGATATTGAATCCTTGAAACTAAAGCGATTGTGGGTTGGAACTGTTTTATTTTCTCCTGCTTCCCAAAAAAAGAATGGGGTGGCTATTTTGATTCATAAACGCCTCCAGTGTAGGGTGGTTGTAGAAGAAAAGGATGCTGAGGGGCGCTGGGTATTAGCTAAACTAATCATTAATAATATCCCAATTACGGTACTCAATGTTTATGGCCCTACATGCTTTGACTCCTCTTTTTGGCCTTCTGTTACAGCAAAATGTATTCAATATAAGGATGATTCTTTCATATTAGGTGGAGACTGTAACCAGATTATTGACCCCTTTTTAGATCGTAGATCTTCTGTTCGTTTCTCCCCTCACAAACCACATAAACAATTCCTTGATACCATCACTCAAACTCATCTTGTGGACTCGTGGAGACTCACTCACCCAGAGATTATGGATTTTTCCTTTTTCTCTCCTCCTCATGCTTCTTTCTCTCGTTTAGACTACATTTTTCTATCTCCCTCTCTATCTCAACACCTCATATCCTCCTCTATTGAGCCTATTGTAATATCTGATCATGCCCCTATTGTTACTGTTTTTGACCTTCTTCCTCCTACTCCTAAATCTTCTCGCTGGCGTTTTAATTCTTCCCTGCTTGCCGATCCTCTCTTTTCTTCCTCATTTCGTTCCTTTGCTTCTGAATTCTTTCATCTCAACTCAACACCTGATACCCCCCCTCATATTCTTTGGGACTCCTTCAAAGCAACAGCCCGTGGTTTTATTATTGATTTTGTCTCTAAGAAAAAGAGGAAATTCCTTCAAAAACGTAAAATTACTCTTGCACACATCAAGTCGCTAGAACATCAATTCTATACCTCCTCTACTAAGATTATACCTCCGGAACTGCTTAAGGCTAAGATTGCTTTTAACAAGCTTACTACAGACTCAGCCTCCTCTTTTCTCCTCCGGAGCAGCGCACGATATTATGGAGGTCGCAATAAATCAGGTAAATTATTGGCTAATTATTTGAAATCGCGTAAAGAACGAACTAATATTGAATCTATCTATTCCCCCTCCAATGTTCTTTTACATACTAATGCGGAAATCCTAGAACAATTTCACTCTTTTTATGAAACTTTATATACTCCTGAAAATCCTCCCACTCCAGACCTTATTCAATCGTATTTTGCTAACATACCTCATCCAGATACCTCCCACCTTGATTTTTCGACCGTTGATTCTGATCTCACTATTTCTGAGTTATCCACTGCTCTCTCCTCCCTTACCAAAGGCAAAACCCCAGGGCCTGACGGTTTTCCAGTTGAATTTTATCTACATTTTTCAGATCTCCTCCTACCTAAACTCCTATCTCTTTTCCAATCTTTTTGCACTACTGGATCAGCCCAAGGTTCATTTCAGGATGCTACCATATGCCTTATTCCTAAGGAGGGTAGAGATCCTAAGTATTGTAAAAACTATCGACCTATATCTTTAGTTAATGTAGATTATAAACTTTTCGCAAAATTACTAGCTCTCCGCCTTGATCCGCTCCTACCACATCTTATAGGGAAAGAACAATGTGGTTTTGTTAAAGGCCGTCTAACCTCGGATAATTCTAGACTATTCCTTAATGTTTTAAGTAAAGCCCCCTCACTATCAATTCCCATTGCAGCCATTTCGGTAGACGCTGAGAAAGCCTTTGACCGGGTTGACTGGTCCTTTCTCATGGCCTCCTTAAAATGGCATGGCTTCAATCCCAAATTTATCTCTTATATTTCTCTGATATACTCTATGCCCAAGGCCTCTGTTCTCGTCAATGGTCAACTCACTTCCCCATTCACACTTCAGCGTGGAGTTCGTCAGGGATGTCCCTTGTCACCTCTTCTATTTATTTTGGCACTTGAACCTTTTCTTGCTTCCATACGTGCTAATCCTTCCATTTCTGGATTCCCATATGGTGACCAACATCTTAAATTATCTGCTTATGCTGACGATATCCTTTTATTTATCTCGGATCCGGTCACCTCTGTCCCTGCTTTATTAAATGAATTTGAAAAATTCTCTTTAGTTTCCGGTTATAAAATAAATTCCGACAAAACAAAAATTCTTCCCTTAACCAAATTTTGCCTCCCTCACTTTTTTACAGCCACCGGCTTTGCTTGGAATTCTACGAAAATTAAATATCTTGGTGTTCTTTTTTCTAGCTCTATTTCTTCCTCTATCCAACTAAACATGAATGCAGTTATTTCTAGAATAGATTCCCTACTAGCTTCTTGGAATCCTTTATTTCTTTCCTGGTGGGGCCGTCTTGATTCCATTAGAATGATGATTGCCCCGATTTTGATCTACCTATTGTCCATGCTTCCAGTTCACATCCCGAGCTTATATTTCCGACGTATTGATTCTGTACTGTCCAAATTTCTCTGGAAACAGAAAAAGGCTCGAATATCTCTATTACATCTTCGTAAATCTAAACTTAATGGTGGAACTAACTTTCCAGACTTTCGCCTCTATCACAAGTCCTTCTCCCTTCGACAAGCTTCCCGATGGTTATCTCAGGAATCTTCCCCTTTTTCTCCCCTCTGGCTTTCTGTAGAACAGAACCTATTACTTCCATACTCTTTCCAAGAGATAATTCGCTTCACTTCTAAAGCCCCATGCCTTAACCCCCTTTTATTTAAACATACCTCTTCTCTCCTACGACCTTTAGTCTCCTCTACCTCGGTCTCTCAGGAATCCTTCCTACTACTACCTATATGGTACAACTCACTCATATTGATACATAACAGACCTATCGCATGGCCTTCATGGAGAGCGAAAGGTATCATCTGGGTACATCATCTTTTTGATGGTTCCTCCCCTTGTTCGTTTCCTCAATTTCGATCTCAATTCCAGTGCCCTCCTTCTTTTGCAAAGAAATTTGTCATCCTTATGGAAACAATTCTAGAGTGTTATTATTCTCTCCCTTCTGAAACGGTCTCATCTTCCTCTTCTACCTTACTCAACGTCCTCTCTACTATCCCTAAAGCTTCCCTCATTTATCGTTATTTCTCGGCCCCTGACCCAGACCGTCTCAAGTCGAAGTTGGAATTGTCCTGGGAGAAAGATTTAGGCTCCTCATGGTCAACCTCTCTTTGGGACAAAATATGGGCCAGATCTTTGAAGATTTCCCGTACTGCTTCTCTTACTCAATCCCTATTTTTCTTTTACCACAGACTTTACCTTTCTCCTCTTTCTATCTCTCATTTTCAACCTACTTCTGTACCTAACTGTTGGACCTGTAATGCTCCCAATGCAGACCTTCTACACCTTTTCTTTCTCTGCCCTTCAACTCGTACTTTTTGGTCCCAGATATGCTCTCGCCTTTCCCGTATTTTCAACATCTCTATTCACTTCTCCGCCTCTTTTGTTTTTCTTGGCAGCCTTTCAGAGGACTTGGATCTTCCTTCACATTCCCACGGTCTTTTTGATCTTATGCTAGCCCTTGCACTACAACACATTGTCTCTAATTGGAAATCCCTCACAAAGTTGTCTCTAAATTGTTGGTGGAATCTGGTATGTCAATCACACAGATTTGATGTTGCCTTTGCCTCCTCCTGCAAACCTTCCCGAAATGTTGAATTATACTGGTTACCTCTAACTTTATATTTAGATCAATCCGCCAAAAAGAATTACTCTCTACTCTCCTCCGATAATTTCAAACCCCCTTGAATACAACTACTCTTGCCTGTAGTTTATGGTCTTTTTTAAATTGCACTGTTGTAATTTTTAGCTTTCTACATGTTTTCTATTTGTTAATTGTTCTTACTTTTAGTAATTGCTAAATATGATATTTTCTACTGTACTTTCTGATTGACATTCATGATTGATACTTATGATGTTTGATTTTTGTATTTTACTCATTTTCTAGGATACTACCACGTTTCTTATTTCCCTTCCTCTTCTCCCCTTCCCCCCTCCTCCCCGTAGATTAATTCAAAATGCTTGTTCTTACATTGTGATATTGGCTACCTATGTTTACTTTCGAACATTCTTTATCACTTTTCATGTATGGCTGATGTCACTTTACTGTACTATCTGATTTTCTCTTAATAAAGCTTTCAAACATAAAAAATAATAGTAGTATAGATTGCATCAATCATTATCTAAAAAGTATACCTCAGTTTAAAAAGATATAAAACAACCAATTCGATAGACAGTTTAATAAAGACTTCAAGTTATAATAACAATCCACTATGTAAAAATTATAAATGGATAAACATTTAAAAGACAATAGTGTTTCTAGTTCGAATAATCCAGGCCCAGCCTAGATACTTGGCCACACCAACCACCACCATCTCAGATGTGTTTAAGCGAAATATCCTTATGGCTTCTAGGAACCCTTTGATTTCAAGATTGTTACATATGGGTTTAAGCCATTTCAATATTCATTAGTTCAGCTTAACAAATGTACATATTACTAAGGTTAAAGATACTAATATGCATATTAGAGGGATCAAAATAACATGTTGAAGTGGAAACATTTCACTGACAGGGTTTTACCACTTACCGTAGACCCTCAGCTGCCGGGGGGCTCCTGCTTGTGGTGTTCCATCTGTCAGTGTTACGGATGCTGTGTAGTTACCGCTGTCACTTGTTCGTAGGTCTCTGATCTGTAAGGATCCGTCCGGCAGCACCGACTCCCGTCCCGTGGACTGAGGACCAAGGAACTGTGCGCCACTTGATGTGATGTAAGTAATAATCCGCAGCGTATTATCATTCGTTGTTGTTCCTCTGTACCAGGTAAAGGAGTACACGCCTGTAGTGACTGGGGCAGGCAGAGTGGCCGTCTGTCCCACCGCAGCAGTGAACACCTCCACCCCGGACACCAGCCCTGCCGTCAGCTGAATCCAAACCCCGAGCCAGGCTGGAAGAGAGGAGAAAAGAGACAGACGAGGACATTACTAATAGATGAACCCCCTGTTCATCAGCACTGAGCCCCCATGACCCCAAAGCCCGCCTGCACTGAAGGTGAATCCAGCAGGCACAGGTGAAGCAGACCCTGCTGATGGGAACACTATTAAAACACAGAACATTGGTGCCAGACTGCCAGGGCTCCTGTGTCTCTCTAGTTCTCCATCATGTTAGATTACCACAGAATGCTTTCAGATTCTAGATGGGGACTGAAGGTGACCGCCTGCCCTTATTTACAAGGACTATTCAATTTTTAGGAGCAGATTATCACTGTCTGTAAACAATCCTTTAAATGACACATCACAGCACCCCATTCCTCAACAGGATCATGGCTTGAGGTCCCTGATGGCCGTCACCCATGGGGGGTACTTGGGGCCAAGTGGTTGAAGTGCTTGTAAAAAGCTTGGGAATTGGGAGCCTGAGTGCAAAAGAGGAGGGATCAGTGGGTATGAAAGACACGGCTAAAATACAGGTAACCGCATATAAAATAGCACACATCCCAGGCTTTAAGTGGGCCGGGTCCTGTTGGCCCTCAGCACCGGCAGTTTTTAAAAGCAGGTGCAGAGACGGGTAAGTATCGGACTCTGCGCTTTTACCCTCGAGGTAAAAAGAAAAAGTCACTCCTATTGATGTAACTTCAAAGAGACGTGTTTTTCTGTCTTATATAGCGCAACCTTGAAGCGCTTTACATGAGCACCAGTTGCATTGCACAAAGACATCATTTTTAGAAGCACAGAATGTTGAGACGACGTCAGGCTCGAACCTGTTTTCTCAGCTCGAAAGTCCGCCCAGAAGAACTAAACCATTTTCAATATTTTACACAACAAAGTCATAGTTGTTGCTAATGTATCTTATGCAGCTTACAACCATTGACAAAGCCAATCGTTCTGGCTTGTTGCAGGTGTAATGTTACTTGTGTTATATATATCTGAATGAATGGACAGAAGCAGGAAAATACCAGTGGGGCGGCACACTACGCTAAGCACAGATTCTTAGCTTAAGCGTTTTAAGCCACACCCTTAATTACAAGGGCAATGCTCCTATGAAAGACCCCCTAGTTTTTCATCCCATTTAAAGCCCTGACACACCTCTTGGATGAAAATTGAGTGACGTTAAACTAATGAGTGGGAAATTAGCTTTTTTAATGATAGGAACTCTAAGGTGGTTAATGCAAACCCTGCAGATTTCTGGGCGCAATTAAAGAGTCACTGAATTGAATAGTGGTTGGAACTGTTGGAAACAGAGAGTCACTTATGTAGAGTGCTAGAAGGCCAAGCTGCAAGAGAAAATAATGTGAATATGTAACTCCTAAATTTAAAATTGCATTACACACAGTGTGAGGTATGCTGCCACCAAATGTATACACAGATTCAGAGTTTAAGATAACAAGTGCTTACAAAATATATTATTTTAATAAAACACAATCAGACTGTACCTAGTGCAAGTCTTTTTTTACAAGCTTTAAAATAATAAATGCCACCGTGTCCAACAATTAAAGCCTAGTTAATCAGCAGCCTTTAATTTTGCTGATTAACCAATAGCAGACACTTGCATTTCTTTCAGGTAGCTGGCACCTGGAGAGAAGGCTTCTTTCTTCTTTGGGACCCTATCCCTCCTCCCACTTCACATACAGTTGACCCGCTCACTGGGCATGATTCACAAAGGTTATGGCTGAGATACCCGCCACCCCCTCTCAACACAATCCCACAAGGAGGGAAACCGGAAACAGTTCTTTAAGTTTTTGGATGTGGGAGGGAGTGACCCTCCCGCGGCCGTATTTATTAAAACAAAAAATTAAACATTAAACGTTTCATATTATGTACAATTTCATTATCACATTGCGATGTTTGGCTAATCTTAACATATTTTCTAATACAGAGGTTCTCCTAGCCGAACTAGCATCCTACAAAAACATTCTCTATAAACACTGAAATTGTACATCCTAACGTTTAAGGGCCAACGGCAAGGTCATAACCGGTGTCAAGATCCCTAACCAGACTTACCCCTCCCACTTGGGAAGGGCGACAGCACAGAGGCTTACCTCAAGTGCAGCTACTAACAATTTCCCTTGACTTGTCGGGGGCACTTAAGACTCGACGCCATTTAAAGGTCGTTCGATTACTTGTGTGTGGTATCTAGAAGGTATCGTGGACCTCCCCCCACCCCACACAACTTACCGCATCTGCCGTCGCAGATGACCCTGGCCCCGGGAAATTCCTCAGGAGGGGGCTGTAACCCCTCCTACACAGGAAGGGGCCTTGACCGCCTTTCCTTAACTTCCGGCGACCCGCCCTTAGACGGGACCGCCTCCCCATTGAGGGGCCAATGGCCACCTCCCCCGAGCGCTCCCATCCGTGTTGGGTGACGCCCACTCATAGGGATCTACCAATTAGTGCTCACCGATCATGACCTTACCGCCTACCAAAAAATAAATACGACAATTCGAACTTATGAAAACATTGGTCGCTACGACCGAAAGAGCATGCACAAAAGCAACACTACATCAAGTCCTTTTAATCGTAACAACCTAACGATATTCACCATACTTTATTATGATAAACCACAAAACTGATACTTTCACAACCTGTAAACGAAAAAGAAAGAACATACTTAGAAAATTCACTTTAATGCACAACAACTTGCTGTCCTCAGGGGCTGGTGGGTGGGTCAAAATTGGCTCTTCGTTCTGTCCCGAGCTCACGTGTGGCGAGGAGGTGCAGCTTCGGAGCACAAGAACAAGAGGACGTCTTCAGGCCTTGCGTCTCCTTTTATCCATCTTCAGGGCGGGCGTAAACCCGCCCCTGCCCGTCCCGGAGGCGGGGCTGGCTACGTCGGTGTCTAGGCCAGCCCATTCTAGGGCGGGAACAAGCGCGCCCCGGCTACGCCGCTTCGGGCATACCAGCCGAGACGCGCTTCCCGCCACAAAATGGCTTCCCGGGGGGATCGAGGCACTCCGCCATACGTTCGGGGGGACCGAGTGGTCGCCCCTTTCCATATGGCTGAGATACCCGCCACCCCCTCTCAACACAATCCCACAAGGAGGGAAACCGGAAACAGTTCTTTAAGTTTTTGGATGTGGGAGGGAGTGACCCTCCCGCGGCCGTATTTATTAAAACAAAAAATTAAACATTAAACGTTTCATATTATGTACAATTTCATTATCACATTGCGATGTTTGGCTAATCTTAACATATTTTCTAATACAGAGGTTCTCCTAGCCGAACTAGCATCCTACAAAAACATTCTCTATAAACACTGAAATTGTACATCCTAACGTTTAAGGGCCAACGGCAAGGTCATAACCGGTGTCAAGATCCCTAACCAGACTTACCCCTCCCACTTGGGAAGGGCGACAGCACAGAGGCTTACCTCAAGTGCAGCTACTAACAATTTCCCTTGACTTGTCGGGGGCACTTAAGACTCGACGCCATTTAAAGGTCGTTCGATTACTTGTGTGTGGTATCTAGAAGGTATCGTGGACCTCCCCCCACCCCACACAACTTACCGCATCTGCCGTCGCAGATGACCCTGGCCCCGGGAAATTCCTCAGGAGGGGGCTGTAACCCCTCCTACACAGGAAGGGGCCTTGACCGCCTTTCCTTAACTTCCGGCGACCCGCCCTTAGACGGGACCGCCTCCCCATTGAGGGGCCAATGGCCACCTCCCCCGAGCGCTCCCATCCGTGTTGGGTGACGCCCACTCATAGGGATCTACCAATTAGTGCTCACCGATCATGACCTTACCGCCACAGGTCCGGATAGTTGACCGGCTATCCGGACCCCCCACCAAACTCCTACCTAAAGGTCATGTTTTAACGATTTTAACCAAGCTAGGAAGTCACCTATGAGTAACTCATTGCCCACCCTCGACAAATGCACACCATCCCCCAAATACATACTGTCATCATTAATACAACTATGCGAGATCGAATGCAATGTCTTGGAACGGAACAACCTACTCACTTTGTTATTTAATTTCTTAACGGAATGATTCAAAGCAGGGATCGAGATAGCCCCCCGCCACACTTTTCGTGGGATCATATGAGACCACGCAATTATACACCCCGGAACTCTCCTTGCTAACCAACTTACCGTGGAAAGCATAGCCTCCAGGAGAAGTCGTCTACCGGTGGTAACTAAGTCGTTGCCCCCCAAATGTACTATGACTATGGACGGCGGTGACCTCATCCGCTCTAACAAACCCTCAAAGAATGCCTGAAACTGGTCAATACAGAGACCGCCCCTTCCGTAGAAGGACACTCTGTACCCGTATTCCCCAGGTACGTGAATCATATCACCTGCTTTGAATACGTCTGCGGCCCGTCTCACGTATGAGTGGCCTACGACCCACACCTCCTTTCTCCCAGCCGGTGATGTGTGACCGCTGGCCTGGTGTTGGGTCAACTGCACAGTCCGCCCTGCCGCGTAGGCTTGCGCAACTGAAAACAAACAAAAAACAAGAAGCGTGAGTACATGATTACAGCTTCACAACATGTGCAATCGCACATACCTCTTATAACAATCGGAGGACCAACGCCCCACACGTTTCACTTGTTCTACATTAAGACCCCTGGCTGTAGCTTCTGTGGCAGCCCCTATACGAAAGGAATGGGTCCCAAATTCACCCGGGTCCAAGCCCGCTGCGGCAATGGCCATTGTAAGCACCCGCTGAAACTGAAACCTCGTCAGCGGGGTGGCGTCTACATGCCTCAACAATGTCCCCCCCCATGATGCCACCCTTCGTGCTAGGTAATCTTCTAAGCACTGAACCGGACACATGGATGACTCGGGGATCCTGCGAATGATCGTGCAGTCCCCCCTCCCATCTTGGTCAGTCTTGGACCTGAGAAAGGAGACAATCATTGCATCACCCCTGATCTGAACCTGCTCCCTGCACAAGCCCCCCGTCACATCCCGTTTGTTCCTTGCCACTAGCTCACTAACTCTCATAGCCCCGTGAAATGCCAGCATAAATGCAGTCCGGAACAAACAGGTCTCGAACGGGGACGAGCATGTGTTAGGGAGTGTGGCCAGCAACTGGGACAACCTGTCTAGACCTATCGGTCGTCTTACGTCTACTCTGCGACCCTCTAGACGTTGCCACCCACGCAGCGCTTTCTGTACCGTAAAAGACGCTGTTGGGTCCAGGATGCCATGGGCCCTGGCAACAAAGGAAATGGCGGCACGATGCCTTTGGGCCGTAGCCACCGATTTCCCAGCCCTACGTAAAGACATCAGGAAAAGTACTACCCACTCCTCCTGCCCCCAAAGTCCCCCTCTCTCTGCCCCTAAAAAGGCTAAATAGGCCTGGAACGCCCCTTCATATGCCTTCCTTGTCCTGGGTGCTAGACTCTCTCCCACGAGGTGACGAAGTTCGGGGCACCGAGAGACCAGAGAGCTTCGGGGAAGGGTGCCGGCTCCGGGTCCGCTGAAGGAAGGAAACCCGAGAAAGCCTGCATGTGAAAACGAGACAGTGCATCAGCGGCCTGATTCATCACCCCAGGGACATGTTTTGCTCTGAATACCACGTTCAGTTGCATACACAGTAAGACGATTTCTTTGAGCAGCCTCAAAATCAATTTACAACGGGCTGCCTGACTATTGATGCATTCTACCACGGTCATATTGTCGGACCAGAACACAACAGAATGATCTCTGAACCCTTCTGGCCAGGTTCTAAGGGCCACCAGAATGGGAAATAGTTCGAGGAAAGCGATGTTACTTGTCAGCCCCTTCTCGTGCCACCATAGGGGCCACTTCTGTGCCGACCATTTTGTGCCGAAGATGGCGCCAAAACCTACGCTTCCTGCTGAATCTGTCCATAGCCCAAGCTCGTCGGAGGACATGGCTGGCTTGTTCCAGACAACTCGACCATTGAAGTCCGCCAGAAATGCTAACCAAATCCGCATGTCCTGGCGGACCTCGGCCGATAACCTCGTGCGATGATGACCCTCTTTTAGGCCCACCATTGCTTGGGCAATTGAGCGGGAAAAGGGGCGAGCCATTGGGATCACCCTCAAGGCAAAGTTCAACTTTCCCACTAATTGTTGTAACTGCTGTAGTGTAACCTTGGATACATGTAAACACACTTGGAGGGCTGCCCTGAATTTACAGATTTTGCTGGCTGGTAAACGGAAACACCCCTCCCTTGAGTCCAACTCGATCCCCAAAAACTCGAGGCAAGTCGTGGGACCCATAGTTTTTCCCGGTGCCAATGGTACACCAAACTGGCCCATCAACACACGGAATTCAGCTAAGGCCTGTGCACATGCGGGATTTCCGGCGGGGCCAAGGAACAAAAAGTCGTCAAGGTAATGCATTACATTTCGGAAACCCGTTTTCTTAGTGAACACCCATTGCAAAAAAGTACTGAATTGCTCAAAGTAAGCACATGATATAGAGCATCCCATTGGCATACACCTATCCATGTAGAATGACCCCTGGAACCCGAATCCCAGCAGACGCTGATCGTCTGGGTGTACCGGGAGCAACCGGAACGCTGACTCGATGTCTGATTTTGCCATCAGCGTCCCGGGCCCCAGGCGATTCAAGATGGCTACTGCCTCATCAAACGATGCGTATCGCACCGAACAAACTTCCGGATCAATTGCGTCGTTCACTGAAAGACCAATGGGAGCAGACAGATTATGGATCAAACGAAACTCACCTGGGTCCTTCTTGGGGACCACCCCTAACGGAGAACAAACGAAATCTGGTACCGGGGGTACACTAAACGGGCCGGCGACCCGGCCCCGGCTAACCTCTTTGTGGATTTTTTCTTGTACTACAGAGGTATGTTGTAAAACGGAAAGTTGATTTTTGCACATCCCTACACCCTGAAAGTCCCCTACCGGGATGCGGAAACCATTTGTAAAACCGTTCCGCAGCACCCCGGCAGAAGTCCGATCCGGGTAGTCGCTGAGCCAGGGAATCATTGCCAGGGTATCAATCGGGGTTGGTAAAGGCGCCCCTCGGCCTAGCTTAGACCTGTTTGGCGCCTCCCTTACCCCCATTCTCACTCGTTCTGGCTCTGCACGATGACTCAGGATGGGATGATCCACACGTACTACATTCGTGTTTGAATTTACACGACCCCGGTGGCCTAGTACACTTCCCCTTGTTGAAATTAAAACAGAAACCCTTTCTCCCTGTATTGCCCGCGGGCCTCGACTGGTCGTCGGTGCTCGTACTTGGTCGAAAGGGCGTCCCCACATTCTGGCGGGAGTAATCAACAACATTGCTCCCGACCAATGGCATTCTTAAAATTCCCGATTCCTTCATTTTATCCCATGTTAGAGAATCGTAACAATCCCAAGTCAAACTCTTGTTATGTTCCTTTTCCTTCCTGAACAGATTGTCGTAACAAAACCAATGGTTGCCTTGATATGTTGTCGAGTAACCCATAATCCGTGATTGATAAACGGGAAACTCAGGGAGCAACTCGGGCCTAGGTTCCCCCAGAATCGATGTAAAAATTCCCCATGCATTGCCCCAATTGCCAATGTTCTCATTTACCTTAAAGGCGGCCATTTTTGCGCGCCAAACACTCGGATGCATTAAGTCCTTTTGACTTTTCACATGCTCCACATCATAATGATCAACAAGCAAGGAAAAAATATTCACGTATTCCCCTGCCCAGATCTTTTCCTTTATGGCTAAAGGCACATGTTGTCCCAATCTCTCTCTACGAGAGGGTGCTGACTCGTCCCTTGCAATCGGCAACGGCCGCTTACCTGAACTGGACGCAGCTTCTGCCGCTTGCGGCTTGTCTATCCCCGCCAATGGCGCAGCTACTCTTGCTGCCTCTCTCTTCTCACGAAGCCCTTTTATCAGCGCCTGTGCCTCGGCAGCCGTGGCGCCATCACTACTATCCCCCAACCAAGCTGCTAGCTGTGCTGCCAGCTCGGGGGGCATGTCTTCCTTGGACGTCGGGGTGACGACAACGGGGATTGGATTCCCGTCTATAGGAACTGGGGTCGGTGCCTCGAGCGGTGCAGGGGGAACCGGGGTGTCTCCACCGGCTGGAACCTTTCTCGGCCTCTTCGGTCTCCCTCCAGCCGGCGCAGGGCCCGAACCCTCCTCCCCGTCTCGTTCTGCCAACCGTTTCTTTATGTCTGCCATATCTTTGAAAAGGGCCCGCACCATCTGGTCGGTCGACATTTTCTTTGCGACTTTCTTTGGCATCTCTCCGACGAAGTATCTGGAAGACAAAGAAAAAGATCAAAACGCTCAAAATTGGCTCTTCGTTCTGTCCCGAGCTCACGTGTGGCGAGGAGGTGCAGCTTCGGAGCACAAGAACAAGAGGACGTCTTCAGGCCTTGCGTCTCCTTTTATCCATCTTCAGGGCGGGCGTAAACCCGCCCCTGCCCGTCCCGGAGGCGGGGCTGGCTACGTCGGTGTCTAGGCCAGCCCATTCTAGGGCGGGAACAAGCGCGCCCCGGCTACGCCGCTTCGGGCATACCAGCCGAGACGCGCTTCCCGCCACAAAATGGCTTCCCGGGGGGATCGAGGCACTCCGCCATACGTTCGGGGGGACCGAGTGGTCGCCCCTTTCCAAAAACACTTTTGTGTAAGTTTAGAAACGTTTGCTATTGACGCTTTTGTGTAAGTTTACAAATGTTTGCTATTGGTAAAGGCATTTTACGAGTAGTATCTTTACGACTGCGGGATCTCCAGACATAAAAAGATAGGACAGTCCTTTCAGAACCTCAAAGCGGGCATTAACCATTCAGGAATATGGCAATTGTATTTGTTAAATGAAAAACTGAGGAGCGCAGTTTCCAGTAGATCCTGGTTTGTTTCATTTCATTTCGGTTCACATCCTCCAGCCCACACCAGCTGCTGCCACTTTCTGACTCGCTTAATCTTTACTTCTCCTCTTCCTGTGCAACCATTGCCTCCTCCTTTCTCCCTCTTTCTAACCCTTGTTCACTCCATCTCCATTCATCTTTCTCCCCACTTTTCTCTCTATTAATACTCACTTCTTTGACTTACCCATCTCTCTCCTCCCTGCCTCTTCCTTTATTGTCCCATTTCTGTCTCTCATTTTTGTCCCTAAAACCATCCCTCCCCCCTATAAACATCAAATGTTTACAAACAAACATGTTTTTGACTGCATCGGAATGTGTGTGCCACGCCAGCTTGTGAAAGGCTAAAGCTGTAGGCGTGGGGAGTGGAGTGGATATTCCTGAACGGCAAGCATTGATGTGATTGCGCCCCCAAAGCGGGAATAATGGCGCCCCCAGAAAAAAAAGAATTGTGGCCAAGATTTTTTTGTTTGGGGGGTCGACTGCCCTAGGAAATGGGCTGAAATATCTGGGGGTATATATATGGAAATGTATGTCGGTCCTACGATTATGCCCTTTAAGGGAAAAGAAAATGGTCCACTAGGGAGTGTCCTGGCCCATGAAATGGGCGTGTTGTTAGTGTTGTTTTACCAGGCGCCTATACACTTGGCTATTGCAATTGAAAACTGCCCCAAATTTTTAACCACATCGCTGCGGCGGCTATTCCGCCGCAGCGCTAAGTGGGCGGGGCGGCCGCTCGGCGGCCACATGCTGGAGACCGAACTGCTCCGTCACCAGCCGCGGTTGGGCTGTGCTTGTGACGGAGCGGTTCCGTCATGGCCCTGCCCGCTCAATAGAACGCGCTGCGCAGGCGCAAAATCAGCGCTGCGCAGGCGCGGCGGCAGGGCCATGACGGAAGTGCTCCCTCATCAGCACAGCGCACCCGCAGCTGATGACGGAGCGGTTCCGTCATCAGCGTCGAACGGGTTAAGTGTGGGCTACTTTTGATTTTCCTAAAATAAATAAGGGCTAGACTGACAAATATTCTCTTAGAACTGTAGGAAGAGCGTATTATTGTGCATCTAGGATTTGATAAGCAGAGGGCAATATCTAATTCTATACTCAGAGCAGGATCACTGTTTTTGAGAAGTACCATAACTCCTAAACTACTGGTCCTATTTCACACCCTGTGCTGAGCCCTTTTTTGGCTACTTGGGTTACTGCTGCACAATCTTTTGTCAACATAAGTGGCCTTATTTATGAAGGCCTTGCGCCACCGGTGCGTCACTTTTAACATAGGAAAAAGTGACGCACCGGTGGCGCAAGGCTTTCACAAATGAGGCCCTAGGTTTCCATGCCAAATTTGCCTCCTCTTTTTTCCAACACCCTGGGGAGTCAAAGGTAACCATAATTTGTGGATTCCCGGATAAGGAACTAAAAACTGGGCAAAATATATAAAAATGTTGAGTTTATGGGGGGTAAATGGTAAAAAAGTGCACTGAATAATAGTACTTTTCCCTAAAAATGGCCCATGCAGACAGTCCTGGACTTTAGGTGAGTGGCTAGACTCACATTTTACAGGTTCTAAGTTCTCTTCTTTTTTAATTTTGTGTCTTCCGCAAAAGAGTATTGGTGCTCCTTAGGACTCGATTCAAGCCAGAGAGTTCAGTTTGTTTTGCAAGGTAAACTGGAATGTTATAATGAAGCACTTTGTGCGCCAAGCAGGATATCTTGAACTGAATCCTTGCTTTGATAGGGAGCGGCATGTCTTGAATTAGGACTGGAGTGATGGGATCACATTTTCTTGAACCTGTGATGATTCTGGCAGCAGAGTGCAGAGTAGCCCTTAGAGGGGCCAGTCTAGCTTTAGGAAGCCCATTTCGGATCGTATTCCATAATATTAGCAGGAGTTAACATGGGATGTGACTGCTAACTGTATGTCGTCAGGGGGGAGGAATGGTTTGATTTTCCTTAACGTGTTGAGTTGGTAATTGGCCCCTTCAGTCGTTGCACTGATGTGGTCTACAATCTGAACAATTCAACCATTTTAATTGTTGCTAATGTTTGACTACTCCTATTTGTATCTATACTAAAGAGAGCATAGTGGCAGCACTATTCTGGCACATCAATTGGGATAGCCTAACCCCCATACCTTGGCCGTAGGTGTCAGGAAGTGGGTCACAATGCACAGCCTATCTTTCTTAGCAGGATAGAGGTCGGAATCAGCAGGGCTGCAACTCAGTCACAGTCTGCAGTGGTTTTGTGATAATTCCCAGTATGGAAATGCTCCTCTCAAAGAACCTTAGTGCGAAGCTGTTTATATAATAAAATGCTATTCTTATCACCTGTGCAGAGAAGCTCATTTGGTATTGTCTAGCTAAACTGAAGTCTCCTAATGTGCACAGAAGGAAGGGAAAACAGTGGCATCATATTCTTGATGTACAACCCTGTAACTAGCTGTACAGGCGACAAGAGGTAAGTGCCTATCGAAAAACTCAGTCAACACATTCATGCATGAGCAAAATGTGGCAAAGAGCACTACGAGAAACAGAGGTCAATTTGAGGAGTTGAATATAAAATGGAGAATACAAGAAAACTAAAAGGATTCAGGTAGGTCCAGTTGCTTTCCATGCAGGTACAGATGCAGCAGGTTAGCTGGGCAGTTGCAGGGAGGAGTCTGGAGCTTGTTGTGTGCCATCAGATTAGACAGGAGGTCAGCCAACAGACCCTTGGAATCACTCTGGTAGCCTAGGATGAAGGGAACAGGTACAGTGTTCTTTCTCAGACAGCAGGTCAGGCCTCTGACAGCAGGGTTGTTCTTCTTCTGTAGTATTTATTGGCCCAGGAGTGTTCCAAAAAGTTATACTGTGGGCCCAATATGTATATCTAGTGTCAGCGTTACAGTGTGAGAAACATCTAGACTTCCCTCCCCAACTAGCTTTGTAATCTCCTTCATCCCTGCTCTATTCCCAGGATGTCTGGAGTCACAAGAGGTTAGTTTGAAGTTCTTTGTGTGTTTGCTGAGGCAGCTCCTTTGAAATGCAAGTGTGGGGGGTAACTGGTCTGCCCCTCCCATCAGGTTAGGATGGCCCATCCTACAAACACCCAGCCCTTCTTTGTGATTCTTTCTGGGAGGAATACACAAAGGCCAACTGCCAACTACACTAAATCATTTGATCCTAGGATACAGGCTGCAGGCACCAACTATTTAGGACAAAAAAATTTCGACTTTCTAATAATTACATTTACCTGAATTATGACTTAAAATCCAACTTTACCATTAAAGAAGATTTTAAAATGCAATACCTTTGATACCAAACATGACATTTCTACGTGTTCCCAAACAAATGTTATCACTTATAAAATGCAATAAGGTAAACCAATGTTATCCCATAGGAGAGGTAGGCCTTGCAGTAGTTAAAAACACATTTTGAGTTTTTCTCGACAAGGACATGTAAAACTTGAAAGTGCATGGCTACCTGTTTAAATACAATGCACCTTGTCCTATGGGCTGTTTAGGGTGTAGTGTTGGGGTGATATGCATCTCTTACAAATCGAGTTTTTTGACTGACAAAAGGTTTATTTTACCTAGTTGGATTGACAGATAAAAACTGCATACAGGATGCAATGGCAGGCCAAAGACATTTTTCAAAAGGCTACTTAAATCCTGCAGGCCCACTACTAGAATTTAATTTACATGCCCTCGGTCCATGTAGTACCACTTTTTAGGGCCTTTTAAGTAAAATCCATGTACCAATTGGGTGAAAGCCAATTTTACAAGGTCTAAATGAGTTAGAAGGCCTTTAGCAGTGGTTAGTAGTGGTAAAGTGCACAGAGTCCTGAAAGCCAACAAAAACAGGTTCAGAAAACAGGACAGGTGTCAAAAAATATTTAGTGTGATCCTGAAGAGCGTGCTAAATGCAATAATCAGGCTGAGGTAAAAACAATTTCACCATAAAAAAATATTTTGTTAGCACTTCTATTTGGTCGTGCGTGCTTTGATTTTAGTAACAATTGCAGTTAAATAACATTTCTAAGTGTTAACAACATAGAAATACTAAGCATATGCAAAATCAGTAGGCTTGACATAGCTAAAAGTGAGTTTCATTGATTGTTGAGTTTGTGCATATGGTATTATATGCAATTGAGTGATTAAATGCAAACATTAGTCAAAGTGGGAATAAAGATGTGCATAATATAATGCAGTGCGTTTGTTAATATGTTTTTAGTAAGCAATTGCCACAATTATTCTGCCATTTCAAAGTGATGTCAATCTTGTGTTACTATACCTGGTTTACTAGAACATCTGTTATCTTCCCAAAAAACATGCAAGGTTGAGCTTGCCCTACAAGGATGTGAATAATTCAGCAGCATGTCACATTGCTCCTGGGGATAAGCATGCATCTTAATTTCGTCAGGCATCAATCACTATGGTTTTTTCCCCCTAATTTCCTGCCAATTGACAGCTCCTGGGCCCCAGGAGCTGCTGCCGATCTGCGGGAGTTTGATTGTCCTCCCAGTCACCTCGACTCTTAAGGGCAGCCACAGCAGCAGGATGGTGTAGCACAGAGTTGTGACACTCTCAGCTTTGTTTTCCTTGAAGTGCAGGGGCCTCCTTTTCCAAAAGTTTTAAGCTGGTTCGAGTTCTAAGGTAGGAAACATGTTTTCTTTAATAATAGAGTATTGCTTGTTGAAGCTGTTGTCTTGAAGTTGTGGTGCAGGGTCCCCTAAGTGTTCAGTTAGTTTGGTTTCACTTTTATTTCTTGCAGTCAGTGCAGAGGCTCGTTCTTTCTTTCTATTTGTAAGTGGTTGCAGCCATTGCTGGAACCGATTACTTTAGTTTTGCAGGTGATGTGTTTTCACAAATAATAAAAAACACCTTCTGCTGAATCCCCGTCAGCTGTTATTAATTTTATTCCTGCGTAGTACTGAATGCAGCCTATTCGGAGAAGTGAACCGGGAATTTCAGGGCCATGGGGCCGCCAGGAGAGTATCACTGGGTGGCCCCTCACTGAACTTCAGGACAGCGGCAGGCCAATCACTGTGTGGGGGCCATGGGCCAGGCGGCAATTAGTCCTGGAATCACAGCCTCACCTGAGCTCAGCCTGCCGCAGCCTGCAGTGCTGCAGCCAGCCCTAGCAGGCCGGAGTGGGGTGCTGCCTAGAAGTGCCACCCATCTGCAGCCTCCGAACACACAAACCTTAGGACTCATCTGTGACCAGGCAGTGGCCCAAGTAGGTATCATGTCGATATTTCTGGTCCTGGTGCTCCATTTCCCTTATGCTCCATTATTGCCCACTATGATGCCCATTAACTGTTTATTGCCCTCGCTGGTGGTGCCATATTATTGTTGTGTCTGGTTACCCTCACAGACGCCTTGCCATTGTTCTCTTTTAGATTTTGATTTGATTTGATTTGATTTGATTTGTCCATTTCTAAAGCGCACAAATGCCCGGAGGTGTCTTGGCGCTATGAATTGTCCAGTTTCCGGTGCAGGTCTGGAGTTAGTGAAATTTATGCAGTGAAAAGCCAAGTCTTGATTCTCTTTCTGAAAATCTCCAGAGTTGGGCTGTTTTTTACGTCAAGTGGTAGTGAGTTCCATGTCCGTGCTGCATGCACGAGGAAGCTTCTTCCTCCCCAGTTTGATCGTTTGAACTTGGGTATCGCTATCAAATTTTTTTGACCTGATCTGAGAAGCCTTGAAGGTTCGTAGTGCTTCAGGTGAGTTTTCAGGAAGTGAGGGCCTTTGCCCTGCAGTGCCTTGTAGGTCAAGCATAGTGATTTAAACTTGACTCTTTTGGCTACAGGTAGCCAGTGGAGTGTCTCTAGTTTATGACTGATAGGCTGAAACTTTGGGATTTCCAGTATCAGTCGTGCCGCTGCATTCTGGAGTCGCTGCATTTTTTCCATGATTTTTACTCTGGCTCCCGCATATAATGCGTTACCGTAGTCCAGTCGAGACAGTGCCAGGGCTGTCACTACCGTTCTGCGTGTGTCTTGAGGCAGGTATGGGAGTATTTTTCTTATCATTTTTAGTATCAGCCAGAAAGATGAGGCCAGTTTGTTTACTTGGGCTTCGTATGTTAGTTTGGTGTCTATCATGACTCCCAAGTTTTTAGCCTTCTCTGAGGGTTCTGGTCTTGTTCCCAGTTCAGGAGACCACCAGTCTGGGGACCAGATATCAGCATTACCTCCTAGAATCATTACCTCACTCTTTTCTCCGTTGAGTTTGAGGCAATTTTGTTGCATCCATTGACTAACTTTTAGCATGCATAGTTGGAATTTCTTGGCTGTTACTTTACTGTCTTTGCCTATAGAAATGACGATTTGTGTATCGTCAGCGTAGGATATTGGTGTAAAGCCATTTTCTCTTATTACTTCGGCAAGGGGGGCTACATATAAATTAAAAAGTGTTGGGCTTAATGACGAGCCCTGTGGGACACCGCATGGTACTTTAAAGGAGTCTGACTTTGCTTCTCCTAGTTCAACTGTGAATTTTCTCTCATTGAGGTAGGATGCGATGAGATTGCACACATGGTCACTAGATCCGGCTTCCCTAATGCGTTTTATTAGTATCTCGTGGCTGACCGTGTCGAAGGCCGCCGAGAGATCCAATAGCACCAAGGCGGCCTTTTCTCCTTTGTCCAGTATACTTCTAAGTTCCTCGGTGGCCGTGAGGAGGGCTGATTCCGTTCCGTGTCCTTCCCGGAATCCAAATTGAGAGTGATCAAGCCAATTGTTGTCCAGTAGGTACCATGAGAACTGTTTGTTTAGTATTTTCTCCAGCACTTTTGCGGCAAAAGGAATCCTGGCTATGGGTCTGTAATTGCTGGGGACTTCACTGTCCAGCTGGGGTTTTTTCAGTAGTGGCCTGATTGAAATGGTTTTCCAGTCATTTGGAAATAGGCCTTATTAGCCTCTGTGATGACATTATAGCCCCTCCGATTCGCTCCTCTGCCCTCTCTATGCGCTATTACTACCCAATCTGAAGCACCACTTTTATTCTCTCGGGCGCCCGTTATTGTTTTATGTAGTTGGCTGTTATTCCTGCCACTGATGCTCTGTTATTGACACCTGAGGCCCTATCATTGTCTTTTCTGATGCCATGTTACGCCCCCTGATGCCCTCTTAACGCCCCCTCTGAGGCAGTATTATTTCCCTGTTCGAAGTAGTATGATTTCCTTATGTATTGCCCTGTTATTTACCCTTTCCATGGTCTATTATTGTCCAGCCATCCAGAGATGACCTCTGTCTGCCTTCTACTCTCGGCACAGCACTTTCCAGAAAAGAAGACGCCTTGCCTTCTACTACCTGCATAGAGTCCCCCCTCAGAGATGACCCCTTGCCATCTACGCCTTGCATGGCATGGTGTGCCCAATGGGGGTGATGCTCTGAAGACTATCAGATTTTGTGCACTTGATCCTCTTCAGATTAATGCAGTGGGCGTGTGTGGACAAATCTACCTGGCTTGGTGGGAATATAATGATGCTCTCCAGTTGACAAAAAGGGCACCTTGGCAGATCTTTCGAGTGAGTGTTGCCGGGGACAGCGTGGTAATGGCATTTTGTTTGCTTTGATACTTGCACAAGTGCCACCATTGCCTTTGCCTACGAACGTAACGTTTGTTCTTGTGCTCGAGTGTCTACCATATATTGCTGTATTATACCTCCTCTAATTATACTTTGTTTTCTCTTGAGCAGGCTTCACTTTAAAATAGTTTATTTCAGGATATTAGACTGTAGACACCTAGATCTTTGTTTACCCAACAAATTCCAAAGCATTGTAGCTGTAAAATAACTTTGGTGGTGAATACACTTGCTGGCGACTGGCAAGATCTGTGCGCAGATTAGTTACAAGCCGGCCTCAGTCACTCATACAAAGTATAAAGAGACAGAGTTAAATGTGATGTCCCAGCTGGAAAGTGAAGCATGCACCATGCAGGTCACAGATGCGCCCAGTCCCTCATGTCGTGTGTCACAATGCCCTCCTCCTCCTCCTAAATTGTATCGTTCTGAGACGAATTCGGAAGGGTCGGAGCAGCCGCAGGTACTGGTCAATCATCTAACGACTTTTCTGGATGTATTATTAAAACACCTTCCTGAGCTCCGCCCCGTCCGGACCCCCTCTTCCGGGGCCCCCACCTACGCTCCCTGCACAGGGCCACCATGAGCCTAGAGCCGGCCCTGTTCCTAAGTCATTATAAACAGTATTCAAGATGCAAATTCACATTTATGAAAATTCCAAGGTAAAATGACAAGGCAGTGCCATATGAAAGATGAAAAATAATGAGAAACATTGTTATAGTTAAAGAAAAATACTTTTTGCAAAACAACCCATTATGTCATTTCCTCTTACTAGATAGGATAAGTGCTTGCAGCCTTTGATTGCTACCAAGTGCACCTCTACTTGGTAACATAATTGTCTGGCTCTCCTTCCTTGTGAGATCCTTTGGTATTAGAGTGACAATGCAACGTTGTAATCTGTACTCGTTCCTGTGTAAAGAAGAGAAAAATAGAAGGAAAATAATTTTCACATTTGGAAACAGAAATAATTATAATTAAAGATCAAGTCAAGTATATAATCTTATTAGGAAACAGAGGCAAGATGCGGCACCTGGCCCAAACGGAATTACTTCTGCACTATATAAAGATAATCCAACTGTTTAGGCAGAATATCACTTAAAACTTTTTAACAATGCCATACAATCATTAATTCTACCGGAGTCGTGGAAAGGCTCAATAATATCAAACCTATTTATAAAAGCGGGGATTGCTCTCAACCTAGTAACTATCATCTAATTACCTTTCAAAATATAAAGGCCAAACCTTTTGCCGGAACGCTCTTGACAAGACTAGAAAGGGCAATGAAGAACCATAAAATCCTGCCAAACCAATCAGTTTTTATGCAAGGGCTGGGAACAGTGACAAATATTCTAATTATTTATATTTTAATTGACAAATATAAAATAATGAATCAACCACTATATCTATGCTTTGTGAGTTTTAAATCAGCCTCCTATTATGTGCATCTGCAGACTCTATGAAGGAAGTTGGACAAACAGGGAATACCAACCAGCCTTCTAAAAGCGATTCAATCGCTGATCACTCACACTTAGAGTACATACAGGTGATGGTTCGACCCTTTGGAACGAAACCCCTCCATCTCAGGGGTTAAAACAAGGATGTCTTCTCGCAACATATCTGTTTAACTTGTTTTTAGCAGATTTGACATACCGCTTGGATAAGGAGAAAGTTCATCCCCCCAAAATAGCGGGGAAAAATATATCAAATTTGTTATATGCCAATGATGTTATACTATTAAGGCAAAGTAGGATAGGATTACAACTGCTTATAAACGCAGTTGCAGACTATTCACTGGACAATGGTAAATAAATGAGGCCAAGACTAAGATAATGGAAGTAGACAACAGGAAATGAAAAATGACTAAATATAAATGGTATTTGCGAAAGCAGGCCCTGGACCAAGTGAAGACACATAAATACTTGGGTGTGCTTTTTGATGAAAACAACACTTTTCAGCAGTAAAAGAAGGATATCGAAAGGAGAAGTAACACCTTAATCATGGCATTTCGAACATTACAAAAGTCCTTGGGTAGATCCATCTACTTTCCTCATTCAAAGGTAATAAATGCAAAACTACTGCCAAACTATTACTTATGGTAGTAAAGCGTTGTGTGGTAGGGCCTCTGCAGCATTAAATAATGGCATTTTAAAAACATTTAACCCGTTAAGTGCGCCCGTTGGCCAACGGCCGTCGCGAGCAGTACCTCGGTAGTGCTGCGCACGTCTGTTGGCCGACGCGGCCCCACCCACTCAATGGAATGCCCCGCACCGCGGCGGAATTGCCACCGCGGTAAACGGGTTAAGCTCCTTTTTTGCCTGCCATGCGATGCGTCTGCAGCCCAAAGTAGGTTAGAATTTGGGGTTTCTAACCAGCTTATTGCAAGAAAGGGTCAGTATATAAAAGTGTGGAAGAAAATAAAATCAAACACATCAAATCTAATGTGTCAATGGCTTTTGCAAGAATTACAAGCAAAAACTAAATGACAGTACTGGAAATATTTACAACCAGCTTTAATTGAATGTTCAGCATTGAAATTTGGGACATGAACATAAGACCAGAGTCTTTTTAAAAAACTCATTAACAAAACAATGAAACAATTGTCAGTACTGAAGGACAAAGAATCTTTTTCAAAACGGAAGCACGCACGGATGATTCTGAATGAATATAAAACAACTAAGTCCCAAACTTAGAAATACCATGGACTTTAAAATAAACAAAAAAATTCACTAAAGCTTGTTTTGGCCTTCTTCCAGGGTTATCGCATGCAATGCCATGGAAACGTACAACAAAATCTTTGCTTTGTAGACTATGGAAAAAGGGAGAGGAAAAATTGCGCTTGTGTTTAGAATAGTAAAAATAAGGAATAATGCCTGTGTTTGGTTGCTTTTATATATGTGGGAATACTAGGAAACCCCGAAGAATAATTGTAAAATGAAAATGTATTTATTATTTCCTAGCGTATTCATTTTTTATACTGCTGACATTACAAATGTGAATATTGTATGATTTTAAATAATCCAACAATAAATAATTCATCATCAACATTTTCACATTTGACTGAAATGCTAATTCTTTCCTTGCAATAATTTTTAAGGCAGATCAGAATGGAAGAAACATTTGTAAAAGTGAATTACAGATGGTCTTTCCAAAAACATACGTCAGGTGACTGTCTTTTTTTTAATTCTATGGCATTTTGCTAAATTTAAATGCTAGCACAAACTGTGTTGCTCCTTAAAAGAAATATTTTCAAATCTGTGCTGTGAGTCTAAGGAGGCAGTGAAATGTCTGGTATGGTTATGAGGAGACTCAGGTCCCTATTGAAGTTTGGGGTACTGTTACTATGTTCGTGCATTAATTGAAAAATTCCAGCAGAATGTTATCTCTGACATATAAATTGGAGGCAGATATTACGCTAAGCATACGTTTTACAGACAGAATATCACTGTAGAAGAAAGAAATGCTGTGGCCAACCTTGAGAAAAAAGGACTCCCTTGTCATCCGAGAGGCGGACAAGGGTGGAAATATAGTCCTGATGAATAATCCGGACTATATCTCGGAGACAGATAGACAGCTCCGTGATACAATGACATATAAAAGTAAATGGAAATCCCATAAAAGAAAGCAAAGAGCTAATATATGGCCAACTGAAACTTTGTAATGAACAGTGTCTAATTACTGATTTAGAGATCAAGGGCTCCATTAGGATGACGGGCGGACTTTGCCCGCCCGTCATCCCATCGTAAATCGGGACCGCCCGCCTAAAGGCCGGGGGTCCCGACATTGGCATTAGGATGCACCCGCCACAGTGGCGGGCGCATTCCTCAAATTAACATTGTGGCGGGCGGTGCTCACTGCACCACCCGCCACAATGTTAAAAACAAATGCACGCATTTGCATAATTGAAGAGGCAGGCACCGCGTGGTGCCTGCCACTGCGAATATGCAAATGCAGGGGGGTACCACAGGTACCCCCCGTGTGCCACCCCCCTTTGGCCATCACTCTGGGGGCCCACAGGGGCCCCTAGAGTGAACACCGCATGCCTTTCCGTGGCGGCATTGCCGCCACGGACAGGCTTTGAAAAATGCCTATTCTAATATGGCTGGCGGTGTCTGATAGACACCGCCACCATGTTATCCCTTTTCCGCCCCGGCCGCAAGGCGACCATGTCGGAAAACAGGCGGGCGGTGTTTCCCACCGCTGCGGTTCCCTCCGCCATCGTAATATGACGGGGGAATGCAGGGAAGGATGTCGGGCGGATTGCCTCCGCCAGGGTGGCGGTGGCCACCGCTACGCTGGCGGAGGAAATCCGCCCGACATCCTAATGGGCCCCTTAATATCTCTTTAATGATGTGCCTACCTATCCATGCATTTATTGCTTACCCAAAGAACATAAGGGTGGAGAGTTTCCTCCGGGGAGGCCCATCATATCTGGTGTTTTGTCTCCCACAGAGAAAATCTCAGAGTATAAAGATCTTTTTTTGCAGCCTATGGTCACAAACCTGCCATCGTTTATCCAGGATACTGGAGATGTCCTGAACAAAATTGGAGATGTTGATTGGGTTTTTGGGCATTACTTGGTAACAATGGATGTGTGTGCATTGTACACAAGCATTCCAGGCAAACTTGGTCTAGACGCAGTATGACATTTTCTAGATGCAAGACCTATAGAAACTTATGAGCACTCCATAATCTTATTGGCAATGATAGAACTGGTTCTTAATAATAACATCTTCTTGCATAATGGAAGTTGGTTCTGCCTGATTAGAGGGGTGGCTATGGGGGCAAAATGTTCCCTGTCGCTGGTCAACCTCTATATAGGGTATTTTGAGCAGATACATATATGGCGTAAAGGTCCAGGGAACCTATTGAACAACATCCTGTATATAGGCAGATACATTGATGATATTCTAATGTTCTGGTCAAGTACTAATGAGAGTTAGGCCAGTTCTTTGCACACATGAATGATAATCCTTTTAACTTGAGCTTCACAAAGGAACAAAATACCTCCAGCATAAACTTTCTAGATATTACCATTGTGGTTGATAATGGTAAATTACTCTCAGTTCCTTATAGAAACCCCAATGTCTGTAATGCTCTATTACATGCAGAGAGCTCACATCCAATCTCACAGATTAATTCAATCCCAGAAGGGGAGATAGTGAGTACAAAGAGAAACTGCAGTGATGGTACTAGACTACATGCAGAACTTTTACAGGTGGAAAAGAGATTGATGGCTAGAGGATATGGCAAAGATGTAATTGACAAGGCTCGGTCAAAGGTTAATAAGATGAACAGGAACACACTTCTAAAACACAGAGCCAATAAAAAGGTCTCAAATTCCAGAAAAGTCAGATTCATTACACCTTATACATCAATAAGCATGGACTTGTATAGAATTTTAAACAAACACGGGCACCTGTTATTAGAGAATGGGTGCTTACATGAGAAGATAGGTACTAAGCCCTCAATCACATTTAAGAAGGGGAAAACACTAAGACAAGAGCTGTGTCCGAGTTACATTCCACCTTAGAGAACTAGCACATGGCTACCCACTGCCCACAAGGAATTCTATAAATGTGGAGAGAATACAAGAACATATCCGGGCTATCTGTAATAACAACACACAATACCATTTGCAGAACATTTTAACACCACACATGCAAATACTGAGATCCTTGATATAGGGTTTCATGGTATAGATGTTGTACAACTAGGCCAAAGAGGCGGTAACAGAATCTCTAAACTGCATCAGATTGAAAGCAAATGGATCATTTGCCTACAAGCGGTGGAACAGGGAATTAACATAGACAAGGAATTCTTTGAATTCCTGTAATACATTGCACTGGATCGAAATATTCCAATATAGCAGCAAAAGAAAATATAGTTGCTGGTGATTGGCAGAAAACAGAGAATGCAAAGTGCTTAAAAAGGTCTTTACCATCTACTTATGCCTTAAAACATCAATCAAGACAAGCAAGATAGTATCATACTAGGATTAAGATTAGCAAAATGACATCACATCAGGATGAATAAATGTTTTTTGTAAATAACTTGAAGCGAGTATTGTTCTGAATAGGAATCGGAGATAAAATGCATATACGGTTGTGGGATGTCTTTCTGATAAGTTCACGGAGTCGTAATGGCAATGGGGTTTGTACAGATTCCGGGTCTCACACATGAAAGGGATCCTCTAATAATCAATCATAAAGGCATATATTGTTTGAAAAGGCTGTATTGAGTTAAACAACGCACAATTTATGTGGAATGTAGAAATGTTCGAATATTTGTTGTTTGTCTGTTTACATTTACATTGGGATTTTAAAAGGATGGCAATGAATTGTGGTGTATTTATAATGTCACATGTGATGAGTGATGCACCGGAATAAGGAGGACAGTCACTCGGTCATTGGCAAGTGAGTATGATTCATGTGCTCTAGTTATGTTGTGAATGTATCTAGGACCCTATTTAAATATTCCCGATTCATGCCCTTATGCGGTTATAACAATACATATCCTTAAAAAGGCATAAGAATCATATCCATATTTAGACATAGCCAATGCGGTCCAAATACGGCAAGGCTACTTCCCTGGACTCCTAGAAAGTACAACGCGTTCTTTAAACAAACCAAACTGTAGAATTGACAGTCCACACGTGGTAGAATTCAAGAACCTTTATTAAGTTCTATATAACACAGGTGCCCCCAGCTTGACAGGATCGTAACAACCGAACAGTCTACTGCTGCCTTCAAGTGACAGCACGGGCCATACCAAGTGGGAAAGAGGCAAGGGGGGAACCAGAAGGAATGGGTGGAACCAAGGGTCAATTACAACACATCATCCTCCCTAGGGAGACAAAAGAGGGATGGGGAGATGGGCAGGAGACACGGAGGTGGGTGCGGGGTGGAGAATAGGGAAGAGCGGGGGAAGGAGAGAGCGAGTAAGGGAGAGAGAAAGAAAAAGAGTGTGAGAGAGGAAAGCAGGTGTACACAGGAGGAACAGATAACATCATGGCGCAAAAACCAAAGGTGGGTCCTATAAGGAGGACCCAGGCCCCGGTGGGACACCGGGGTCTACCCTGTATGATAAACCATGGCCTCTACCAGGCTTGGCAGAGAGCCCCTTGATATCTATAACAATGTCTATGACAGGGCAGGGAGGTGAAGTCGAGTGGCGGGTGATTAGTATCCTGAGAAACTATATTCTCTGCCCCCCCTTTCCTACCAATAATAAACTGACTGTAAGTCCCCTTCACCCTCCTAGTGATATCTAATGGTGACGGGAAAAACCTGGCCAACAACCCCAACTTCCCGTATTCCCCGGCCACCCCTCAATTCTAAACAACAGACTGGTAAACAACATGCTCCTAGTAGTACATCTGTCTGTAATTAAGGAATCATGTAGACTCGGGTTACCATGGTTCTCGTCCGTTTTAAGTTAGCAAGGAGGGTTACTTTAACCAATGTTCGTTAGATCAGTGTAGGCCCCTCCCATAGTCTGTCCCTTCCATCTACAAGGAAGGGAACGTATAATTAGGAAACAAAAGGGCCTGACAATGAACTGAACTTGTGCTCACTCGCAATTTCCTAAATGCATCAGTGCACCCCTTAAGTATGCTTCATGGTGTGGATGAGTTCCTCAGGCTGCCACTGGCCACGGCGGTCACTTTTACTATTTTGCTCTAGTCCGCCATGACTTGTACCCTTCTCCACTCAGGCAGGTGACCACCCTTATAGACTTTTTTTTTTTTCTTGGGAAATTTCCTGGACCATGTAATGCTGCGTTTGCACCAACTCAAATGTCCAGTTTCCTTCTCATCATAATGATCAGCATCAGGTCTAACGACAGTTCTCTTACTGCTCTCAGTACCACTGGTAAATCCTTTGGTACGCGCCTCCTCAAAATCCGGCCTTTCCCCCGATTCCTTCAAACCCGTTCTACTGGTGAATGATGCTGAATCTTCTGTGTCTATGAACACATATCCTCTCCCGCCTTCTGTAAGCATCCTGTTCCCTCCTAAAGGTACTTTGGGGTGCGGGTAACGTACATTATTGTGTGCCTCCTCCCTTTCCATCTCAGTCACTTCGCTATATAACCAGTCCAAGTACTCTCCTTGCTTGTTACACTTTAAATCAATCCAACTCTGATCATAAGCTCCACCTCGGTCAATGTCAGCAGAACATATCACCCTTGACCTAGGTTTGGACTCGGCCTGTGCATTAGAGCACCACGCTTCCTCAGCCTTGTGGCAGGTGGACTTACAAAGGTCCTCCTCTGTCCTCGTGGGTAGTGTTACCACCCAAGTTCCTTTATTAACAAGTTCTTTCATTTTGAAACTTATCCTTATATTCCCTTCCTCATCTTTTCTCCATGAAGTATTTAGATCTCTTTTAAATTTGACAGCTGCTGCTTCTCCTATCTGCTCCTTCCTCACAACAGCCCTAGTCTCTCCAACTCCGTCCCTGGATAATAGTGTTCTCAACCTCAACATCTCCCTCTGGGTAATTTGTCTACTTTTGATTATAGTCCGCCTACCCATTGGTTCTGAACTTTTGGGACTTTTTTTTTTTTTTTAAATTCAAAAGATCTTTATTGACAGCAAAGCCATTGACATCACCCGCAATAACACATGAACACGGTGTAACTCCGGAAGCGGCACCAAGTTCTCATAAACAGCCAGTAGCAGGTCGTACACAGCCTTAGTGCCAGCATCCCGGAGGCCTGGCGGCGAGATAATGTGGTAGCTGTACAACAATGCCATTCAAGGGTTCACAATGCAGGCAGCATACTAGTGTGGTGTGGCAACTGGCAATCAACTTGTCCATGTGATATTCAGCGATCCAACGTCATGGCTACAACAAGAAATTAAACAATACCCACCAAACTCCCCCCCCACCTGCTAGTGTGTGTCTGTGTGTCCGCCTATCCTGTCCCAACTATAAAACCTCCCGAGTGTGCCTACCCTGTGTCCCCCCCCCCGTCCCCCACATAAACAGCCCTTACTCAGTTACCCTCCATCAGGCCATCCCCGGATTCTCACAGCTACCCTCAGTCAACCAGGAACTTCCCCACTCCCGCCCCCCCCGCGCCACAGTGTTCAGGGTTAGCTTCGAGCTCCTCTACTCTATCTTGCAATTCCACCGCCTCAGCGGTGTCGGAGCTGTCCTCCTCACCCTTCTGTATGTACTCCTTGTAAAGATCCCAAAAATTCTTGGGCCTGCTTCTGGGCGGAAGTAGGTCGCTATACAGTTCTGTCTGGGTACAGCAGTACTGCAGGTCCCTCAGCCATGTAGCCTTCGTGGGGAGGGGCCCCCTCATCCAGCAGGTCGCCACCACCCGCCTTGCCAGGAGCAACGCCATGTCTGCTAGTCAACGCAGTCCCGGGGCTAGTGGCTTCGAATAACCGATTAGCGCCAAGGCAGGAGTGCGAGGTAGAGGCTCCCCTAGTATTTGATCGAGTTCCGCGAAGACCTCCCCCCAGAACGCCTGCACTCCAGGACATTGCCATGCCAGGTGATAAAAATCGGCTATCGGAGTCCGGCAGCGTTCACATTCGGCCGTGGCGCGAAGGCCATAGCGATGGAGGCGTGCAGGAGTATAATACACTCGCTGTAAATATTTGAAATGCACCAAGCGCTGCCTGCCGTTCAGGGATATCTTGCGCGTGCTTGAGCAGCAGTAGCGCCACATCCCGTCATCTATGGGGGATTGTAGGTCTGCCTGCCAGGCCTCCCTGGCCTTCGACGGCTGCAGACGCTGCTGCGTCACACCCAGCTTATTAAGCTGTGTAATGAGCTTCGCCGCAGTGGTGGACTTCAGTATATATGTCAATTCCGGGATCTCCTCAGGTTCCTCCAGGTCTGGGCCCAGTATTTCACGAAAGGCCGAGCGGAGCCTGTGGTATTGGAATTTTTGTAACAGAGTGTGGTCTGCCTCAGCAACTAGTAACTGGTCCCAAGTTTTGAGTATGCCTCCCTCAAACAGGTCCTCCATTTTCGTTATACCAAGAGAACTCAGTGCCTTGACCACTCCCTTCTCACCGAGTGGGTCAAGCCATAGGGCCCACTCCACAGGCAACAGCGGGGAGTAAAGCATAGTGCAGCCCCGAGAGCGCACTAAGCAATTCCAGGCGTGATTGGTCGCCTTCAGCGAGACCATCCGGCCAATCGCGCGGTCTGTGGGCAGGCAGACAGTTGCTGGCAAAGGAAGCGGGTCAGCAAACAACCGCTCCAATATGAGGTGCGGGGTCCGAGGGTCACCGTGCACCCATGAGTATAAATGCGACGCCTGGGCGACTCTATAATAGCGTTCTAGGTCCGGCGCTCCCAGCCCCCCCATCTCGCAAGGGAGTATCAGAGTCTTCCAACTAACTCTGGGCTGTTTTCCCCCCCAAGCCAGTCTCACCAACACCGAGGTGAGCTGCCGAAAGAAGGTCCTAGATAACACCACCGGCAGATTCAGGAAGAGGAACAGAAACCGGGGAAGCACCACCATTTTCATTAGTGCTATCCTACCCGAGAGTGAGGGCGGGAGCCGGATCCACCTATCTACGTCGTCCACTAAGTTGTTATAAGCTACTCCGTAGTTGTCTCGAACAAGGACCTCCGGGTCCGAGTGGAGTTGAATGCCCAGATAGCGAACTGAGTCGGTGGACCATTGCAATGGGTATTCCATTTCGAACTGTCGTGTCACCGGGGTGAGTGGGAACGCAATCGATTTGTCCCAGTTCACCTTCAGGCCCGACAACGAGCCGAAGCGGACCACCTCGCGAAGCACCGCAGGCAAATTAACTTCCGGTTCTCTGACGTATAACAGCGTATCATCTGCATAAGTTGATATCCCAATCTTATAAGTAGGGAAGCTAACACCCTCCAGGCTGTGGTACTCCCGCATGGCGCACGCCAGGGGTTCCGCCACCAGTGCATAAAGCAACGGCGACAGTGGGCAGCCCTGTCGAGTGCCTCTACCTATGTTAATCGGGTCTGTCACTCTATCACCCAGGCGCAGCCTAGCAAAGGGTCGATGGTACAGTGCCCCAACCTGCTGAAGGAACTGTTCGCCCAATCCCAGCTTGCGCAACACGCGGACCATAAAGGGCCACTCAACCGAGTCGAACGCCTTTTCCATGTCAAGGAAGATAGCCAGCGCGCTGTTCTCCTGCTTGATATGCTGCATCGCGCCTAACACTGTGCGGATATTGTAGGTTAAATTCCTGCACGGGACAAATCCGGACTGTTCCGGAGCGACCAACCCAGGCACTAACAGGGCCAGACGAGTGGCCAGAACCTTAGCATAGATTTTGGCGTCTACGTTAAGTAGACTGAGCGGTCTATACGAGCCGCAAAGATCGGGGGGTTTACCCGGCTTAGGTATAGTGATGAGCAGCGCCTCCCGCATGGTGGTCGGCATTTCACCGTTCTCGCAGATGGCGTCAAACAGGGCGACCAAGTGCGGCAACAGCAAATCCTTAAAAGCCTTATAGAAACCAACCGTGAGGCCATCTGAGCCCGGCGCGCTTCCCGAGCGCATACCTGCCAGTGCCTCTAGTATTTCGTCTTGGTGGAAGGGGGCCATTAAGAATTCCCTGTCCGAGTTCTTGAGGAACGGCATGGCTATATGGTCTAAGTAGTCCTCCATCTCACCCTCCACTCCCTGTGTTTTAGACCGGTATAACTCCGCATAATAGCTCCTGAACGTCTGAAGTATCTGTTCCTCGTCCGTCACTGTGTCTCCCTCCGGAGTCCTCAGTTCCTCAATGACTAGCGGGCGTCTCGTGCTGCGGACCATGTGTGCAAGCAGCGCCCCAGGCCGTTCACCCTCCCCATATTGTCTTGCCGTGGCGTATTTGCCCATATAGAGGACCTCCCTGTCCGCCAGCGCCTGAAACTCGGACAGGAGTTGGGAGAGCACCCCTCCTTCCGTTTCGCCGCCTAGCCGTAGCCGCTCTGCCTCAAGCTCCGCCATCTTAGTTTCCAGAGTAGCTAGGTCCCGCCGAATGGATCGTAACACACTAGAATGTTTCGACATCGCCACCCCCCTGATGTAGACCTTAAATGCCTCCCAGACCGTAAAGAAGTCATCCACTGTGCCTATGTTTGTTGCAAAATACTGTTCTATTTCCTCAGCTAGTTCCCCCCTGAAGGCCTCGTCAAGCAACGCAAAAGGCGGGAACCGCCAAGTGAAGGCCGGGATCCCCCTCCTCGACGTTGCGAGGCGGAGAAGAATAGGGGAGTGATCCGAAAGCGTGCGTGGGAGAACTGCACATGAGCTAACGTTGTTAAGTACCAGGGGGGGCGCCAACCAGTAGTCTATCCTGGTATGCACATCGTGAAATGCTGAGTAATGTGTAAAACCACCCGTCTTTGGATGTTTCTCCCTCCAGACATCCACCAAGTCAGATTTGATCATTTCAGCTGCCATGTACGTGGCCGAGGCCACAGGTCTCCGAGCAGGGCCCGCAGAGCGGTCCAGAGCTGGGTCAAACACAAAGTTAAAGTCCCCGCCCCACAACATCCAAGGCTGTGCATGCGTTCTTGCAATAGCAGACAGGGTCACATAGAATTCAGGGTGGTCATAGTTAGGGCCATAGACATTCACTATCAGTATGTCCATCCCCTTACCCCACACATCTCGCTAGGACGTATCTACCTTCCGGGTCTGAGTGCACCGGGATGAGCCGCAACTGTGACATTGGATTTGCCCAAATTAACACCCCGCGGGCATGTGTAGTGTAACCCGCAGCCACCGTGTTCCCGGACAAACCCCTGGATTTTAGCATTCTGCTGGAGAGTGGCAGGTGTGTTTCCTGCAGCAGAGCTATGTCAACATGATGTCTACTGAGATAGTTAAGGACCTTCCTCACTTTACGGAAGTCATTCAGGCCCCGTACATTCCAAGTCATTAAATTCAGTTCATTCGGGGCACGTGCATGCAAATTCGGTGTGGTATCAGCCATTACTAAGTTGCTTCAGAGCTTGGTCCGTAAGGATGGGTAATTCAGGACACAGTGGGACACCCCATCTCATAGTCGCCATCCGGCGCTTGCGAACAGGGACAGCAGCACACTTCAATTCACACACTCCGCAGTCAAACCCCTTCAACAACCCCAACCAAACACACCCCCCAACCACCCCGAGTCTCGCTCCCACCCCTGTTACAGCAACCCACCCACAGCCGACCTCCCCCAACCTGGTCAGACAGACCCCACTCACCCCCCCCATGGGCCCCCAACAGGTGTAGTGTCAAACAGTCCGACACCAACCCCTCAGAGAGTAAAACAACCAAAAGCACCAGGGCAGAGCGCACCAATATAGTACACCACGAACTGTTCCGAGAGAGTGTCTGTACCGCACCCCTCCCAGCTCCATTCGAGAGTCAATGCTCGAGGCTTGGCAAACAGTACTACCCAGTCCCACTCTAACTGGCCCCCCCGGGCTCTCGCCGCTTGTCCAATGTACTCTTCCACGATGCACACATCACCTTACCAGTACCATTGTGTAATCAAGGTGTCCTTCCCCAAACCGTGAGGCAGGTGCCCCTGCAAGGCCGGAGCGCACATATCATCCGGGTCCGTGATCCATCCGTTGTGTAGAGGGTCAGTCCCCTCTTCAGCCGCCGTTTAGTCCTGTTCCTCCATAGACACTCCCTCCTCGTCCTCCTGGCCACTCCGGTTCTCCTTCCTTTCCCGTGTCCAGGTCTTGAGGGACTTATGCAGTTCTTTCGGGTCTGTGAAATAGTACGACTTCCCACCCGTGTTGATCCGGAGTTTGGCTGGATACATCATTGCATAGTCCAGGCCTAGTGTCCTGAGTTGCTTTTTGTACGGCGCGAACTGCCGCCATTCCTTCTGCACCTTGGCTGTGAAGTCCGGATAGAGGGAGATGTTCATGCCCTCATGTTGGAGTTTGCCCTTCTCCCTCGCCACTCTCAAGGCAGTGTCTCTGTCGCGATAGTTGAGCAGTTTCGCGATTATGGGGCGAGGTGGCATGCCGGGTTGAGGCTGTGGGCCCAGTGTGCGGTGGGCGCGTTCCACAATGAACATGGGGGAAAAGACTTCCTCACCCAAGAGTATTTTCAGGAGTTTCTCCACGTATAGTTCCATTTTCCCTGTTTGCGTGGATTCCGCCACTCCTGTGATACGGAGGTTGGATCTGCGAGAACGTGCTTCCAGGTCCTCTGTCTTGTCCCTGATGACAGTCAGGAGTCTATCGAATTGCTTGCGTTCTTTGTCCCACTCCATCTGGGCTTCCTCAGCCTCAGTGAGCCGGCGCTCCGCCATGTCGAGGCGCTCCGCATGTTTGTCCACACGTTCTGCCATACGGTCCATGCGGTAGGACAGAGCGTCTATCTTGGTGCCCACCGCTGCAATACTATCTTGAATGCCTTTCTCCATGGCTGCTAACATGTCCCGGAGCTCTGTTGGCGCCTGGGTCGGCGCCGCCGCCGCACCCTTCGGCGACGCGTCCGGCGCTGGCACCTCCGATCCCTTCAGACGGCGCCGTTCAAAGGAGATCTTCCCCTGGGTTGCATCGTTCTTCCCCATGGTATACTCCAATGTGTAACTCAAAATGTGGGATAGGCAATGCATTGCCTATCCCACATTTTGAGTTTCACAGTTGATCCGCCCACCATAGGCAGTAGCACGCCATTAAGATGCAATACGAAACCATATCTAAATCTACTGAAGCTAGAGCAGACCTCCTAGCTTACGGAGATGAGGAAAAAGAACGTATCTATGCATTAATCCAAGACGACGTATCACAAGAGTCCAGCACTCGTACAAGAGAACAATGTGTCAAACATCTACTATATTTATCTAAACGACGCATCAACCAACAACTGCATGCTAAAACATTAATAAAATACCACCAAGCTCTCCGCATTCCCCGTGGACTCAGAATCGCACTAAAACCGTCTTTGTGCAAGAATTCAAAAAACTTTCAAGCCAAGTGGAACGCAATCCTAAACAAATGCAGTTTAGATCTCATACTGCTTATCATCGAAGAATTGTCCAACATCCTCGTTGACCTTACTAATGAAATCAAAGAAGTTGAGAAAGAAATCGAAGTGTTTAAAACAACAGAAGACATCACACAAATGCTTGAGGATATCAAAATCCAACTGGATAAACATACAAAGGATATCAACGACAGGAAACTTAGGAAATTCAAGCGTGATACTTTAGATTATCAACTGGATGAGGTATACACCTGGGCTGATATCTACGCCCAACGCCGTCGCAATAAACCGACAAGTCAACATACTGATACCTCCTCCTCTGGGAGTGACACTTCGAGCAGACAAACCAAAAGGACAACCCCCGACACCAGCAGGGGGCAAGATCAAAACAGAGCACAAACGGATGAGAGCGCTTCCACATCCAATACAGCTCCTTTTTTAGAGAGAGGCCCTCCGGAAACCGACGACCCAGGCGAAGTAAGAGAAAAGGAACCAGAAGCTCCAAACACAAGAGGCTCCAAGAAGGACAAAAAGAAACAGAATCGTTAGTGATCAACATCTCTGACATTCAACTATCAGAGCATGAGACTGAGCTCCTGCAAAAAGGTACATCGTTCATTCCTACTTCTCATACCAACTTACTGGAACTAGAAACCAGCACATTTAAACTGACAAGGAAATTAAAATTACGACACTTCTTTGAGAATGTGATTCCACCTACCACAGATCAAAAACCGGATCAACTTTGTGGACTACGCCCAACGAGCTCATACATACCACCTACCAGTCACAAAAGTATTGACACGTTTGAGACTTTGGTTAAACAGGACTTGGGTAAAATCAATTTTAAGAAAAGAACTGGGACTAGAAATCTGACTCAGAAGGATAACGACACACTGAAAAAGATCGCTAACAACAAACTGATCAAATGCACAAAAGCTGACAAAGGCGGGGCCCTCGTCGTCATGAACTCTAGTATGTATGACACAAAAATGAATGAACACGTCAGCGAAACTGACATTTACATTCCGCTGGAATCTAACCCTACTAGTTCATACAAAGCTGCATTGATAGCGATCATAGATAAAGCTCACGATACAGGCACTATTGATGAACGCACTAAGAAATACCTAGTGGTCGATCACCCAAGAAGTCCCACCATAACTCTCTTACCAAAGATACACAAGAACTTGACGGACCCGCCAATGCGGCCCATAGTATCCACCAAGGGATCCCTGCATGAACCTGTAGGCAAATTCTTGGATCGTTATCTGCAACCATTCGTCAAAGAAACTAAAAGCTACGTGAAAGACACCACAGAGTTTATACTCAAACTGTCAGAAATAAAAATAGATCAAAACGACAATGTAACTTTTTGTACTGCTGATGTGAGCAGTTTGTACACCTCTATTCCACACAAAGGTGGAATAGAAGCCATTGAGAAAACCTTAGCACACAGCAACATCCCTGAAGCCATGCAAGTGTTCCTGATGGAGCTTATGATCTACACACTTTACCATAGTTATTTCTGTTACAACAACCATTGGTTCCAACAATCATCTGGCATGTCCATGGGGAATTGCGCAGCTCCAGCGTATGCAAACATCTATATGTCCAATTTTGAACAGCAGTACATATATGACAATCCATCTTGGACCGAAAATCTGTTGATGTACGTCAGGTACATCGACGACCTATTTTTCATGTGGAAAGGCACCAAAACCATGTTAGAAGATGAACTCAACCACCTAAACACAAAAGACCACAGGATACAAATGACATGGAACATCGATGACAACCAAATTAATTTTCTGGACGTACTAATCACCAGATCTGATACCGGCCTAAACACAGACCTATATCGAAAGCCGACAGACCGCAATAATATGCTGCATTTCGCCAGCTTTCATCAACACTCGCTAAAACGTCACTTACCATACAGTCAAATGTTGCGAGTTAAACGCATCGTATCCAATCCGGATATCTTGGATCAACGGTTAGATGAAATGAGCTCAAGATTCGCATCTAGAGGATACCCTAAGGAAACTACAGAGGAGGCCAAGACAAAAGTTTCTAGAATTCAACGTCAGACAGCTCTGAAAAAGACAACCAAAAAAGAAACCAACCGGATGGTAGTGGTTTCTAAATATTCAACAGTGAGTGGAAGATTCAAAAAAATAATCCTACAACATTGGAGAATCCTGGCATCTGAACCCGATTTTAAAGAAATGTTCAAAGACCCTCCGATTTTTGCTTATAGCAGAGCTAGCAACCTGAAGGAGATTCTGTCCAAAGAAACATCCATTTCACCTACCTACAAGGGCACCATACCGTGCCTTAACTGCAACAGTTGTAACAACATCATAAGGGGTAACAAAATCAACCACCCTATGAAAGGAACAGCGATCAACCTGAAAGTTAACGCAACGTGTGATTCGTCCAACCTAATTTACCTTCTTAAGTGCCCATGTGGCAAGACCTACATAGGTAAAACCGAGCGAAAAATCAAAGTTAGACTAAACGAACACAAATCTAATATTCGGACAAAGCAAACCAAATCTAGTGTGGCGGCACACTTCATGGAAAATCAACACACCGTGGCACAATTGAAATTTTTAGTCCTGGAGATGATTGAAAAAAAAGAAGGAAGAGACAACAATAGGTTTCTATTACAAAGGGAAACTTCATGGATTTACTATTTGCAATCGCATAAACCGTTCGGGCTCAATGATCGAATTGAGCTAAGTTGCTTCCTGTAAAGTACCCAGCCGGGTACATAATGGACACATTTATATTGTGCGAGTTCTCTGAGATGTCAATTGTACTTTCATCTTTATCGTTATGTTTTAAGTTCATGCCCATGTAACTCATCTTTATGTTATTATTTTTTTTTCATCTCACCATTTCCGTCTTTTTTACATGTGCATCATGTTATTCACATTGTTACTTGTTTGTCGCACCTTTTCGTCTGTATGGCGTCAGTTACATGTCTCATACACTCATGGTTCCCTTAAAAGACCCGTTCCAACATGGCCACCACAGCCAACAGTATCGAGTCCTTTGTTAATTTCCTTGGCGGTTGATCCCGCGTTCACTCTTAAGTCCATCTACCCGACCCGCGAGCTGTCATTCCAGCCCGGTGAGCCCGAGTTGCAGGAACAACTAGGAGACTTCTTTTGTCCCTACCCACAAATCACATCGGTAAGCGTTCCAACAGAAACCCGCTAGCTAACCTTTGTTTAGCAATGCACTCGCGTCCCGAGTGACTAGTTAACCGCCCGTTTTATTTTCCCTTTCAGCATCGCAGTACTGCTCCACCCTCACGTGAGCTTGCATTTACGTTACTCTAGTTTTTCCGCAACGCATTCACTCCCTTGTCGGGTGCATTTATATCATTTCGACACCTCCCTCTGTCTTTTGGTTGGGTAAACCTCGCTATGTTTTTCTGGTTTATACCACTTCCTTACAGTTTTCGTATATCTGTTCACACAATACCTTTGTTTTGTTTTTGAAACACACACGTTTGGTGTCATTCTTTGGGAATTGCTCTTCTTGAATTGTTATCTGGATAATACTATTATGAGGCCAACATAGATCGTTCTTATCTTTGCAGTGCTCCTTGAGAAAGGGTCTTGGACCCGAAATGCATCGGAGCGATGATGATTTTGTGATAAATATCATTAATTGGATGAAAAGAATTCAATGATGAACTTATGAAATAATCCAAATTGAATAAATTTACAAAACTATATGGAGTCAACTTGCTTTTGAACCAGAGGGAGTGCCCAATTACTGGGATGTGCGCATTTTCAATGTTCACACGCATTTAAAATACTCCAATGTGTGACAGCGCTGAGCAAGGAGCTCGCCGATCAGGCCGAGTAAGGGTCTGCTCCGTTTCTCGATACCTTGCCGCCAGTGGTCGGGTATCCGGTGCGCCGAAAATGGTGACAGCAATGGCGGGCAGCACTCCGTTGTCCGCAAGTTTCAGAACGTCCCAGTGCCAAAGGTGGCCAGGTCCTCCTCAACAGCCCCAGGCAATCTGGTCCTCAACAGGATAAGGGCAGTTGGCAGAGCCTCATGCGACCGCTGTAAAGCAGCCAGGCTGCGACACCGGGCTCGTTGTCGCCCCACCACGTGGCGCGGTGCTTCGGGTTTATGTGCTTCACCGCTCCGCCGCTTCTCCAGTCCCCTGTCCCACAGGGTCCGTGTAGAGTAGGAGGTAGAGGACTTTGCGATCCAAAAATTGTCTCAATCGGGCATCGGCCTGCACGTTGTCCGGCAGCTGCCGGTGTTGAGGCCGCACGCACAGTGACGTCGCCCGGCCTCTATTCCAGGATAGTGCGCTGCTTTCGGCCTAGTCCGCCACTGCTGCGCCACCAGGCACAATGCTCCGGAATGTTCAGGAATTCATGCCCTGCAGTCGGCCAAAGAGGTCCTCAATCGCAGCCCGGGGTGCCAGCAGATGTTTCTGGGCGAGCTACAGCCAATTCGAGCACATCAAGGATAGTTAAGCAGGATAATTCTGGAGCTTTGCGAGGAGCCGAAGGCTCACGCGTCCGCCATCGACGCCGGCTAGCTCCGCCCCCCCAACTTTTGGGACTTTGCGTTACTCTTAATTTCATTTCCTCAACCCCTACAAGTACGGAGAACACCTCTTCTGAAATATACCCTTTATTCCATGGGCTTCTCACTCTGTAACTCAAATTCATCTCATTTCTTCCAATTAAAATAATGCCTTTGCCAGTGTGTGTTTCCCAGGACGTGTCAGCTTCTTCCAACGTATTCCCTAGTGTTATGGCCAATTCGCTCTTCCATTTTCTTTTGCTAACCTCCGTACCTTGTGACCCTGAGTCTCCGTTACGGTCAATATCTATTCCCTCTATTTTGATGGTATACTCATGTTCAATTTCTCTCTTGTACAATACCATTTTGAAATCTCCTTCTTCTCTGTGTATTTTGATCCTTATTTCTTCCTGTTTAGTATAGGTTAAACTAAAAGGATACAGTCTTTGAACTCTTTCTGAAGTAACTGTTCCTACAGGAAAGAATTTGCTTCAACAAGTAGTTGCTGATGTGCTTAGTTACGTTATTCCTTCACACAATATGAAATCCAGTTCATGTTCTTCTCACATAGCTCATTTTATTTGTTTTTCCTCAAAACTTCCCTCAAAAATGTGTGTAAAAACCCTTTCACATAACCTGGGTATATATTTTCGACTTAAAGGTTCCTTCCATACATCTTTTATTATTTTGTATATCAAATAGACATTTCCTACACACCTTCAGTAATTCCACTAAGGGGGTACTTATTCACTTTTCTTACTTATATTATTTTTGAAGTACACTTTAGAATGCAAATTAATTGCTGTACCATCGGATTAAATTATTGCCCTGAATTCTTTTATGTAAATGCCGTTGTAGTGTTCAACAGTAAGGTGGCGCCATGTGCGGTTGCAGCATTCACCAGTAAGGTGGCGCCATTGCGAAATGTGCGTCGCTCTCCCTTTCACGTCACAACTCTGAGGAAAATGCTACGCAAGATGAGCGCAGCCTGAAACCCAATATACACCTCACATTCCTGAACTTGACAACTCCAGGTAAGCTAATTATTCCTTTAAAAAGTTCGACAGAATTGTTCCAAGGGCCGTCGACACTCACTGGTGCTGATACTACAATGCTGTAGTCAATATTTCCGGTCCGTGTTGAGGAGAGTCACCTTTTTCTTTCAGGAAGTTGACATATAAGCGTTACGACGTCGCTCTAAATTCTCCTCTTATATTTTTTTTTTTTTTTTTTTTTTTACACGGCTAGGATGCCACACGCTGCTCCATTATTTTAGAACACATAAACACAAGCATCGATGCTGTAAGCTCAACTGTGGCAACGTTTGTTTCACATATACGTCCAAACTGTCATCTTCCTCACCCTGAATCCATTTCACTGATAAATACTTTCAGTTGCGCTTTTTTTTCTTTCTTTTACTTTACCTCTCAGCCTCGATTTATTCCTGCTTATAGATCAGTTTAAATACGTATTTTCCCTTCTCAATGGAGCATTTTCTTTAGTTTCAAAGGCTACACAGCCACTAGGTGGCAGTACACTATAACATTAGCTCTTGGATTTACGCTGTAGAAATACGGAGGTTAACACTTCATAAGCTCAGGTTAGCTTTTGTCAATATCAAATGCAGTTTACGAGACTTCAATTCGTTCTCGGATCCGCTCAAATCTCCTCCACCCAGCCACCAAGTCTCATCTCCTCAATTCACGCCGGCAGTACATTATCACCTTTCCTCTTGGAATTACGCTGTAGGAAATAGGATGATGCCCTTCGCACACTAGCGCGCAGCTTAAATCCATATCAATGCGGTTTGAGAAATTTTTTAACTTTGTACTTTGCTCCGCTCACTTCTCCTCCACCCAGCCACCAAGGCTCACCTCATGGATTACGCAGATTTCAATGTCCACTTACTTCGGGTCTTACATTCCTTATTTTTTCAGAATTTCACGAGAACGCCCAAAGTTCCCTCAGTATTCACTGGTAAACATTAATCAGCTGAAAGTCCACGTTTCAATTCATCAGTTTCACTCACAAGATGAACTTGCCGGTATACACGGATGCTGCCCAGTATACTTATGTCAATAATACTTTGTGTATGAAGATATTCACTTAACGATGACGTTGCCACCTTATCTCATCATTTTCAAACTTAATCCTCACTTCACTCCGTCCAAGCACAAACTGCAGTCTTGCACCGGTTCCAGTATTATGTAACACCGCTTCCTTAAATCAACTATCGTTTTCTCACAATAAATTCACGTCCACTTTTATTCACCGGTCACGCTCCTCATGCGGCCAAACAAGGCTCAATTCATCAACTCCAAAACGCGGTGACAGAGATCACAATTCGTTCTCCAATCTCTTCACTCTGCTTAATCTGCTCACCTCACGGACTTGCGCTTCTTCCAGTGTTCATCAACTTGGGTCTTACTTCTCTTTAATGACTCAGTTTCCTTAGAACGCCCAAGATGTCTCATAAATTCATTTCCTCATATTTTCCTTGTCCAAGCTCACATCACTCCAGGGGAGAGGCACCACGCTGACCCTGGCTCAGCTGCGTTTCCTCCGTCGCCAAAATTGTAGAATTGACAGTCCACACGTGGTAGAATTCAAGAACCTTTATTAAGTTCTATATAACACAGGTGCCCCCAGCTTGACAGGATCGTAACAACCGAACAGTCTACTACTGCCTTCAAGTGACAGCACGGGCCATACCAAGTGGGAAAGAGGCAAGGGGGGAACCAGAAGGAATGGGTGGAACCAAGGGTCAATTACAACACAAACCTCCAGAGGCCCAGGAATTTCCCCTGCTTTTGTTTTGATTTGTCCTAGAACTCTGGGAGTCCAGTTCTTAGTGACAGTTCTTAGTGACGTCTTATGTGCAACCTTACGTCAAAACCCGGCACCTTTCAGGTCTAAAAAAAAAAACGTTACCTTAAACAAACACACGGTGGTTGGGAGCAGAGCAGCTATCTACTTGCCCGAAGCCCAGCTGATGCGAGAGCCGAAGGAAGCCGTCCCTCCCATTTGACGCCCTGGGAAAGAAGCTGCCTTTTCTCCTGCCGAGAAATTCCAGCTCCAGTGTTTCCAGTCACCCTTGTGGGTTGCTGGAGATCGAGTCCTGAGAGAGAGATACAAGACCTCCTTCATTCTATAACCAAGGTACGGAGTTGATTAAAACCTCAAGAGAATTCTTGATTCAGATTCTTGGCAAAAACCAACTTAACTTAAAACTGCAACTTACTTACTCCTTCCCACGTATTAGGCTTAGGTCAGGTACACCGGGGTAGGCGTATCTTAGAAGCACCAGTTAAGTACGTTAGTCAATGTTTTTATGTATGTCTATATTTTATCCGTTTTAAAGTATCATATGGCTAAGAAACCATATCAATGCTTTTACAGTATTATTTTATAAAACTCGTTTTACTGTATGCACTTTACTTCATGATAAGTATTGCAATTTTGGCAATTCATTTCTCTTGCATGAGAAAGAAGACTGCTCAATAAATAACAACTTTTATTGAAAACGCCCGTCTCTCTATTTCTCTGCACTCTGGTGAAATTAAGCATGCACGATTGACTGAGTGAAATAGCTGTCTATTGTTTTCACACGACTCTAGAGATATACTCTTTATTCAGAGGGAGCAAAGTTGTCATGTTTATGTGGTTGTCAGAAACTAATCCCTTCTTGTCTAATCAGGGAAGTTAACCCCTCCCTGTTCATTCGAGAAAGTTTCTAGTGACCTCTGAGCTAGCTGGCAAACCTAATTAAGTCTAACATAGTCAGTAGAGACCTAGATGACCTCAGTCCTACGTCTACACTGCTGTTTATGTTATTCCAATGCGCAGCGCCTATTGGGAATATAGGAACTACACTACAGTTAGTAGACTTTCCAGATATGCATTAGCAGAACGGTGACTATTCTTGGAAGCAGAATTACAGGATGGCCACCACAATAGTATGCAGTATAGTCAACACAGATGGAGATGTCCCTCTTTAGTTTTAGTAGTGATGTGAGGCTTTCAAAAGAGCGCGGGGAAATGTGGGCATTTGAACAACTTGATTTTGGACATGCATGGACGCTGAATACAAGGTCACCGCGCGGTCAGTAATAGAAATTTGAACAATATTCCATGGTCGGGTAGCTTATTTGATGGGGTTAATAGTACCAAATGGCAAGATTTCCGTGGATTATAATGGCTATAGGATACAACTAGGGAGTCTCCAGGTGCGTGGGTAAACAATAGATTTGGGTTGTAAGGCACTGTAATGGAAGCTGTTTAGTGGAATTATGGAGTTTTGACTATAGAGAGAATAATTACAAGATTCAAAATAGGGAGTCTCGTGGTGCCCGCATAATCGATATAGCAAGGGGACGTTTAATCGAGACATGTTTCTTCTACGCTCTGTCCTTGGCATTTGAAGCTGGTAGCGAGAAAGTGAGACTACTTGTTTTTTCTTATATTGTGGCCAAGGTATTGGAGTTAGACTTGACGATGGGCACATGCGATTTAAGGATAAGTAAACAAATAATATCAGGTTTTAATAGAACATTTTTATCATGATAGATGGAACTTATTATGGCTCCACAACATGGGTGAACACAGAGGACTAGAAATGGATACAACACGTGCACGATCTGGTGCAGAGATTTTAATGTGAATCTTACACTAAGGTAAGATTCAGGAACCCTGATTGCACTCACTTACAAATAATAGTGTTTAAACAGGATCAATAGCGAACAGTTATACCTACATTAAAGCATTTTTCTTGCAGTATTTTGGATATTGGACAATTGATTTTATGAAACTCATATCTTCAGAGACAAACAGGGTGTGCAATGTATCGCCAGTGAGGTGAGATGGTTTAAGTTTATTCAATAACTTTAATCATCACATAGGTATAGATGGGCTCACCTTCAAATGTTTTTAACTCACTAATGTTTTTTTTTTATTTTTCAAGATAAATACTTGGAATTTTAGGTCTTGGCTTTGACACATGGTGGCTGTCCTATCTTCTTTTGTGTGCATCACTACTTACACTTGAAGGAAATTATTGTCTTATGAATTGAAGCACAGGCATGGCACATACATGTTGTATATGGATGTTTGGTGGTCAAGAGTCTCTTTCAGTACACTTTGTGTAATAAGTGACGTCTACATATATCTGTATAGATGTAAATATGTCTATTTGGATATCATATGGACATGTAGATTACAAGTTACTCTTTATATATGATTTGCAGCCTTGAGTAAGCCCTGATTGGGCGAAACGCGAGTCGGCTGTGGAACACGGTGTCACATTAAGGAATAAAATCTGATTGATCTACACTACGTGATTCTTATTGATTGGGAATTCTTTGACACAAGAACATTGATTGAAGAAGAGTGCAGATTGCACAGAGGATGAGAGTAACTCAAACATGATGTGCTCTGGTGTTTTTTGTTAAAGTGGCATCTGTTTCACTTATTGTGGATGCAGAGCTTGATGCCCTAGGCGGATGAGCATTGGACACCAAGGTTGCACTCAATACTTGATCTATGTCTACTGTTGCTGAACCAATATATTAAGGAGACACCTTGATGTGCAGGTCATTAATAGCAAATCAACCTTGTTTTATATGTTGTAGGAATTCTTTCTCTGTATAGGTAATTAAAGTGTATCCGAATTCGAGCACAAGGAAAGTGTATTTATTTATTTATTTAGCATTCCCTATCCCCTCGTTTATCACTTTCACCCGCCCCACCCCCGTGCCGCCCCATTGCAATTACCTGCACGGACCACCACTGCCCCCGGCACTGACATGCTTCATTAGTAGTAAAGAGGGATAACTGTACTCATTATCTAAAAGTGACAGGTGCCCCGCCCCTCTTTACTACTTTCGTCATCAGCGAAATCTCCAGATCGGGCCAGGTAGATAACACCCTGATTGACTCAACCAGTTGTGGGCATTCTTCATAAATCTTAACTGGATATGGGCAGGGATCCGGGTGGTTTCAAAGACTAAAAAATATCTTGAGGTAAATCCCATAACATAACACCAGTGGGATTCGTGTTGGACTACGCACATATGGCACTCATTAATTATTACTTGGGTTCAAGACATAATTCAACTGGGAAATCATGGTGTATCTGCCGTTGTCCCGAGTATAGCCTGCTTGTACGTACACAACTTTGATTTGGAACATGTTATGGATCTCTCACACATCAGAAATGTGCTGTCAGTTTATTGATGATATGTTTATGATCTTTACAGGTACCGTAACCCAGAAGTAGGACTTTACACACTGAATTAATGAGAAAACAACTACCTAAGATTCATTGTATCAGCAAACAGGGGTGAAATATCATTCTTGGACTCGAAGATAAAGGGGCAGAAGAACACCCTGGAGAGAGAGGTCTTCTACAAAACAATGGATCAAAACAACCTCTTAAAGCATGATAGTTGCCATCAACTTCCACCAATTGGCCAGTTCCTATGCCTGAGGAGAAACTGCAAATAAAAGGTGATTCCAGAAAGCATGAAAAATAAGCCATCTGAGCAACTGAAACACAAATCTTATCCAGAGAGAGTGGTACAGAAAGCCATAGAACAAGCGTTGAGCAACCCTCAAGAACACCTACGCGCCACCTACAAAAATAAAAGAAGAGGATAGATTGATATGTGTTCATTCTAACATGGCGAAGAAAATCATAATCAGACACTGGAAAATCCTGATGTCAGCATTACTGAAATATGAGAACTCACTATTATTGTACAAACCCGAGTTATCAATAAAAGATATGAAAGTCCACACCTATGACCTAAATCACTAAAACCAAACCATCATTACATTGGTTGTATGACAATCCATCGTCTGCAATGTCCTCGCGGTCGTTCGCATCGCGGCCAATACATCGCAGAAGCAATTACATCGGCAATTTTGTCATCGCACGTCGTTACGACGCAAATGCGGCCACAGACTAGGATCGCGTGTCACATCGGCGACATGACATCGCGCTACATGACAACGCGATGTTTCACCTAGCCAATGGGTCGGTGGGGGGTGGAGAGTATATATGGTATATTTAGTGTTGCGCACCGATTCTGCGCCCATTTGTGCCTGGCCCTATCTTTCCCTCGTTTTAATGCCCCTGTGCCCTCATTTTTCGTCCCCTTCGGACCTATCTTTCCCTCGTTTTCCGTGCACTTCTATCCACATCAGATCCAAAACATTTCAATCTGTTTGTTGTCTAGTAAAGTGTATGCACATTTTTACAGTACAGCAGTCTGTGCTTATTATTGTAAGCTATGACATATATGTGATTGGGGTTTCTTGGTCGCAACTGATCAACAGAAGCTGGTATTTACCAGATGAATTCTTACGATCAGCTCTTCTGTTCAATGTGGGGATTCGTAGGTGTGGCGCGTGAGCCCTCCGCCTGGAAGGTTGTCTCCCCCCTAAAGGTCTCCGCCGCTCCACAGGGTCCAGGAGAGAAGCGCGGTCTGTATCGGTGGCTATTTATAGACCTGCTGGGGAGCGAGAGGGCATTGCACGTAACGGGAGGACAGGGCGGTGCTCTGGGATGCTCTTTGAATTATACAATTGCAATATGTTTCACGTATTTACAATTGCATGCATGTCGCTTGTCACATATTTGAAGTGACTTGCCCGGAAGCATGCGATTTTCAGTGTCGCACTCTCGCCATGTTTTAGATCCAGGTTCCAAGATCAGCCCCGCAGCTGGTGCTTTAAGTGGGATTACAAATATGGGCCTTTGCACGAGGCGTGCGTGGCCTTTATAATTCATGCATGTATGTGCATTAGCATCCCATGTTTGACAAATTCGTAAATGGGTCTCACTGGACACAGCATAATCCCAATTATTAAAGGATATCTTATTCATCACTTAATGTATAGCTTCTTTATCCAGGTCCAAAGAGAAAAAAAAACTTGATATGGTAAGTATAAAAAGGTAAGTGGCAATACAGTGGTTATTCATCTGCAGTGAAATGATGACTTGGCCCCGGGGACACTCTGCCTACTCTGTTTAACAAGAGTAGCCACCTGTCACCTAGTCCATGAGTCACCACAGGGACGCCAGGTGACATTGTGTTGCACCACTAACGTGCAACAGGTAGGAAGGTGGGGGTGCCTTTCTAACACTGATAGAAATAGAGGGTCCTGGGTCAATGGCTCTATTTTGGCTTTGCCAGGGTCTGGCGTGCGTAGAGCACTGAGTCCAATTTAAGATAATGTGCTTTCTTGATGAGAGCAAATGGACCTTGTATAAATCATTTATGTATAAGTTAATGAAATGAGTGAAATACGGGAAACTTGCAAATATGAATGGATATACTGCAATCCATCCTTCATTCACGCATCCATGCACCCATCCCCAGTACCCACCCACCCATCCATCCATTCATCCACCATCACCCATCTATTCACCAATGCTCTAGATACTGAAAGTATGCTGAACCTTGCCAGTCAGAATAAAAACAAACTCCCCCTACCACGTTAAGGCTGGTCGCAGTGTCTGGGGCTAGCTGCTGAATCCTAGGCAATTGGTTCCGTCCTGCTGGCCTTTCCAAAATCCTAATCTGCAGCAGGTACACACCACATCAAGTATCACAGTAATGATACCACTCAGCAGCAAGAGGCCGCAAAAGCAGCACATGTGGCACTTCATAATAGCATAATATGTAACACTGAGTCCTTCCCGCACTCACTTCCGTGAAAATATGATGTATGTCAATTTTTGTTGATTATAAAATGCACGATTCTGCTTTAATCCGTAAACACAAGTCTGCGCTATAAAAGTAAACAGTATCAGATGTTTATGAAATACGATGTGTTCATTTGAACACTTTTAAGTATATTTTTATTAATTATAAAAACGATATGTATCGTATCTGCTAAATATGAATTATGTAAGTTTTTGTTAATTATATATCGTATGTGCTCTTGATATGAGGTGATGATAGGAAGCTCGAACTTTGTGTGACAGCACCAAAGTCTGCCTAGCTATCCGTCAGACCACATCTTGTTGCAGTTCTTGACGCTGCAATTGTTACATATATATGCTGCAGATGTTTATTAAATATGATTTATGTTATGTTTATTAAATATGATTTGTCAATTTTGGTAATCGGCTTGTTTAATTTAATTATCTTCCCATATACACAATTCTGCTTGTATCACAATTCTGCTGGCATTTTCCAATCGGCATGCGATGTGATGACGGATGCGATGCGATGCACGATGTAAACGTTACCGATGTATATGTTTTCGTGATGCACTCGCATGTCCTGATGACATGCGATGTGATGACGAAGGCGATGTAATCGCCGCGTTGCAATGGCAGCGCGATGCGATATATCCATTGTAACGGGTGCTTCCCATTACATTCAATGCAGCGACTACCTCCCTTTATAGGTATCTTTCCCTGCTGACACTGAAATGTGTGTCCTCTGGAAATAAACTAAGAAATTAGATTTAGGTCTGAGTTCACCCTGGATTCTCCAGAATTGTACTAATTGTGACTCCAGTAATGGTATTTACACCATAACCAGTCACTGCAAACTAAGATATACACGTATGACAACAGGAAAAGTAAAAACATGCAAAAATGAACCTACGGGAGCCTTCCAAAAAGACAACAATTAAACCTATGAGATATTTTGAAGAGATGGGACATTCGAAAAATTATCTCCAATGGTCTAAAACAAAGCAACACTCATCTAGGCAAGTTATTTAATTCTCTCTGAAGTCCCATACAGTTTATGGTATCAACTAAGACCTGGCCTTTTCACCCTAGCAGAATAAGCTTGTTAATCATGCTGTTAGCACGTTCTACAATAACGTTCAATTTAGCTTTGAACAGGAGAATTACAGACAAACTCTCATAGCATAGATTGAATCCCTGTAAGCCTTGGAGGTGAACACAGGGCCGTTACCTGAATAAAAAGAATGAATTCTCCCAATGGCTACTAGGCGCTACTAATCTTTTACTACTCCTGAAGCGCCTGCTTTTCTCTGTGGCCAACCCCACAGCTAAGTATTTATATCAGTTGGCTGAGTGGAGGGGACTGATATGATCCAAAAAATCCACCCGGCAGGGGATATTTGAAATCATGTGGGGAGTTGGCAAGAGTTTTGTTTACAGTGGAGGTTTTAATCGGCTGACCGATGTCATTCTGCCTAACATATCCCTAGCTTGTTTACATTAACTGACCACTTGTAGCGATGCTGTAGCATTGATACTGTTGTGGTAATTCGGGCATGAGCAGATGCCGTCCCCACATGAACGTGTTTCATTAAATCTAGTCTACTCAGACTAAAAGGTATTATTCTTTCTCCCTACCCTGGTACGATGACTTTCGGGATTGTCATCTAAATTAAGGGTGTAGGAGTATTTGGGAGGAATGCCTGCAGGTTGTTTCCCGCCTTGTTTGGTTGCATTTATGACTGTTAAGATATCTGGGTTGATCTTCCATTTAAATCTAGTTATGGCTGATACTCTAGCAGTCTGAATTGCAACCTTTGCTGCTTGGTAAGCCTCACAGTTCAATTTGGCATGAACGGCCAAACTGTTCCTAACATGGACATGTGGACGCTTATCTTGCAAGACAGCTACCTTTCCCCAAAGCTGTTTATTCTTTATAGGTTTTCCCTTTGATTCCTTAAATTCATTCAGCTGCCAAAGCTGCACGCAGAAAGATGAGTAGGAACAAATAAGTGTGGAAATTGACAAGTCAGTCCTTTGCAATGCAAGCAGCAGGGAATGATATTATGCATGCTGTGCTATACTATCACATGCATTTTAATTTGGGTGCGCTGCTGGTTGAATTCACATTCTTCACAACACCTTGTACTACTTACTAGGCAGGATGCTGAGTTTTTGTATTTTGTTCCTATTGCAGATTGGGCAAAGTCATCCTTATAGAATATGCTCTTGTAATACACAAAAGGTAAAGTGGTTGGAGTTGGAGCAATGTGTTGTTCATATTAGAGAACATTCTGGGCAAGAAGAGCAGGATCATACTGAAACTTTACATCCACTCCACTTAAAGAAGATGCCTATTCTACCCATCTCAGGTGTAGTGCGCAAGCATTAGAAATGCTTGCCATTGGTAGCAGCTTCTAGTGCTGGTACGAGAAAAACAACAATGTGTTTCCCATGTGCCAAAGGGTACTCATTTAAAATAGCTGTCCTTTATTGTGGGTCACATAGGTATAACCACGGTGACTGGTTATGACTCTAATAACTAGGTTGGTTTTATTATCCCTAGTTTGTAAGTAAGCTCAGTGATTGATTAGATGAAGACATTGGAGGAATCAGGTCATACAAGGGTCTCACTCTCTCAGTGTAGGGAAGTAAATAAGTATGCCCATAGTTAAGAATTCCCAACAGGAGGCTGCCAGGAATCACACTTCTGAAGGAAATCCAGAGCTAGTTGGAAGGTCACTGTTGAAAATGGCCCTTTTTGCAGGGTTAGCCCGAAACTTTTTGCTGTTTCCTCCAACTTTTTCCTGACCTGTGGTTGTTGGCAACAGGACTCTGGGCCCTTTACCACTGCTGATCAGTGCTAAAGTGCATAGGATCTCTGTGTAAATTATTATTATTATTGGTTATCCATGATTGGTATATTTGTTTTACCAGTAGGTCCCTAGTAAAGTGCACTGAGTGTGTCAGGGCTGGTAAATCAAATGCTACTAGTGGGCTTGCAGCACTGATTGTGCCACCCACATGAGTAGCCCTGAAAAGTTGTTTCGGGCCTGCCACAGGAGTACCTGCGCGCAGTTTGTTAACTACCTTTTTTGATCTGGCCAGTGTACCCACTTGCCAGGCCTTACCCTTCCCTTTTCTTCCACATAGGACACCCCCGTGGTAGGCCCAAGGTACCCCCCTGGGCAGGGTGCTGTGTATGGGAAAGGTAGGACATGTACTGGTGTGTGTAACATGTCCTTATAGTGAAATAATGTGAATTTCATTTTTCACTATTGAAAGGCTATCTTGCTCATCAAACAGAATGGGGAATGCTCTGTAACATTTTTACAAGCATATCTTCGCATAGGAGTAAGATAGAAAATTGAAATCTGGTACACCTGAACACTTTAATAACACATCTTTTAGGAAGGATGGTTTTTAAATTCGGTGTTTGAAAATAGCACTTTTAGAAATTGGCTGTTTTCTTGTCCAACCTGCCTGTGTGGCTCTGCCTGTTTGTGGATTGACTGTCTTGCTTTGGAGTGACAGGGGGTGGGGTGGCTCCAGGAGTCTGGGGGCCCGATTTACATAACTAACTTACGACAAAATCCTAAATTTACTACTTTTGGTATTCACAGAAGGAATTTAGTAGTCTTAAATTAGGATTTTGTCTTAAACTAGGATTTTGTCCTAAATTAGGATTTTGTCTTAAATTAGGATTTTGTCTTAAATTAGGATGTTGTCCTATGTTAGGATTTTGTCTTAAATTAGGATTTTGTCTTAAATTAGGATTTTGTCTTAAATTAAACTTAAAGTTTAACTTCAATTTGTCTTAAGTTTAACTGAAGAAAAAATCCTAACTTAAGACAAAACCCTAAGCCCCTAGCTGCTTCCTAGGCGCTGGTGGTCGGGCCTCTACCACTGCTGTGGTTGTTTGCTGGGGTGTTGGCAGCACGGCTGTGGCTGCAGGGGTGGCCCTGTCCGCACGGGGTGGTGGTGGTGGGTGAACTGCTGTTGGCTGTGATGGGCCGGGTCGTTGGGAGGACTGGCCCTCACCCTCAGTGTCCTCCTGGGTCTCGGCGATGTGCAGGGCCTCGCTATCTGTGCTGGCTTTCTCAACTGCACCTGTAATGTGAAAGGGTGCATGATTAATGTTATGTATCTTGCACAAGCAATGTTGAAACATGCATGCAGGCTTGCTTTCCCTGACTGGCTTTTGGATTTACTTTGAATTTACTGCTCTGGCTGTGTTGAGCTAACGGGGGGTACATGATTTCACTACGACTACCACAATGCAATGGGGCATTTCTGGTGGGCATGGGCTGCATTGTTGGGGATGTCATATTGCTAGCTCAGGAGTCATGGGCATTCTTGGGGGACAGGGTCGCAGTCGCATGGCACTTACCTTCAGATTGTTGGCTGGGTCGAGACGAGTCCAGCTGCATGACCCCCACGCAGGCTTCTGGTGCAATGGTGTCCTCGATCAGGTCCTCCAATGGGGTGTTCGGTGTGGCTACAGGTTCCCCTCTACCGGTGGCCAGTCGCTCCCCAAGCCTCTCCGCGATACGCTCCTTAGAACGACCTCTCAGGTCGTACCAGCGCTTTTAAGGTCATCAATTGACCGCTGGGTCACCCCAACCGAATTGACCTTAGCGCGGATGCACTGCCAGATCCTGCACTTATCTGATCTGGCACCCTCCGGGAGTCTTTGCCAAACAGCCGGGCATGGTCCTTGGAGACCCCCTCAATTAGACGCTCCAGTTCAAGTTCAGAAAACTTGGTTTTGCGCTTTCTCTCCTGCCCACTGCTCCCTGCTGCATTCTGGGACATCTTGGTGAACTTTTGTCCTGCTGGGGTGCTGCACAGTGTAAGGTTTGGTGCTCTTCAGTATCCTGCTACCACTCCCTGGCTCTGTGTTATGTTTGTGGGTGTGGTAAGCCTACTTCCTGGTTGTGATGTCATCAGTGGGCTCGAAATGCGACTTCCTTTTTTTGCGATCTCGCAGTTAGCGAGATCGCAAAATGCGATTTCGCTAATTGCGAGGTCGCAATTTCTACAGTGAAAATAGCCGATTCTGCGATTAATATGCGATTGTGGCAAGATCGGAATCGGCAATTGCGATCGATTGTGATTCGCTTTTTTGCATCGCATTTCTACATGAATGCCATTCTGCGATTTTCAAAATGCGAATCGCTATTTTTCGCAATTTGCTAATCTCAGAATGGTACCTTCATGAATCTGGCTGTATATGCCTTCTGTGAATACGAAAAGTAGTAAGTTTAGGATTTTGTCGTCAGTTAGTTCTGTGAATCGGCCCCTGGGTGAGTCAGCCCGAGGCTGAATAGGCCGATGTGCATTTAGAGTGGTGGGAGGAGTAGCACATGTACCTGACTAGGGCTGTGCCTGCCTTCCACAAAAGACTGGCTCCAACTCCTGCGGTGTGTCTGAAGACCCTGGCCCACATTGATTGCGGAAGAAGTTGTTCATTGGCAGAGTGCCCCCAGAACTGGTTTGGACTGGGTTCAGGACCCCTTGCACATAGAGAACAAAGATATTTGGGGTATAAATATTAGAGCTGGAACCCCTGTACTTTAGATCATCCTGGAATCAAGAGGAACCTTTGCCGAGGAGAAGAGTGGAAGAAACTAAGAAGAAGGACTGCCCTTGCTGTGTGTTCTGGGGCATACCTGCAGTTGCTATTCTGCCAAGGGGAGGAAGAGGACTTTGCTGTGTGCTGTGTGCCCTGCTTGAAAGGGAATCTCCAAGGGCCTAAGATGAGCTGGCCTTCTGTTGTGGAAACTCAGGAACACCAAAGTTTCCAAGATCTCTGCAAAGCTGTGTGTGTGTATGGGCACAGCATGTAACCTTCGTGAAGCCTGCAGTAAGATCCAGGGTCCGTGATTATCCCAAGTACGGTGTATTTGATACCATCGCCGACCCAAGTAGCAGTGCAGCAGTGTGCTTGTGTCAGCGTGCATCCCTGCCTGCACTGGGCCCCTCGCAAAGCTTGTGTGGCTATTTAAAAAACGATGTGCCCGACACCATCACCAGCCCGAGTAAATTGCCCAAGTTTGCTGACACCTGACGGAAAGCCACACTGGGACCCACGCCGCTGCGAGGCATTGCCTAGCAACCAGGACTCTCCTGCACTGTTCCACTCCGGCCGACGGAGCCACCCAGCAGGACGTCGTCAGCGAGGAAGAGGGAGAGCAACCCCCCAGGTAACATTCAGATTGAAGTCTGAACTGCTACGAGTGGTGCTGCCTTGGGCAGGTTGTGGGTCTGCAGGGAGCTGTTCCCACTAGCTGAGCTTCCCCTCCTGGTGGCGGCAACGACCCGAAGTGATCGGCGGTAACATGGGCCCTGTCTCCGTCGCAGTTTCTTGTTGAGAGAGCATCTGGAGGCATTTTTTACAAGCGGCTGCCCCCTGAGCTGGTCCTGTTTTTGGTAAAGCGGATTTTAAGGCAGGAGAGGCACTGCACACTGGGGCCAAGTGAGGTGTGCTAGTAACAATACTTTTACGGGAGACAACACAGTCGCTGCAAGTGAGCTATCGTAAATCTGTGACTGTTTGACCCCCCCTACCCCCCGGCATTTGCCAAAAGAAATACAAAATCTACGAGTTTGTTTTTAATAATAACCTTCCAAAGAATGTTCCAAAGAACATTCCAAAGAACATTTAAAAGAAAAGAATAGCTTTCATTGTGTATGCTGGATTTTGTCATTTTGGTCTTGTCAAATTCATATAAAGATACCTTTATTTTTCTAAACCTGTGTGGTGTCCATTTGTGGTGTTATCACTGTGTTACTTTGAGTGCTGGTATAAATACTTTACACATTGCCTAGGGGATAAGACTATCTGCTCGTGCAAGGCTACCAAGGGGGTGAGCAGGTGTTATCTAGAGTGTGTTTCCCCCTTACCCTGACTAGATGCAAGGGTCCCTATTTGGTCAAAGGTACCTACCTCTGCCAACTAGAGACCCCCATTTCTCACAGTCACTTTCAGGTGGGTAGTCTTCAACTTCTTAAAATTAATTTTGTAACCATGTGATGTTAATAGGGTCACTACTCTGTCTACCCTCGTTAGATGCAGATCTGAATCTTCGTACGTAAGATAGATATCATCAATGCATGATAATACCTTGGGATCTGGTTGAAGATCTCCATGACAGATGCAAAAATAGGTCAGAACTATTGCTATAGCCCATGGACAAGTGTCGGACTGAAAACTGCACTCCATCGAAATTAAAAGTGGTTAGTTACTCACTTTCAAGCACTATGTTCTGGCTAAAAAACCCATTGGAAATATTCAAGGTTGTTTGTATTTTTTTCCGCACTAGGTTGGTCATTAAACCTGTGTGTTGTCTGTACCACGTAGTTTTGAGTATGCAAATGTATATTCCAATAGTCTAAAACTATTATATAGGGTCTATTTCATTTAGAGACTGGAAAAAGGGGTGTGCTCATTGAAAGAAAGCTTTATTATGTCCTGGTTCTGCAACTGATCTAATATTGCTTTTATGCCACGTTTGGCTTCTGGATTTAAAGGGTATTGTGCTTCTGACTGAGGTTTGCTTCGTGAAGGAATAATATGTGGGCTGGAGAATATGGCCCAACCCCTTGATTTCTTTATAAGGCTGAAATCTGTGTCACAGCCCATTCACTGGTGTTGATTACTTTGATATCCTTAGGTACTATAGGAGAAAAGCCACTCTTATGACTTCCTTCGCATCGGGGTGCTTCCCCTAATAAAGACTGGAGGCCAGTCCCCTTCCTCTAGGATTATCTAATAATCCTAGGACAATTCTGACCAAAAACTGCTTTGATGATACGTGGTATGTACTCTTCAATGTGTATGTTTAGGCCATAAACAATATCATAAGGATTTAAATATTGATCTAGAATCTCGATCTGTATAATGTCGTCAGTTGGATTCACATCCAGTAAGCTCTGATGTGTCTAATGCACTATTTTGACTCTTGCTGCACTGTCTAGAAGCATTCTCACCAAAGTCCTGTTTCAAAGGAGGACCCGTAGCTGTATCGGAAGGTTTTTAGTCAGTCCTGCTACTTTCTTCTTCTTTACTGGGTTTCGGGGTCCAATCTTTACTCCTCCCTCTTTACACTGACAGCAGTCTCGCATCCTGCTTCACCTTTCCTCTTTTCTTCAGTACTCAAATTAGCTCCCCCGTCTGCTCTTTTACCATCAGTGCCCTGAAAAGAACGTGAAGAACACATATCAAAATACTGATACTGTTCAGACTTTTTATTTCTTTGCCTTTTCTTAACCTATAACTACCCCAGCCAAATTGCCGAGAAGTGGGTAATCCAGTCCACCTTTTTTCTTTGTCTGTTTCTTCTTCTTACTCACTTTGAAACCTTGACGGGGCTGGAGAGCGGGACTGCTGAAGCTCGTGAAAAAACCGACCTTGTTGCCTGGATTGCTGAGGCGTCATCTGGCTGTGCTGTGAAGCCGCCTACACCGCCCATACCGCTGCGGGACTGCGAGGCCGGCCTGAACACACCTGCAGCCTCTTCCCGCAGCGGCTACGCCCCCCTGCCTGCTCACAGCATAACTTTCGTAACACCCGTGTTACTCACTTTGAAACCTTGACGGGGCTGGAGAGCGGGACTGCTGAAGCTCGTGGAAAAACCGACCTTGTTGCCTGGATTGCTGAGGCATCATCTGGCTGTGCTGTGAAGCCGCCTACACCGCCCATACCGCTGCGGGACTGTGAGGCCGGCCTGAACACACCTGCAGCCTCTTCCCGCAGCGGCTACGCCCACCTACCTAGAAGGTATTTAAACCAGCCATTACATTCCGCGCAGCGGGACGCGCGCGGGACGTAGCGCGGGGCTAAGCCTGGGACAAGGGCGGGACCGTCTGTGGCCGTCCGGGGACGTCCGAGGACGGGACGGGCCACCCCTCTATCATCCCCAGTCCCAGAGCGTAAGGTAGGCCCTCTTCCATGGCGGCTAACTTTGAGAACTCTGGCACTGCAGGAACTAGTAAAAGGACACTTGACAATTACTTTACCAGGGGTGTTGTGGACTCGGATAAGGATGACTCACTATCCGAACGCAGGATTGAACGACGCCGCTCCATTGAGTCATTAAAAAATAGACCTTTAATTGACTTGGCCTCCCCACCCATTTTGCCTAGCACTATTACTGATACACCACTGGATGATCCTCTGTCACTGGACGGAATTCCTCTATTGCTTAGAAGCACTCCACTATCAACGGTTCATCCCCCAACTGCTCCTCCACTTACTCCCATAGCCTTGCTTCCACCCGCCTCTAGTTCGTCCCCAAATGTGGTCAATGTATCTTGTAAACTACCCAAGGAGCAGCCGAAAAGGCTATGTAAACCATCCGTTATCCCTAAAACATTCGGCCCTCCGCCCACAAAAAAAAGGAGGGGGTTAGGAGTACCCCAAAGGGGTAAGCTTAGTCATACAGAGTTTGGCAAGACATCTAAACTTAAGACCTCTGGTGTACTTGCACCCAAAATCTCGGCACTGACTGATACAGTACCTATAGTGGTACCAACCCCAGACTCTGCCAGTTTACATCTTGGTAATACTCGAGGGAAGCAAGTAGAGGCCGTTACTACTTCAAGCCTAGTGACTATTCCCCCCATTATCACGGAGCAGAATACAGTCGAGCAGTTGCTTAGATCCTTTATGCTCCCCATTTTGGATATTCTAAAAAGGGTCGAGCATCGACTAGGCAACTTGGAGGCTCTGTTTAATGCCAAATTAAGTGCTCCTATCACCTCCTTAATACCCACCCCTGTGTCGACTATTCTACCACAGCCTATAGCAGCTTCTGTATCTAATACTTTGGCCCCAAACATTTCCAATAGTGGCCACAACAGAGCTGTTAAAGATCTTGCTAGTAAAAAACAGGTTATTGTAGATATGCCAACGACTTCTGCTCAGACAACTACTGTAATCAGTAAGTCCTTGAACAATAACCAGCAGAAAAACTTGGCTTCTCAACAGGCCCAGGTTCCTAGTCAAATAGTAACAAAACCTGCTGACCAGGTTCCAATAGAAGCGCAGATGAGAAAGGTTACTCCTAGTACTAAGACCAAGTACCCGAATAGGAGGAGGTTTTTAAGGCCCACTAACGGTACTCCCTATGGACCCAATGTAGAATTGCCCCCAGAGTCGTTACCTTTTGTAGTTGTACTTACAGGTGTCCCCCCACTAGAGGTGGGTAGGAAGGAGGGCCACCCCCAACTTAAGAATAAGATCCTACATTGGATGGGGCAAAATAGACCACTCCCATATTACATCGACGGGGAGATTGTCCACGTTAGACGCCTGCCTTGGCTGGGCTCAAGGGAAAAGAACATTGAGGGTGATATAGTTGTTGTTAATTTTAGGAACCCAGTAGCTGTTGGGGCTATATTAACAGGCCCCCCTATGAATTCGAACACCGCTATTGTCCCATACGACCTAACTTACTTCTACCCAAGGTCGCATGTGACTCCTGCTCTTTTCTCAGGGGGGGTCCCAGATCCCAATGGCATTAGGAACATGCATTTGCCTCCAAACAACAACTACACGTGCCACCCGCAGATGCCTCTCCCTCCTAGGAATAATTTAGCGTGGAATTTAGTCCCTTCCAACGGACGCAACCAACATCCTGTGGGGCATGAGTTTTTCCAGCGGAATAGAAATATGGACCATTTGATTCCTTTTACTCCTCTGGAAACCTCGAATAGATATGGAGCCATTTCTGGCCTTGATGGCTGCGATTGACTCCCAGCAAAGGTACCTGCCAAAGATTCCAGTGTTGGGGGTGGGGGTCTATTGGAGGAGAATGCACAGAGTAGGACGAGCTGCACATTTACAGTTCCTCAATGTGGTGGTTCTCCCCCTAGTATAAATGATGATAATTGCGCTGTAAACAACCATGTGATCCCGAGGAAACAGATGAGTCTAGAAGTGGGTGATTCTAATGTGGAAACTGTTATACCTCCAGGCAAGCCAGCTGATCAACTGTGTTCCAATAATGAAAATTTGTTATTGTTATCTTGGAATGTGGCGGGGTTGGTGGTGAAACTAGAGAACCTGGAGTGGTGTGAGTATGTGGACAATCATGGTATTTGTTTATTCCAAGAGACATGGGCTAGGACTATTCAGCATAGGTTGGGCTTTGTAACTTATGCTGAACCCGCAACCAAAGGCCCTAGGGGCAGACCATCCGGTGGATTGACCATATGGGTGGCTGTTCATCTTGGGTTCTTGGTCAAAAGGATTATCACCAATTCTTGTGATATTTTGTGTATTCTTTTGACCCGTAGAAACACACCCAAAATAGCGATTATTAACATCTATCTACGGCCGGTTTTGGGTGGTACAGTTTCTCATGTCTTAGAGTCCTTAACCGCCCTACTAAATAGCTTCTCAACTGATACCAAGGTGATAATGGGCGGGGATTTTAATTGTCATTTTGAACCACTCATGGGTGTCCCACAGCTAACAGTAGACGAGGATGACGCCTGCCAGATCCCACACCCAAACATCTATCCAGTTAAAAACTGGACTTCAATGGCCATGCAGCTCACCTCACTGACATATACCTTTTCACTTAGAGCTTGCAACGGCCGCTTTCCGGGGGATAGCCCCGGCAAAAGCACCTATAATGGAATGGGTCACTCGTCAACAATAGATTATTTGTTGGTTAGTATGTCTGTATGGCACTTGATTCGATGTTTCCACGCCTCGGATCGCGTCGAAAGCGATCACTATCCATTGGTTGCGGAATTGGATGTCCCAAATTATGATGGGGAGCAACAAACGGCCGATTTGGTCTCTGGTGCGATTAGGATCACACAGGGTGGTAAAAAAATCCGATGGTCTTCTATTAAGTCGTCCTCAGATAACCTGGCATCACTGTATAAAAGCGTAATTCCCCAGTTTGAGCATCTAAATTTATTGTATGAAAATGCTTCCAATCCTGACAATGATGTTAAATGTCTAGCTATACATAAAGAACTGATGCTGACCCTAGCAGCTAGTTTTTCTAAACCTATAAAATGTATTAATGGACAGGCACGTACCACAAATTCCTGGTACAATCAGTCTTGCAGGAAAGCGAAGACCACCCTAGTTTCTGCCATCAAATCAGGTCAAAGGGCTAATATTTTGGCCGCAAGGAATTTTTATAAGAATCTCCTTTCCCATGCAAAATCTGAATGGGAAGCAGAGAAATGGGAGGCTATCAAACAAGCGTTAATAACGAAAGACGCCTGAACCTTTTGGAACTTGGTCCATACAGGGAAAGCAGAAGGGAAGGTAAAACTTGATCCCAATATAGCAGAGGAAGCTTGGTGTGCATATTTTGGTGATCTCTATTCTAACACCGCTGCCGCCCATAATCTGTCCCCTAAAACGCTTTTGAGACCGAGTCTAGAATGCCCCACCCCTCCCTTTACTATGTCGGAAGTGACCCTTGCAGTTCAAGGGTTAAAAAGTAATAAGGCCCCTGGGCTGGATAAGATCCCTGGTGATCTTTTTAGAGATGAGCCGAAGATCTGGGTTCCCTACTTGACTGTCATATTTAATGCCATTCTTGACGGCCAAGAGCTTCCTAGCACATGGCTGGGGGCCGAAATAATTCCGATTTATAAAAAGGGTTCTCCGCTGGCCCCGTCAAATTATAGACCAATTAGTCTAATTGACGTTACCCAAAAAATCTATGCCAAACTGCTTTTGCAACGCTTGCAAGATTGGATTAGTGAGAATAACATCCTCTCCCACTTGCAAGCAGGGTTCCGTGCCAAAACCTCGACCATTGACCAACTACTACGGCTCCAGGTTCTTTACTGGAAGCATGTGGTGATGGAAGGGGGGAGCCTCTACCTGACATTTGTGGACTTAAAATCCGCATTTGATATGGTGGACAGAAATCAACTTTGGAGCATACTAACAACAATGGGGGTACCACCCTATCTATGTCTCCAATTTAAAAGACTCCACGACGGCACCTATGCAAAAGTTCGCTATGGCAAAAATGGCCAGCTAACAAGAGATTTTCCCATTGAGAAGGGAGTTAGGCAGGGATGTGTACTGGCCCCTACGTTATTTTCCCTCTTTTTAAATGGCCTTGTTGATGACTTAACTAGTGTCCAAAACAGTGATGCTCCTAATTTAGCTGGTGGTAAATTTCCTGCACTGATGTTTGCAGACGACACCCTGCTACTCTCAAAAACACCTATGGGGATGCAGCGGGTGTTAGATCAATTTACCAAATTCTGTAGGGACAGGAATCTGGTAATAAACATAGATAAAACTAAGTACATGGTGTTTAATGGCATTACAACTAATTGCCCTTGTCCAACTATGGATGGACGAGCCCTGGAAAGGGTAAATCATTTTACCTATCTAGGACTGACATTAAATGATAGAATGAGTTGGGAAACCCAAATGACTAAGGCTAATCTGACCCTCTCTCAGTCCATGGGGGGTATCCTTAAAGTGCAGAAATCTTGTGTTCACAAGCTGGTCAGTGTACCGCTGGAAATATACAAGGTACAATCCAGATCTTCTACCCTTTATGGGGCAGAACTCTGGGGCCATTGCCAAGCGAATGAGATTAGTATAACAGAGAACAAATTCCTTAGACAACTGCTCTCCTTACCCACTAACACCCCCCTAGTCCCACTAAGGCTGGATACAAATCTGAGGCCAATTGCAGAAGTAATTGCCTCACGCCCGCTTCTTTACTGGCGTAGACTGTGGAGTGTCCCGGAGCTTGAGTGTTATAGAGAAGAACTAAAAATAGTCATGGCTCGCCCGGGTGTGGGGAGGATAAAGTGGTTATCTTTTATAAGGGGGCATGCGTCCAAGATAGGCATGGAGAATCTCTGGTCTAATCCGGAGGACACATGCAAATCTATCTCAAAGAGAACCCTGGCTGAGTCTATAAAACATCATAACCTCGAAGAGGTCTTTCGAACAGCCAGGCCATCTAGTCTCACCGACAGTTTCTTGCACTTTAAGAGTGTTTACAGTTTTGAGAAAGAGTTAGATGCTATAGAACCTGTCTTAGCAAAAAAATTGTTTCTACAATTCAGATATGGTACATTACCCCTCTATTCCTATTCTGATAAGTGGAAATTGGGTTTAGCTCGTCCTTGTCCAGGTTGTGATGACCCGAATGAATCTCTAATCCATGTAATTTTGTTTTGTCCTGCTTATTCTGCCAGCAGGAAAAAATGGATTATACAGTTATGTATTAACCTAGGACTGAGGAACTATATAGACTATTTTAGAATTTTAAAAACTGATACTGATGCATTGATAGTTACCGCTATTTCCAAATTCTTGTTCTCGATGTGGTTAACTAGACGAAGACTGATCCATGTGTAGTAAACCGCTTATGTGGGTGGATGGCTCTGTCCTAGTAATAATCAGTTTTTTATCTGTTTTAAAGGAAATTTCTTAGTTTTTGTATCTTATTGTTATGTCTTTATTGTCATATAACCGCACGTCAACCGATTACTGTAAATATGCTAATTGAGATCTACAATGCATTGGATGAGTTGTAAATGTATTGTTTTTTTTTAATTGTTATGTACTTTTATGGTTCATTAACAAACCGAAATAAAGTTGACTTGATGATGATTTTGACTCTTGCTGCGCTGTCTAGAAGCATTCTCACCAAAGTCCTGTTTCAAAGGAGGACCCGTAGCTGTATCGGAAGGTTTTTAGTCAGTCCTGCTACTTTCTTCTTCTTTACTGGGTTTCGGGGCCAATCTTTACTCCTCCCTCTTTACACTGACAGCAGTCTCGCATCCTGCTTCACCTTTCCTCTTTTCTTCAGTACTCAAATTAGCTCCCCCGTCTGCTCTTTTACCATCAGTGCCCTGAAAAGAACGTGAAGAACACATATCAAAATACTGATACTGTTCAGACTTTTTATTTCTTTGCCTTTTCTTAACCTATAACTACCCCAGCCAAATTGCCGAGAAGTGGGTAATCCAGTCCACCTTTTTTCTTTGTCTGTTTCTTCTTCCTTTCCATTGTAGATGTTTTTTAAAGGGACTCTTATTGTCAGTTTTGGGTTTTAAGTGTGGCTTAACGGGTCAAGTACCCATGGTATTTCTAATCACAGAGATAAGCTTCTGCACTTATTTTTGGTAGTTTCCATTCACGATCCTGAACTGGAACTGCTTCCACTCTTTAATGTATAGCAAGAACTGAAGCCTCCCCCTTAACATTGCTTAGGATAATAGAGGGCACTATAGAGAACTTTGCCAGTAACTTAATTCCTAAGTCCAGAGCTCGTGTAGCTCTGTGCTCCTTCTATACCAGTACATCCGAGAGAACTTATAAAGAAGGTGTACCATACGTACTGGTGTAAATGCATGTAAAGATGCTTTCCTGAGGTATCACTCCTCTACGGGTGGCACCATTCTAAGACTGGAAGACACATAGTCAATATTCTATGTTTGTCTTGGGGGTTAGTGTATGGATACACTGCCTCCAATTGGTTGGTGTTGTGAGCAATCCGAAAGTAATTTCATCAGCTTCCCACTGCTACAGCAAGTCTGGAGTTCAAGCTACATTGTACGAACTGTACAAGTCTTGTGTATAAGGCAACTGTGTAATTTAACACCCCTACCACCTCAGTGGTTGTTTAGTTGTAGGGGCGAGGAACAGGAATGTAGCCAGCCAAGACTAGTCAAGTAGCACCTCCATGGCTCAGGAGCCCAAGGGGGGCATGTCTGTGCATTTGTTGCAGTTGACCAGAAAACCAATTCTGGTGTTCCTGATAAGGTATGGAGATTTCCAAATCTTGGTAAGCCCTATATTGTGCCGGCGGCTCCACTGCTGTATAGGCATGGAACTGCCCTGAGGCAGCATCGATCGGCTATAAATGCAACCATGAGTAAAACGTCTCAAAGGCATAAGCTGTGGGTGCTATTACAAATCTAACTGCCACCCCCCAACAATCGGGAACAACTTGGGCTTTTAGATGTTGAGTAACTGCTTCCCCGTAAATGGCCCCAGCACAATATGTGCTGCCATAGCAAATGGATTCAATTGAAAATGGAAATCAAAGAATTAAAAACCCACAGAATGGGGAAGAAACTTTTATGAGTCAAAACGTGACAAACCAGGGGGGAGCGTTGCTCCTTTATCCTCAATAGGAAGTAACTATGATTACTACGGACATGTCCCTAATGACGTAATAATGGTCCCACATGTGTGGGACTAGCGACTCAATAGTGAATGGTTACTCGAAGAGTAACAGTAAGATACAAGTCAATGTTGAGAGCCAACAATTGCATAAACTACAACTTTGGCGAAATTCTACAATGTTTTCTTTCCCACCCATCCGTGACATGGGCAAAAATAGGTCAAAGCATCAACAATGAAAGAGAAAGCAGGCTATTATAGCCCGCAGAACACCAATGAATGAATTATTGAAATAGTTATTTCTTATGAGTTACTGACAATACCCTATAAGGCATCAGGGTCACCATGATAACAGTACCAAACCTATTTAATTGTACACCATATCACACACACACTCCACTCTGAAAAATGAACACTTTGAGAAAAAAAATATTTATTATGATTGGAACAACCTGTTTTTCAGTACGTCCAAAATAACTATAAAAAAACTTCATAAAAACAGCAGGAAGGCACGTTATAAATAACAAGAATAAAATTAACATTTCTAACATGGTTAATGTCATCTAGAACCTAGCACTCTAATAGCTATCTGTATGCACTACACTAAGAGAGCATAAAAGGCAGAGCAACTTGCCATCTAGAGTTTCTTAGGGAGAAAAGGCACACTGTGTACCTTGTTGATAGCAAAGGCCATCTTTATCAGCAGAGACGTGAAGACAGCTTCCCTACAGAGGGCATACACACCTTGGGGTAGTAGTCTTCAAGCGTTACTCAGCTTTATTAGCTTCTGGCGAGATGCAGCATATACGAAGAGTTCTAGCAGAATATTGTGGGATAACCTGAGTGAAGAACCTCTCCTGACAAGTGGTCAAGTGGCAGTCCTTATGTAAGAAATCTTATCAGAAGTCGGAATTTCTGACCATAAGTTTAGGAATCTCTGACATAGATTATGTGCATCAAGGTATACCTCACAGGCATTTTCTTATGAACAAATAAGGCAAAAGGATGTCAAATAAGACTACACTATCTTGGCTTTATGTCTATATATATATTAATATTTAATCTTAACATCGAAAATATGGCCAACTCCATTATCTAAGATGGAGTCAGGGCCTACATAAAATGAAGTCAGACTTTAGGGGCTTTTTCGTCACTGGGGTTGTGCTAGAGGTACATATGGTCCCTGATGAGGTTTGGGGAGTCAGGATTCGGAGGCACAATCCCAGTGACGGGAGGGATGTACTTTTGGCCCTAGGGAGAGTGGACTAGATGAGGTATCCTTGGCAGTGTGAGAGGGGTGTCAAGGAGACCTGGAGCCTGGAAGAATGACCCAATAGGCTGCCAAGGGGACGAAGGGCAAGGGGTGTTGAACACCAGCCCCTGAAGCTCCCCTGGTGTGGGAGGAGGCTGAGCCTAAGGGTGACACCCTGGTACCTACAGGAGAGGACGTTGCTTTTCTGGGAGACTTGCCTGAAATGCCTGTTCAGCAAGCTGAGGGAGGGCCCTCCATGGAACAATTCTGCAAAGCTCAAAAGAGTGCCCTACCCTTAAGGGCTTGAGGGGGCAGGCTGAGGCTCAGACAGCTTGTGACATCGCTGTAGATCACATAACCTATTGAGAGAATTACCTCCCATATAGTGAGCCTAAGGTTCCTGAACCTGAGGCAACCTGTGTCTTGGTGGTCCTCTAGTGCTACAACACCTTCCTCCTGGGTCCACCTCATGACATACCCCTGACAAGACATCTGGGGCAAGACAAGACATTTGCAGGCTTGACGCCCTCTTTTATTGGCCAGGGATAAAGACAGCATCAAATGCATTCTGTAGGTCATGTTCCACCTACCAGGCCAGTGGAAAGGAAGCGAAAAAGTACCTAACACACCACTAGATTACTGCCTTTATATGCCAACACCAGCACCCAGTAAACAGAGAGTCCCCCAAAAGCAGCAAAAAGGGTTAGAACTCCCCCCCAAAAAATCTATTTAAACTGCAGTGCAAGTAAAGTGCAAAATGCAGTAGCAATTATTCCTAGTTCCCTCCTTAGGGATTAGTCAAAGAGCAACATGACATGTGCTCCTGTCTGAGCCGAGGCCCACCCACATTTATATAAATAATTTCAGTCTGCCAACTAGACGGCTAACACTTCTCCCGTCCACCACCCCCCCCCAAAATGATGGGTCTCAAAAAAATTGCTTCAGGGACAAGCAGGGACCACGGTGGTGTACCACACCACTGACCTGCTGCCTTAGTCTGACGACACCAGCACCCTGCAAACAGAGAAACTCCCAATAGCAGCAAAAAAAGTTAAAACTGCCCCAATAAAATATTGTGATAAAAGTGACATGAAAGTACAGTGCAAAATGCAGCAGAGATTAGTGGTAGTTTCCTCTGCAGGCATAAGTCAAAGACCTTAGGTCAAACAGGAACCAGGAGCTTTTGATAAGGTCCTGCACAACGCTACTAAAGGATACGTAAATTAATAAAGTATGTTCAGTTCCTAATAGTGGGGGGAGACAGGGGAAGAACAGGTCTCTTAGAGATTTCCCTCACACACCCAGAAGGATGTCATGCTTCATCATTGGGCTGTGCTCCTTGCCGGGCCGGCGCTGCAATGTCCAACGGGCTCCTGCGAATAGGGTTCTTTGTCGGAGATCTTTTAGAGACAGCCGTTTGGTGCGTGATGGTAAGTGATCAAAGTAATGTGAGTGGTGTGTTAAAATAGGTTTAGTACTGCCCTCAGGGAACACATTTTATTCATGGGGTGTCCTAACCTAATTAAAATGGGAAAGCCCTGTTTGGAATATCAATGATCCCACAGGGTCTAGTGTATAAGTGTGGTTGACACAGCTCCCGCGTTAAAATAAATGATGTCAGGCTACCAAACCTTCCTCTAAAATCCCTCTCATCTGATCCACCCCCAAAATGGTGGGTGTGCAAAACACTGCAGCGGAGACTAGCAGGGACCACCTTCATCTAAAACACCACTGGTCTGCTGCCCTAGTCTGCCGACAACAGCACCCAGCAAATAAAGAATCACCCATTAACAGCAAAAAAGATTAAAACTGCCCCTAATCAAATGATCTATTAAAAGTGAAGTGAAATTAAAGTGAAAAATGCAGTAGTGATTAGTGCTATTTCTCTCTACATACATTAGTCAAAGAGCAACATAACATAATACCTCATTGTTTAGACAAAGTCATGGATGTCACTCAACCAAATGCCAAGGGTATTAAAAGAAACATCACTAGGGACAGCATGTCATCATCCCCATTGTTACTACAAAGGGGCTGATTCCGATCTCGTTCGGAAGGGCACCGAACGTGATCCAGCCGGAAAAAGTATGAGCTGTACGCGTGTTTTCCGCCCGACTCGTAGAGCTGTATGAGTGAGCAAGTACGATGCGAGCAACGTGAAATTCACTGACCGAGTCGTTTCCATGTCCAAACCGCTCGGTAGGTCTTGGCCGTAAGTAAACAGTGCCATGCAATGGATGCGATTTAGGACCAAGCCAGTACGATGCAAGCGTCGGACAGCCGGTGCGAGCCAAAGTTTCCGGCTGGCAAAAAGTCCGGGAAGTTGCCTTTGGGGGTCCGCGTCGGACCCCCTGTCACCTGCATCCTTACGACTCGGACACAGGAGGAGACCAAAGAGTCTCCCCAACACAGGCATGTACGGTGTGAATGGCACCATTGTGTAACCACTGTAGGTGGTGCCCTTGTGCAAGACGTACCAATTCAGTCAATGGGAGCCCATGTACGCGTCGTACAACCGGCTCCCATTGACTTTTATGGGAGTCCGACAGAACCAAGTCCAGCAGCATGTGGTCACATCGTATTCACTCGTTCGGACTGCAGGACACCATCTCGGTCGGAAAACACTTCGGATCTGGCTCGGTCAGAGAACTTTCCGACCCAGATCGGAATCGGCCCCTAAGAGGCTAGGGTAAGTATAAGGAGTAGAACATAAGGAAACAGCTTTCAGAGCCATGGTTACTTTCTGTTCTTGTAGTTTCCTTTGTGATCTTGTCAAATTCAGGCACAGAGCACTTTTCTTACATAACCCTTTTGAAAGTCAGACCTACATTCGCTCCCAGCGTAGAACGCCTGTGATTCCAGTAAAACCATTTATACTAACATGTACATCTGTCCCCCCTCAACCCTGCTAGGTACCACGGTAATACAAACTATGTCTTCAAGATCCTGCCTTAGTCCTAAAGGAAAAGCTTCTGTAAAAAATACATCTTCGCAGGCAGCGAACCGATAATATGGAAATCTTTCCCACCGTACAAGCCTGTAGCCAATTCCTTATTTCCTTTTGGAAATATAGCTGCGCAGCCTTCCTTTTGTGCACTGCAGTTGCGTGCATTTGTCAGCTCCATATGGGGCACTATTATATATAAGGTGACTTTCCCTGTTTGCTCTGATGCTTGAAGTAGAAATCCCTGAAAAAACAGAAGACAAGAGGCGTTTGGCAAAACAGGAACAGTTTGTTTAAGCATCACGACCAGGAGAACATTTACACATGGTCTGAGGACTGTCTCAATTTACATTCTGTGGATATCCTTCTTTTATACAAAATGTGAACAGTTGTGGAACTTTCTAGTGTACCATATATGGTGAGGAATGTTGGTTGCTGCTTTCGGAGTCATAAATAATTGTCTAAGTGTTACCACAGGTGGGTCTCGATGTTGCCTTGACACAACGTGGCGAGTGGTGAACATGTCCAGTTGTCCAGCATTTGGAGCACATAATCACTATGCATGCTAAGTCATGATTGACTATGTGTTCCTAACTCATGTTGCATCTGAGTTTTATATTTTTATGAACGTGCATACCCCATTTAGCCATGTGCGCTTTACTGGGGCAAACTACTTTGAACTTTTGTAATGTTGCTGTGCCTATTTGTGGGATTGATCAAGTGTTTCCTTCCAGAGCATTTTTCTGCCAGCTATCAGTCAACAATCCCAGGTCTAGGTTTCAGGGCCCCCTTAACTACATATTTGCGAGTCGGGTTGATGTAGTGTTCTCAAGGGGCAATTCTATTAATAACGACAAGATATAATTTTCATCAATAAATGCATTGATTTCCTTATTAACATTTCCCCCTCCATTTAATTCTTCAACTACATTACAGGATAGTCAGTTTATTAGGGGCTCGTTGTTCATTAAGCACGTTTTTAATAATAACTACCTTTCTATTTACGTGTATTCTACCTACTTTGAGGATTGCATTTTTACAGCAGATGGTCCCAAATCATATAACCCCACATACCAAAATAAAACACAATAATAACTGGCAACAGTGATTTACATAAACTGGATATCCATTATTGGATCAGGCGAACCAATTCTTGAACCACTCTTCCTCAGGGCCACCTCATTCTTTGCACAGAGTTATTCTGGAAAATTGAACTCAGTCAAAATAGTCCACAGCTTTCCTTTCACAAGCCTTGTGCAGCAAGGTTGTCTTCTTTCTTAGCGGGTGCTGATACAAGTCCGAAAGCTCTTCTACAGGAATGACCAGGGTGGGGGTATGCATGGTGATCATGGAACACAGTCCTCTCCATATGGAAGCCAACTAAGTGTAGGCATACTTGCCGCAATCCCAGTGTAAAACCATCAGCATGGAGGTGTCTTATTGCATATCCGAAATATATAAAATCACTCCACAGTTAGCATTCATGCCCATCGTAAGTGTTCCTTTTCCTCAAAAACATAAGGAGGACAGGGTTAGTTTCTTTAAAATTCAGGGGTTGTCCTTTCTCTTCTATTCAAGTGAACCCATCCACTTCTGTTTCCCTGATTTCCTGACACAGGGTGGTCTTGCTTTCATTTAACCCTTCCTCCATGCCACCCATTTCCCCTTTTATCCCTAGCAGGACAGCCCTACATTGAAATTCCATGTCAGGAGATCATTTGTTGTTTAATAAAACTGCCCCAGTTACACTAAGAGCCACTCTTGTTTAAGATATAGCCACTGGAGCAGATATATTTGTGTACTGAGTGGAGGGTTTTGTCATCTACAAGAATCTTTTCCCCTGGGAAATCTCGGGTGTGTGATATCTTCCCCTATTTGCCCCTTCCAACGCATCATGTCCAGATTGATCTGGATGTCAGTGGGTTTAATCAGAATGCATAAAGCTGTTGGGTTGATTTCATATTGGGTTAAGCATGTGGGGTTCTACCTTGTTGGGTTGTATTTTGGCCCTTATTCTACATAGAAAGAGGTGAATGCAGCATTTTGCTTTCCCTGCATGTGGATTCAACAAATAGACGTAACATGACCTGGCTGGTGCTTGGGAGCCAGCTGTGGTCATGTGCTGATACAATCTGTTATGGAAATGTGCACTGTGCACTGCATGTTGGATGCTGGTGTTCTGTTTAGTGTATTTGTAGGTGACATATGAGAGATCATATGCTGGCACTGTGGTAACCTTTTAGAAAACTCCTTTTTACTCAGCAGTTCCTCTGCAGTGAAAAAATGTGGGACTACCCACAAAAGGCATATACATAACAAGGCAATCATACATAACTCTTGTTGCCATATTGCAGGTCTTGGTATGCGTCCCCTGGGAGTCGTATGTGGTCTTCAGGTGTCTTTATTTTTTTCTGAACAGTTCATAATAGTTCATAGTGTTTATTTATTGGGGGCAATGTCATGGCTTGGTTGAATTGCACATTGGAGAGGTGGACCCATGCATATTTACCTCTCCACTTTGATGGCTGTAGGTGTTGAAAAGACCACATTGGATGGAACTTCGAACTTGGACACTCTCCATTTTCTTATAAAGATCTGAATGTACACCTCTTGACCAGGCTGAGTTGTTGACTATTGCAGCTTGGCATTGGGGCACTTAGATGTTCTGTGGCTGACATGTTTAGACACAAAACCTAGCCATTTTAGTTAATTCTGACAGATATATATGCAGCTCGTTTTCCAATGTTTTGGAGCTAGCCTCAGTATTTAACCTGGCCCTATTTGTTGGGATGAGCATCACCATCAGTCTACCAGTTGCTATCTGATGTGGTGTGAGTTGGTGATCACTGCAGGGTGTGTTTCTCAGTGCAGACAAAGCTAGGGGTAGGCAGTATAGCCATTTCTTTTTTAATAATCCATTGAACCGTATTACATTGCAGTTACTTTGAGGATGGTAAGCTCATGCTAATATATGCATGATTCCTATCAGGGTGCAGTTGTTGTCGAACATAGTGTTGACAAAGTGTTTCTCAATATCTGATCAGATAACGTCTTGCACCACGCACCTGGGTACTACCTCCCTCACCAGGAAGGTTGCCACTGTTTTGGCATGACAATGCACACAAGGGCTCCTCTTCTAACAATCTAGAGTATGGACAAACAATCACAATCAAATACATGTAGTTAGCACATCGAGTGATAATGTCAAAGAGCTCATAATGAGGTGCCTTAAATGGTCCCATTGGTATCGAGATGGATGATGCTATCACCTTGAGTGTCTGTTTTTGTGAGTATAATTCACAAACGGTGCAATCATTTTAGTATATCTTGCTACTACTTCCGCATCGTTGGGGATAAGACAATCTCTCTGAAGTTCTGTCAACATGTTTTCCTTTGCAGTGTGTGCTGGAAGGTGCAATTGGGTCAGCAGTAGGTATATTAAGCTCTAGGGCATTACTGGTTTTCCCATGGGTGTGTGTCAATACACAAAGTTGTGAGCTGTCTGTGTGCAGCCCCTGGATTCTCATAACTCTTTCTCATGTGGTGATGTTGTTTCCTGCAAATCTCTCAGATATAGTTCTGCCATCTCTGGGTATGGTCTGTCCTGATTGGATGTCTTCTCTGCGGCTTGCTATATGGGTATTGAGTGTGGTTCCCCAACTGCTCTATAAACTGAATTCTTTGCCATAAGGTGAGCTAGTGCATTTCCCCGTTATATAAAGACATTATCCCCAATATGTGCAGCACACTTTACTATGACTGCGCATTTAGTTGGAGTCAATGCATTAATTCATATTTCAAGGATGTCCTCATGCATGACGGGTATACATGCAACTTTAGGATGCCTCACCTTTTCCACCTCCCTGTGCTCAAATGCACTGTGGCACTATTAATTCAGCTGCCTGTGCTGAAAGGTGTGGCAGGAGTGTTAGATGCACCATGAACTGTAACATTTCTGAGGACACATGACTATGAGCTGTCAACCCCTGGTTCTTCGTTTGTCTTACTCCTATTACCTGATCTATAACCAAGGACCTGTCAATGAACAGTGCCTTACTGCCTGGGATGAGGCCTCCTCTGCCTCTCTGATCCCATCCGTTGTGTAGTTTACGCAGTCATGAACCTCCTCTCCCTCCTGTACTTCATGGGCTGTGAAGGTGGCTAGGTTTACCAGGTGACATTACATTATTGTCAGTGACTGTCGAGAGGGCATCAGTTCATAACTCCAAACCTTTTGCGTAGTCAGTGTGCTCCTACCCTTTTGTACGACAGCAAACAGCATGTCCTGCATACAGTGGCAATGGTGCCCCCCCCATTATAATGGAAGTGCTTTGATCAATGACAAAAGCTACTGCTGCTAGAGCTTGTTCGCATGGAAAGTGACCCTGCATTACCGAGTCTAGGTGCCCTCTGTAGTACACAATGGATTTGTGCCCCAACAAATAGTTCTGTGTCAAGACTGCGGACATGACGCGTCTGTTGCTGTGGCTAAACAAGAAGAGTTCCATAATGTATGTGGGTGTGCCTAGCCCAGGTGAGTGAGTTATCCTGGATTTTAGTTTACATAAAGCATTGTGCTTTTGGGGTGTACGCATTAGTTTGACACTGCAAGTTTTTCCCTTTAACTTAGCCTCGAGTACGGGGGCAATATGCGTGCTATAATCAAAGAACCACTGCCGTACATAATTGCAAAGGCCCAAGAAATCTTGCATGCTATTTTTAGTTTGTAGTTTGTGGTGATGGCATAGCCCTAATAGCGTTTGCCCCTTCTGGGGTGACCCATCGACTGGCCCCTGAAACCAGTTGACCTAGGTAGCTAACCTCTTGCTGTACATATTGCACCTTGCTTTTCTGCACCTTGTATCCTTTCTTGGCTAGGGCAAGGAGGAGAACTATCGTGTCCTGACAACATATTACCTTAAAGGGGCTACATATCAGGATATTATCAGCGTATTGTAGTTGGTTGCTATTCAACTGGAAGTTAGCAAGATCCCTTATCAGTATTCAAATAAATATACTGGAGTCTCACGGTTCCCTTATGGCAATCTCCAGAATAGCAGCTGAGTGCCTCAGAATGTAAATGCGGCCAGGTAATGACTGTTGAGGTGTTGCAGGATGCTGAAGAATGCGTTTTTTAATCTCAATTGTCTAAAGAAATTTTGTGTTCACCAGTATATTGGTTAAGATGATGGAGGGGTCTAGTACTATGTGGAACTCTGGGACCATGATGTCGTTGAGGGAACACAGGCCTTGAACCAAGTACCAAATCCTCAAACATAATTTCTGAAGTTCCTGGGCACTCCCAAACAGCTGGTTATCTGGTACTGCTTGTACACTGGGGCCAAGTGTTACAAAAAAGATATACACCCACATCACCTTTACTTGGTTGTTGGTCACTAAGACCCTACAGGCAAGCCGTAATTCCACTGATTCTAAACAGAGTAACACTTCTTCTTGGAGTTCCCAGTCGTGGAGTCCCACCCAGCGGAATCCAAATTGGTTGGGCAGTTGTAACTTTTGTCCCAACAACTCTGGTGTGGTTGCCACAATTGTTAAGACTGCTTTACTGAAGGCAGTTTAATTGGCAGGTAATGCTCTCATTTGTTCCCTTGTGTGGTGAAGGCATTTTAATGAGTCCTAGTGGTGAAACTCCAGGGCTGGAGCAGGTAATAGTCCTGTGGGCAGAGAAGTGAAAAGTCATGGTTTTTTTGGCCTCTAGATCTCATCCCAATAGATTAGTTGGGGACGAAGGATGATATCACAGCTATCCCTTCACACGACTACCTCCTATGTCCAACTCTAGGATTTTTGTGAATGGTAACCTCATCATCACACCTGAAAACCCCTGAGTGTCCATGGAGTTCCTTGATAAAGGGACTATCCCATCCTTAGGCATGACTTTGTTGCCCCGTGTCTACCAGGATGCCTTAAGGTGTGCTGTCTATGAGCACTGTTACCACAGGTTCCTCTTCCAATTGGTGCTTGACCGATAATACAGGGCATGTGTAACTGGACGTATGTTCCCCATGCCCCAGATGCCGGGTCGACCATTGTTGTCCCCGTGTCGGAGCTGTGACCATGTCTTTCTAAGGGGAGTTCTGTGATGTCTGACCATCTCTCTCTGTCCACTGTACAATACTTCCTCAGGTCCCTCTACTACTTGCTTTGTCCTTTTTAAAAAACTCTGCGGAAGCACCCCCTTTGTTCCTGCTGCCTTCTGTGCTACTGTGGCTACAGCTACTCTTCCCCGGGCCATTTCTTCTGATGGAGCGAGATTCAGAAATGATTTTATTCTGACTCACAAAATTAAATCTCTTGTAACATGAACTAATATATTAATGAGTTGTTGCACGATTTGTCGTACTAAACCAATCTAGATTAAAATTCAACATGACACTGCACGCGGGACTAACGATATGTGCTTTTATGTTGCATTTGCAGGTATATTTTATAATTCATTACTAATGTTGTTTTGTTTTGTTTGTCCTATTGTCTTTGTCAAACATTAATGCGGCTGATCAAGTTAAAGCATGTGCTTAGAATATATGTGCTATTGTCTATGTTATGTTGTTGTTTATGTTGTGATGTCTATGTTGTGTCCGTTAATCTCTTTTTACCTTTTTCAGCTATATGAAGAATCCTGCTGGACTCGAAGAATGGAAGATTATTAATGTGCTGCTTTTTCTGTGTGCTTCTGCTAGGTGATTTATATTAATGGGTAACATTAGCAATGGAGGGTGGAAACAGAAAAACATTTATTTCCTGAATTAATTACTCTTTTGTGTTTGTTTAAATACTAGCTCGCGTGAAAGGTTTGAGGCCTATGGTATTTTGGAGAACATTGCTTAGCCTGACTGAGAGGAGCCAAGCACAGCCATGTTGAAGCTTTTTCATGGAAACTTTTCTTTGAATAAACTGAAGCTCAAACAAAGACAATTGTGCGTGATGTGCTCTGAAAAGATATTATTCCAAGGCTAAAGAACTGACCAGAGGCAGTTTGACCGAGCTCTCTGGAGGAAGCTGTGAACATTTTAAGTTTATGTAACATTTCTCAGGAAGCCGGTGTCACTTTACGTCAATGAACAATGACAAGTGACGTTATGTTATTTTCAAGTGGTGTCTTCTCGATGGCCTGACAGTCGGCAACCAATCAGGTTGCTGGAAATTATTAAAAATATATCGTTTAGCTAGATTAGTGAGTTAGAAAAGGTATAAGAACTTAGCCCATTGAGGGGAGCGGGGCTAACTGTTCCAGAGGGCGAAGTGCTGTCCGATTTACCTTGGGCACGTAAGAATATTAAATGCATTTCTAAATGTCTTTCCTTTACAGGGCAGAAAGCTTATTTTAGGGTATTAGGGTAAATGTTTATTAAAATTCTTGATTTTGATTAATTTTTGATTGCCAGACTTTTGTGCCAATTAACTAAATGATGATGCTGATTTAATAAAGATGTTTGCTATTAATAAAGTTTGAAACTAAATATTTGAAATTTAAAATAAAAGACTTAAAACGTCAAGCTGGTCTTCATTAATTTAGTCGTTGCCATAGTAAATATCCATTGGCCATAGTGGTCTAATTACATGTTTTCTTTAAAGTCATGATAAAATGTTTACTGCAGTTGTATATAGTGTACATAAATTGTTCAGATAGTGTGATTTATTAGGCCACATGATTCAGCTGTCAGATTTTCTGTCTTGGTTAAATGGGCCTTGTTATTAATTAGTGAGGTGAGTATTAGGTAGAGGATGATACTGTAGAGACAGAATTTCTATAGACACGCTGGATCAATTCCCTGGTAGCAGAGTTCGGTTACTATGGTAACTGACATGTTACATGTTAATTACATAGGATACACGTCTAAAAACTGTTGTTAGGTTTGTTCATTTGTTATATGTAGTCGAAAGGATTTTTCCAGCAGTGTGAAAAATTCCTGGTTATTTGCCGGCAAAAGAGTAGTGTGGCTAGAAAAGTTACACAGTGCATTTGTTCTGTTTCAAAAATTGTGGTATAGAATATATCGCAAAGTGTTGTGGACGTACAACACAAGTTTAGGGACCTTAGATGTGACTGGTTAAATGTAATAGTGAGGATCGTTTATGAAATCGTAGCATTAAGCATAGGGACCTGGTGAGCCCGTTTTAAAACTTTTTGTGAAAAGAGTAATAGATTTATCCAAACTTGAGTGAAGGATAAGATGGCGTCGTCTATTCTTATTAACGTTTGACGATTTCTGTGGTTGGTTAAAGTCCTGCCAAGTTTTCGTGTGTGTGTGAACAGGTTTTTCCGTTCGAATGCGTAAGTGATTTTGTGAAAATAGCTTCGTCTATTTTAAGCGAAAAGGATTCTGAATGTTTGTAAAACTATCACTTTAATTAGTGAAACAGACAAGTGATTTGTTATTTGTACTAACTAATTGAAATTGATTGGAAAAGCATTGTTTAAAATGGCGCTGTGAAAATTTTTTGTGAAGGAGGGGTGAGTTTACGGAGTAACACGCAGAGAAGCTGCAGCGGCAGTGTACGTCATTTTGGTTCGCGCTGTGATTGGTTAACATACATCACAGCAAGCGCACTGATTGGTTCATGTGACAGTGACGAGCTGAAACCGGATTGGTCAGTTCTGAACACTGTATTTTCATTGGTTGAGCAAGGTGGTGACGTGGCTTAACCTGATTGGCTTGTTGGTGTCTTTCGCGCACGGATTGGTTGGAGTGACGGAACACCAAGGGAACATTTTAAAGTTCTCGGAATAAGTGATTTTGATTAAAACATGAGTTATTGGAATGATGAAGAGAAAAAGAAGCCTTCTTGGTTTCAGAAAATAAAAAATGTATTTAAACCTGACAAGAAAATTGAAACGCGTGGTGGTAAATTACTTCATAAATACAAAACACCCGCAGCCTATATGGAAGGTGAATACGGTTATCATACTGAAATTTGGTTTGAAAATTGAATGCATTATACAAAAAATGACGGCGTATTAGCATGGCCGGAAGACGGGTCATTTATTATGAAAGTTTTGAGAAACTTAAGAGAAAAAATTATGGATCTTGTGCCGAAGCCTAGACCTACACAATTTGAAGCTTTAGTTGAATGGGAAGTTGAGATGATGGAACTTGAACGTGAAAGCAAATGTTCAGCACCTAAATATTCAAAATATGTTGTAAATAGAGAAACTCATGAGGATAAGGTGAGACGCTGGAGAAAAGCAGACATGTACGATGGTCTGTCCCCAGTGAGAATAATGATAACTGAAGAACCAGGTCAAAAGAAATTACAAAGGAAAAGTAGACTTGATGAAGAATTAGATGATGCAGTTTTAGAAGATATTTATTCTACTAAACGCAAACCGCCACCTTATCAAGCAGATTCACAAACTACCCCGAGAGTTTCTACAGGAACTTTTCCAAGTGCACCTGCTAGGGAAGCTGATGAAGGTTCACCTAGGTTTTTGAAATTACCAGAAAGAGTAGGGTCAATAAATAATTCTAGTACACCCAGAGAAAATAGAATTCCAGAACAGAGAAGTAATTTCCCAAGAAATCAAGAAAGAACTCTTGCCGATATGCCAGAAATTTCTAATTATAATAGAGCAAAGGAAGACTTAATTCAGCAATTAACAAAAAGCATGGAAGCAGTGACAGTACCAGTAACAATTGGTCCTGTTGTACCAGTTTTTGATCAGGGAGAAAATAGACATTCTGTCTCGACAGTTCCATTAAATGCAGAAATTCAAAAAGTGGCTGAGAAATTTTATTCGGAACTTTCAGAGATTCATAGAGAAAAATCTATGATGCCAAATTTAACTTTAAATGTAAGTTTAACAGGTTCACAGACTCCATCAGTTGCAGAATCAGATCAAGGTCCTTCAGAAAGAAGCCTAAACCGAATAGATTTAACACAAAACGCATTGTCACCAGAGGCACCTGAATTTAAAAATCTTGATGTTACAAAGTTAAAGGCTGATTTGGAAGAATTAATTATTGGCACAATTGGTACTGACAATCTGAAATTGTATCAGGATGATGAACTTCTTTTCATTTGCAAGAGTATCCAGTGGAAGACGAAAAACAGGTATTAGCAACTTGAAGAAATGGCTGCTGAATTAGAAATTGATCTGAGCAAACAAAAACATTTGGAGAAACATTATAGAGTGGATTTTTCTGAAAAAGATATTGATAATCTTAATATTGCTGGAAGAATGACCCATATTAAAGAATTGATAGCTTTCCTTAAAAGATTAGGTGAATTAGGCAAATTGAGAATAAAATGGTCATAGAATAAAGAACAGGACAAAAGGGTCAGGGGTGAAACAGTTTCGGAATTTCCAATGAGGGAAATAGCAGGTGGAGGGTATGTGCATGTCCCTTGGTCAAGACGGGATATTTTGTTGTTCACCAATGATTTTCCTAGGTTAAGATAAAAGCCTCTTGAGTGGTATCGACAAGTAGACAGATTTATTAAGGTCTCAAAAGTTCTGTGGATTGATCTGGATGGATTCTTTGACATTGTTGTCCCGTCAGATCTTTGGACAGAATGCAAAATTTCTGTGAGTTGCCCAAAAGAAGAACCTGCCCAAGACACAATTACAGGTGCCCCGTCAAAAGATGTCATGGATTTATATAATAAAGTAATATATTGGTTAAAAGGAAAAAATCCCCTGAAAGAAGTAGATTGGGTTAAAATTGACAGAACAAATCAAGAGCCGAAAGAATCAGTACATTCATATTATGAAAGGTTATTATTAGTCTTCAAACAGTGGCTACGAAAAATTAAATGAAAAGGACATGAGTCACTTTATTTACAGATTTGTCTATGGCCTGAGACCTGAAATTGGGGAGATGATTAGAAATGGAATTGTGTGCTGGCAAGCACTTTCAATTGATGACATCCTGAGACAGGCAAAATATTATAGTGATGAGTTAGATGCAAAACAGAAAAATCTTAAAGAAAAGGCAATGTGGGCACAAGGGAAAGTAGCTGAACAACAGCGGATGGCTTTTGATAATAAAAATGTGCAGCAGAATAAAGGCAAATTTAAAAATAATTTTAATAATAAACCTAAATTTAATGTGAATGTTGAAGAGTTAAAACAGAAGCTCCCATGTTTTAATTGCGGCGAGATTGGACACTGGAAGCGAGAGTGTAAAAACCCGCCCAGAAATTTTAAAAATACCTCATTGAATTCACAGATGCAGAGTGAGTTTAATCAGCAGCAACAGCAACAGCTACAGCAACAGTTAAACAAGTTAAGTTAGCAATGACAGCTACAGCGATAGGTAGCGAATCAGCAAAGCCAGATTCAGCAAAGCCAGATTCTGCAGAGCCAAATTCCACAAGCACCATTTCCGAACAGTGCAAATGCTCAAAGGTTTTCACCAGAAACAGGTTTCTTTGGAGGTAATCAGGTAAATAATATATCAAGAGTGAATATGTCAAATGCCTCCCAACAATTTTGGCTGAAAAATAAGGAAGATAGTGATTCATCAGAAGATTTCTCATGACAGAGCCTGAGAGAGGAAGAAGAGTGTGTGCTTGGACCCACTCTTGAGGTAGATCAGTCTGGTCCATTTGTTAATGGTAAAGTGAATGATGTTGATGTCACTTTTCTTTTGGACACAGGTGCTACCCGTTCTACTGTTAGATCAACAGAAATAGAAAACCTTCCTCTCTCTGGTGAGTCCATCCAAGTTGTAGGTGTAGCAAATCAGCAAATTAAAACAAATTTGACAGAGCCTGTCAAAGTTGAAATTGGAAATTTCAAAGATAAACACAGATTTCTAGTTTGTGACAGCAGTCCTGTAAATCTGTTGGGTCGTGATATATTATGCAAGATGAATTGCAGAATATATTGTTCACCAGATGGCATTAAGTTACAAACATCAGAAGTATATGGTCTTTACAAATTGACAATGTTAATGGTTGAAGAAGAAAGGAAATCATTATTTCTTGTCTTTGACAAAAATGATTTGCCAGAAGAGCTTAAAAAGCCAGTCAAACCAGAAATATGGGACCTAACAGGAAATGATATGGGACTTATGAAAAATGTGGATCCAGTTAAAATAACTGTGAAACAAGGAATAGATTTCCCGAATGTTCCTCAATACAAAATGAAAGCTGAAACAATTGAAGGTGTCATTCCAGTGATTGAAAAATTCATAAGTCAAGGTGTGCTAAAAGAAATTGAGAGTAGCCCATGTAATTCACCGATAATGGGTATTAAAAAGCCAAATGAAACATACAGAATTGTTCAAGATTTAAGAAAAATTAACCAGATTGTTGTTCCATGCTGCCCAATTGTTCCGAACCCTGCGGTAATTCTTTATCAGATTCCGCATGATGCAGAATGGTATACAGTAATTGACTTGTGTAACGCCTTCTTTACAGTTCCACTGCATCCAGAGAGTCAACAAATTTTTGCATTTAGGTTCCAGAATTGTATTCTAGCATGGTGTCATATCCCACAAGGGTATACTGAAAGTACATCTATCTTTATTTAGTTATTAAAGAAATCCCTGGAAGATCTGATTTTACCTGGAAATTCAACATTGGTCCAATACATTGATGACTTGCTTGTGGCAGCAAAAACACAAGAAAATTGTGTAACTGACACCATCACTCTTTTAAATAGATTGGCAGGTGAGGGACATAAAGTGTCACCTGCGAAATTACAATTTTGCAAACAAGAGGTAAAGTATCTTGGTCACAGAATTGCAAAGGGAATAAGGCAAGTGACTATTGAGAGAATTAAAATGATTCGAGCAATACAGCCCCCGACAACTCAAAGACAGGTCAGAATGTTTTTGGGTATGGTAGGATACTGTCGTCAATGGATTAGTGGATTTTCAGTAATTGCAAAACCACTACAAAGACTGACAAAGGCAGACATACAAGATCCAATCAAATTGTCAAAAATTGAATTAGAAGCCTTTGAACAATTGAAAAGAAGCTTATGTGAAGCTCCAGCTTTGGGGATGCCAGACTATGAGAAAGAGTTTGAGTTGTACTGCAGTGAAAGAGAAGGTTGTGCACTGTCAGTCCTAATCCAGAGGCATGGAAAACGGAGAAAGCCAATTGCTTATTTTTCAGCTGTTTTGGACCCTGTTGCGAAAGCTTTGCCAGGTTGCTTAAAAGCAGTGGCTGCAACAAGTGTAAGTCTTGAACAAAGTGAGGGTATCATTATGGGATTTCCTGTAAAAGTATATGCACCTCATTCAGTTGAAATTCTTCTTACCAGAAGTAAAACTCAGCATTTAACCAGTAACAGGTTGACAACATATGAGAAGACAATTCTGGGATCAGATAATGTTTCTATTGCAAGATGTGTGAATTTAAATCCTTCCACATTATTGCCGGTTGCCGGATGGAGTTGTTACTGAGGTTACTATACTTTTTAGTAACAGAGCGCGCTACAAAAGCCTCTATAATTATAATAATAATAATAATAATAATAATAATGAAGCTGACATTGATCATGAATGTCTGGATGTTGTAAATTACTGCACTAAACCTCGACAGGACATAAAAGATGTCCCTTTGCCTGAATCTGATTTGGTTTATTTCGTTGATGGTTCCTGCCCAAGAACAGATGAAGGAATACTGAGAGCAGCATATTCAGTATGTACAGTTTCAGATGTTGTAGAGGGTTCACCTCTTGATGGAAGTTGTTCAGCCCAAATTGCAGAATTGATTGGCTTAATTCGGGCTTGTGAAAAGGCAGCTGGTAAAAAGGTAACCATAGTGACTGATAGTCAGTATGGTTATGGCGTAGTTCATGACTATGGTCAGCTCTGGTCTCAAAGGGGTTATTTGACCTCTGCGGGAACGCCAATAAGGAATGCAAAATTGATCAAAAGATTGATTGATGGCATTCAATTACCAGAACAAATTGCTGTAGTAAAATGTGCAGCTCATAAAAAAGGTGAGGATTACATTACCAAAGGTAACGCTTACGCAGACGAGATCGCAAGGTATTGTCTGAAGAATAACTATTCAATCAATCGGGAAAAAGACAAAAGTCACATATTGAACTCTCTCATGCTAATATCTGTAGTTGAAACATGGCAAGGAGTAAAAGAATTACAAGATGAGGCAGATGACGAAGAGAAAAACACATGGTTAAAAGCAGAGTGCAGACAGCGAGAGGAAGATGGAATTTGGGTCTACAAAGATGGCAGACCAGTGATGCCAGATTGCATGATTGCTGACATGGCATGGATGTACCATGGTCCAGGGCATTTAGGGAGAGATTCAATGATCAGATTATTCAGAGAAACATGGTTCAGTCTAATATTTAGGACCATAGCAGAGTCACTTTGCCAAAGATGTTCGACCTGTCAACAAATGAATCCGAATAGGAAGACTGTTGTAAGTTTGGGAACCATAGGACGGGAGGGTGGTCCTTTTACCAGATTACAGATGGATCTCATTGACATGCCAAAGCACAACAAGCTCAAATATGTGCTTGTGTTTGTTTGTCTGTTTGCAAGATGGGTGGAAGCTTTCCCAACTCGTCATAATGACTCAGTCACTGTGGCAAAATTACTTTTGAAGGAGATCATACCTAGATATGGTTTTCCGGTAACTATTGAAAGTGATCGTGGAACGCATTTTGAAAACAGATTGCTAAAACTGATTTGTGAAGCTTTAAACATTGAACAGAAGTTACACTGTGCATACAGACCAGAAGCATCAGGTGTTGTAGAACAGATAAATGGAACAATCAAAAACAGAATTTCAAAAATGTGTCTAGCCACCTGAGTAAAATGGACAGATGCCCTTCCACTTGTTCTGATGTCTTTAAGAAGTACTCCAGAGAAAAAGACAGGCCTTAGTCCTCATGATATTGTGATGGGCAGAGTAATGAGGCAAGCATTTATTCCGAAGGAGAAACTGTTTAGTACCTAGATGGCAGAAGGCAAGACAAGTAATTCATGTCACAACAAATGCTGTCAAGTGTAAAGGTTTGAAAAGGTGGGTGCATGCAAGTCACACCATTTGTGTACCACCTCCTGATAATCCTGACGAAGAAAGTGATACAACTACTGATTCAGACTCAGAAGGAGATCCTGAAGATCCTGAAGATCCAGATTTTGAAGTTCGACAAGAAGGTCGACATCTGGAAGATTCAGATGTGAATCAGGCATTGAATGAAAAAGATCTAGAAATTGTGACTCTTGATCAAGAAGTTGATGGAAATCTGATAGAAAAAGAAGCAGAAAAAGAAAAATCTGAAGCAGAAAAATCTGAGCGAAGAGATAATCAAGTCCGGGAGAGTATTGAAAAGCAGAAGAGTAACTCTGAATGCAGGAGCAAGAATTCTGAAACTGGGAAGCTAAAGGTGAGTCCTGAAGAAGAGGAAGAATTGCCAAGTACCAGCTATAAGGATGATGTTCCTAATGTAGTGAAGCTGCCAAGTAAAGAAGTTCCTAGGTACAGTTTCAGAAACGGATACAGATGGGAGTGATGAAGAATCTCAAATAAGAGAATTCCGAAAAAGATCTTGGAAAACTGAATCCAATGAAACTGGGCCAAAGAGAAAGATCTTGAGAAAAGGAGACATTTTGCCAGAAGATAATCGGAAATTCAGATTAGTTAAGTAGTCAAAAGAACAAATCAATGAAGTTTCTAGTCAGGGAGGAGATTCTGACAAGATAGACATGAAAAATAAGAAAATTGAAGTGATCACTCGTAAGACAAAAAGAGTGATAAAACCAAATCAGAAATATAAATCCCCAGAGTGGACATATATTATAATCCCACCAACTGTTGATGTAGGGAGTAGCAGTCAAGAAGATTTGGTAGAAACTAGTGACAATGATTGAAGTTGTTTAATTTCAGATATAGGGTTTTTTTTTTTGGCATAAGGCTGAAGAAATTGTGTTAAGTGACACAAGGTTGAAGAAATTGTGTTAGCTGGAAAAACACACGTACATGTGACGCAAGGTCGAAGAAAAGCTGTTTTAGGGTTTCTTTAAAAAATAAATATAAAAAAAAATATTTTAAAGGGGGGATAGTTTAGTTAGTTTTATAAGTCATATTACTTACATTTTAAAATTGTTGTTTTTTATTTTTATTGCTTTTTCATTTTTAAAATACCTAGCTCTGATACTTCAAGGTGTTCCATTTTGAAAAGATGCTGTAAAATGTCTTTAATTTCTGTGGTTCTCTTAATACTGGTTTGGTTAATTTTAGCTGTAGTTTACCCGTTTGGTATAGATAAGCAGAAATTCAAGGTTAATATGACAAGCAAGGCAGAATCTAAGCAGGAAAAACATGCTGGCAAAACTAACAGAATTATTGAACATAATCCAGAGATCCATCAAGACAGATCTGTTGGAGATTTTTCTAGTAATTCATTTTCTAGGCTTCTGTCTGAATATGTTAAAGTAATGAATGTAAAAGACTGCTATGTCTGTGTGAAGCTTCCTGCTTCTGTCTCAGAGGGGGTCACTTATAATATGTTACCCCTCACTTATGGCATCACTTGTAGTGTGATTGCTAGTTTCTTTTAATCAAACAGGTCGTCTAGAGTATTATTACCCAGACTATGATGATGTTTTTGCGAACCTCAAAGTTGTAAATAGTTTAAACAGAGTTAGGCCTGCGAAGCAGATGAGGGAATTCTTTTTGGTAACTAATGAACTTAATTATGAATATGCTTATAGAAATAATTTAACATGCAAGATGAGAAAAGAAGAAAAGACTTTCCTGAATATGGTGGAAGAGAGAAGGGCTGTTTATAAAAGAAATGAGGTGCTTAAACATGCTAAATCCAAGTTTTGGCAGATGGAGGATGCCAAACTTAATGGTGTTAACACAAATGCAGCAATACACATAGATGAACCAGTTAGTGGTAAATTTTGTATTAGAAGAGATAACACACTGTATGATAATCTTTTTGTGGGTGCTAGTCAATGTGAGGATACATACCTTATCACAGAGGGATGGGGATTACAAGGTGGGAAAGATCCTATTTTTCCTGGAATTTATTTTATCTGTAGTAACAAAGCATATTTTAGCCTCCCCGATCATTGGTATGGGACGTGCTACCTTGGATTAGTTTTTCCAAAGATTTTCCATATTGACAGAAATGAAAAAAGGTACCTTTGAATTCGGAGATCACCTGAACAGGTTTAAGAGGGAAAGTTTTACAGAAGTTATGGGAGACATTTTTGGAGCAATCATTCCCATGGTTGGAATAACAATGAATGAAATAAAGATTAGAAAGATTTCCACAATTGTAGATAGATTGTCAACAGATACAGCAAGTGGTTTCCAGTTAGTTAACACAGAACTTGTAGCTACTAGAAGCATGGTTTTGCAGAATCGTCTTGCATTAGACATTCTGCTTGCAAAAGAGGGAGGAGTCTGTGGAGTTTTACATGTTCAACATTGTTGTACTTATATTCCTGACATGAGTCGGAATATTGAGTCACTTATTAAAAACATCACGGAATTTCACGAAGAAATAGAACCCCTGGAAGAAGAAAATTTCACTGAACGATTAGGCAAAAGAATTGAGGCAATTGAAGAATGGTTTTCAGAAATTGGTAGCTCAATCATCGGCAAAGTGCTCTGTCCAGTAATTGTCATCATTATGGTGATACTGTTGCTAAAAATTAGTTGCATGATTCATAAGAGAAAGAAACATCAGAAGGAAAAGAGGAGGATTTATAAACTCAAAAAGGAACAAGAGAAGGAATATGAGTTAGAGGAAATGCGAAGAGCTCAGTTTGAAAGTATCGAGCAAACAGCAGAGACAGGGGTTTAGGGAGACTAATATTGAAAGGACTCAAAATGTGATGTCTCTAAAATGGGTTCAAAATTTTCAAAATTTTGGGTGTTGTTTGGTGATTTTGAAATCACCAGATGAGGGAGTTGATGGAGCGAGATTCAGAAATGATTTTATTCTGACTCGCGAAATTAAATCTCTTGTAACATGAACTAATATATTAATGAGTTGTTGCACGATTTGTTGTACTAAACCTATCTAGATTAAAATTCAACATGACACTACACGCGGGACTAACGATATGTGCTTTTATGTTGCATTTGCAGGTATATTTTATAATTCATTACTAATGTTGTTTTGTTTTGTTTGTCCTATTGTCTTTGTCAAACATTAATGCGGATGATCAAGTTAAGGCATGTGCTTAGAATATATGTGCTATTGTCTATGTTATGTTGTTGTTTATGTTGTGATGTCTATGTTGTGTCCGTTAATCTCTTTTTACCTTTTTCAGATATATGAAGAATCCTGCTGGACTCTATGAAGAACGGTAGATTATTAATGTGCTGCTTTTTCTGTGTGCTTCTGCTAGGTGATTTATATTAATGAGTAACATTAGCAATGGAGGGTGGAAACAGAAAAACATTTATTTCCTGAATTATTTACTCTTTTGTGTTTGTTTAAATACAAGCTCGAGTGAAAGGTTTGAGGCCTATGGTATTTTGGAGAGCATTGCTTAGCCTGACTGAGAGGAGCCAAGCACAGACATGTTGAAGCTTTTTCATGGAAACTTTTCTTTGAATAAACTGAAGCTCAAACAAAGACAATTGTGCGTGATGTGCTCTGAAAAGATATTATTCCATGGCTAAGGAAGTGACAAGAGGCAGTTTGACCGAGCTCTCTGGAGGAAGCTGTGAACATTTTAACTTTATTTAACAATTCTTCGGAAGCCGGTGTCGCTTCACGTCAATGAACAATGACAAGTGACGTTATGTTATTTTCAAGCGGTGGCTTCTCGATGGCCTGACAGTCGGCAACCAATCAGGTTGCTGGAAATTATTAAAAATATATTGTTTAGCTAGATTAGTGAGTTAGAAAAAGTATAAGAACTTAGGCCATTGAGGGGAGCGGGGCTGACTGTTCCAGAGGGCGAAGTGCTGTCCGATTTACCTTGGGCACGTAAGAATATTAAATGCATTTCTAAATGTCTTTCCTTTACAGGGCAGAAAGCTTATTTTAGGGTATAGGGTAAATGTTTATTAAAATTCTTGATTTTGATTGATTTTTGATTGCCAGACTTTTGTGCCAATTAACTAAATGATGATGCTGATTTAATAAAGATGTTTGCTAATAATAAAGTTTGAAACTAAAACTTTGAAATTTAAAATAAAAGACTTAAAACGTCAAGCTGGTCTTGATTAATTTAGTCGTTGCCATAGTAAATATCCATTGGCCATAGTGGTCTAATTAAATGTTTTCTTTAAAGTCATGATAAAATGTTTACTGCAGTTGTATATAGTGTACATAAATTGTTCAGATAGTGTGATTTATTAGGCCACATGATTCAGCTGTCAGATTTTCTGTCTTGGTTAAATGGGCCTTGTTATTAATTAGTGAGGTGAGTATTAGGTAGAGGATGATACTGTAGGGACAGAATTTCTATAGACATGCTGGATCACTTCCCAATTGTCTTGCCGTCATTCCCCAGTGGCACCCTAGTTCTGCCCCTGATTCTTTTTGTCCTTTTTCTCTTTTCCTTTATCCTAATCTTGCTTTTTTCATGGTAGTGGAGCATATGAACTTGCATTTCCTGCCAGGGTCTGGTATCTAAACCAATTGCCCTATCCAGCCCGTCCTGTATTCTGCTGGGTAGCCCTTTCTTCAGAATATTGCAGAAAAATGTGACTTGTGGGCCCTTATTGGCCCACAGATGTTCTGTTTCCTGCCCTGATTTTTCCCTTATTCTAGTTAGTAAATCATTTATACCTTCCTCTGGTTCATGGTTTCTGTCATTAGCTCTCCTACATCTCGATGAATATCTCTCATAGTGCGGTCCATATCTGGGTCCTGTACATACTAAACGTTGCTGCGTCACACCCGGTATTTTTTAGTGTGATTGTTGAATACAAGCTTGGGTCAACACTGTGTTGTGTGTTCCCCAATTAGGCTGCTTAGCAGGCTCGTAATGTGACCGATCACTAGGCTGATACCTGCAGTGTTTTTCTCGAAGCACGTAATCTATTTGCCTGCCCCATCCAGCAATGACGATAACTTTGTTCTGAACCCTACTTTGTCCATCCTGGCCCATGGCGTATATATAACTCCGCCGTTCCCTTCTGTAATAATGAGTACATTCTCGTTCTAGGTGACTCTATGGGTTTCTCCTCAACATACCATTCCCGCCTTGCAAGGCATTGCTCCATGTAGAGGAAGTCCCAACAGGGTTTCCTCTTTTAATTCTGATGGAATTCTCCACTACTGCCATGTCCTCTGGCTAAAACGATCTTTTCCTCTGCCAAGACCTGTGATATTTTTCTCTCAATCTAGAATATGGACAATAGTCCAATCTACTAATAGGTTGTGAAATGGGTATGCGATGGTCTTGCCATCCCTTTTGGCTATTATCTCCATTGGGGATCATGTATCTTTGTCATGAACCCATGCAGAGCAGTGCATATACTTTTTTTTTTGTCCTCATTTGCCTTGCCCTCCTTTCAAGAAACCGCCAACCAACTAGCGTGTCCATCACTGAGAGACTTAAGATTTTAACTGTCTCCCGCACCGAGACACGATTTGACAATATTGGTAGGAGATGGATCTTGAAAAAACCCAGAGGGGGGAGGGGGGAGTGAGCTTGCACTTACTCCATCTCGATGTTTTTCAACCTGTAGGACCAACAATGAAACGGAGAGCCCAGGTCCTTGGAGAATAGTAGGCATAATCAAATGACCCGGGGGGAAAAAAAACAACAACAAAAAACCCCGGAACACTATCTCCACTGGACCAACAAATCCCAAAAAGCCAAGTTATGTTTGCTACAAGTTCTGGCAAAGTCCACCTTAGATGTTTCATATAGGGACATCAGCCAGCCTGAGTGTGATGGAGCCGTATTTTCCACCCAAACTTTACAAATTTGCCTCCTGGCCAGAAGAATTGCATAAAACAAAAAGGACCTTGCCTGGCCGGTAATGCCAGCATCCAAGCCGAAGATTATTAGTGGCATCGTAGTGGACAGAGATGTATTTAAAATAGAGTACAAAGTTGATTTCACTTCTTCCCAGAACCGGTCAATGTAGGGGCAGTCCTTAAACATATGCACATCTGATGTTTCAATGTAGTTGCATTTATTACATTTCTTTCCTCGAGGAATTTAGACAGTCGCAGGGGCAAGAGGTAGGCCCGATGTGCCGTGAACAGCTGGTTGCGTCTCAACCATGCTGGTTTAATGATTTTATAAAGGAGGGTGAAAGATTTTATCCACGTCTCCTCGCACTGGGAGCCTAGCTCTTCCCCCCACAACTCATTGGGTAGAGTAAACTCCCCATCAACCTCTTCCAGCAAACTCCAATACCACTGGGCTTCCTCCTTACCTCCCCCTGGTCGCTCTACCAGCTGCTGTTCCAGGTTACTAACCCTCCCCAATGATGCCCCTTTCTGACACAAGACCCTGGCCCATCTATCTAGCTGTAAATACTTAAATCTAGAGAAACCAGGGCCCACCTGCTCCCGTAGCTCCTCCCAGGCCTTCACCGACCCTTCTGCCAGCAGAAATCCCCATCTTATTATCCTGACATCCCTCACTGGGATCGACAGTCTGTCCTTTAAACATAGAGGTAAGCCTGGGGGATTCCACACCGGTGCAAAGTTTGAATAATAAGGCAACCCTAGTCTCTTTCTAATCTGTACCCAGGCTTTCGCCAAGGACATAAGAATTTGAACTTGGCTTTTTAAAAAAAAATTCTGGTCCCCGAATTTAAACAGGAATCCGTCAATTGGTAAGTCTGCTCCTACTAGCATGGCTTTGAACATTGTCCCTGAAGATAGACTCGATGGTGTTTTTAAGAGCATTCTAGAGTGGGACAACTGAAAAGCCCATGCATAGTACTGCAAGTCAGGCAGGGCAAGCCCCCCCTTTTCCCTCCTCCTCCTCAACTTCTTCCAATCCAATCTGGTAGACTTATAGTTCCAGAGGAAGGAGTTTATCTCTCACTGGCACTTATCCAAGATTTTGGCGTCAAAGGCCAGGGGAATGGTATTAAATATGAATGTAAATTTGGGGAGAATAGACATCTTTATCAGATTCACCCTACCCAGTATGGTGAGTGGGAGGTGAGCCCAAGATTTTAGTGACTTCCTACATTCGCTATAAACTCGATTTAAATTAATTTGTGGGATCTCTCCAACATCTTGGGTAACCCGTATTCCTAGGTAACGCATAGAGGTGGTCACGCCCAGATGTAAATTGGGAATGTTCCAAGCCATGATATCTGTTTTGCTTGCATTGATCTCGTACCCCGAAATATGCCCAAACTCCTCCGCCTCTTAATAACAGCAGGAAATCATTCCTCCGGATCAGATGTTAAGATGAGAATATCGTCTGCGTAGAGTGCAACCCGCATCTCCCACTCTCCAAATTTAAAAGAAGGAATATTTTCATCTCCCTGCAAAACCTGGGCGAACGGTTCAATGTACAAATTAAAGAGGAGGGGAGAGAGCGGGCAAGCCTGCCTCGTGCCCCTCGTGATTTTAAAGGATTCTGTCAGGGCACCATTAATTAACATCCTTGCCGATGGAGCACCATACATAAGAGTAATGACACGACAAAAGCCTTCAGCAAAGTTAAACTTCTTCAAAACTGCGGCCAAATAGGGCCAGTTGACCCTATCACAGGCTTTTGCCGCGTCTAAAGTGAGTGTGGCCAATGGAAGAGAGAAAGCCGAAGCAATATCTATTGCCCCCACCAGAGCATACGTCAAATCAGATAGCTGACGCCCTTTAATAAAACCCTTCTGGTCTTGAAGTACAATTACACCAATTACAGACCCCAATCTCACATACATGATGGTAGCAAAGATCTTATAATCGCTGTTTAAAAGTGAGATCGGTCGGTAGGACCCACACTCCGCTGGGTCCTTCCCTGGTTTGGGGATCAGAACGATAGTCGCCTCTCCCCAAGATTTTGGAGGGACTTCCCCCTTCCTAAGAATTCCATTGAAAAGGACCGTCAGTATTGGGATAATAACACTGCCCAAGCTCGATATAGCTCTCCTGGCAGAACATCGGGGCCTGCCGCCTTCCCTCGCTTAAGTTGCCCAATGGCTTTGCTCACTTCAGCCCCCGATATTTCAATCTCCAGGCAGTTACTCTGTACTGTTGAAAGAGTTGGCAGGGAGATTTTGTCTAGCCATGTATCCCTTGCCACCTGGTCATTGGGCGTATCCTCCCTATAAATCCCCTAAAAAATCTCCAAGAAAGCTCTTCCTATCTCCAAATTAGAGATCCTGGCTACAGCCTCCCCTTCAACTTTTATTTCTCTAATATAGTTTTGGGCTTGGTCCGCCTTAACTTTCCATGCCAAAATCCTACCTGCTGCCTCCCCGAATTCGAAATGGGAGATCTTGCTTGCCTCCCATCTCTTAGCCACTCTTTCTTGAAGGATATTCTCCAGCTGTTTTTTCAGCTCACCCAGCTTCTCTTGCTCGCCCGATGACCCTATGGAGGCACCGAGCTTCTGCTCGGTCAAATCCATCTCCTGCTCCAAGCTTTTTATTTTTCCCTATATATTTTCCACCTATGAGAGGCTCTGTTGGTGATACAACCTCTCAAAAAAGCTTTCAATGTCTCCCAGACTATGTCTAATGATGCAGATTCGAGATTAGTCTCCAAAAATGATATGGTGTTGTTACCAGGAAGCTGACTTCATCGTCTTCCAGTAAAATAGTACGATCAAATGACCAGGATGGATGTTTAATCTGCAGATCGAGTCTTAAATAAACGAGAGAGCTGAATGGTCAGACAGATGGGAGGAAAGATATTCTATTGCAGTTAGTGTATCCTTGAGGCAATAGCTAAATAAAGCATAATCAATTCTTGATTTATGTTTATATTTAAGATTCCGAAAGGAAACCCCCAATTTGTTACCACCCCTTTCCCTCCACAAATCTGCCAAGCCCAGCTGTGTCATAATTGCTATAAGAGTTTGCCCTGATTTGGAAGATATGCAGGCTCTGGAGTTGGTAGATTTATCTAGTGTGGGATTGAGCACAATATTAAAGTCGCCCACCCAGATTATGGGGTTTTGGGAGGTTCCTGGTACTATCAAAGTAAGACGGATCATCTAGATTGGGACAATAGTAGCCGACCATTGTACAGATCCAGCCATCTACTGAGATTCTCAGTAGGAGCCATCTCCCACTTTGATCCTCCTTGTAGTCCAGGATCTGGACTTTCGCAGATTTTTTAAAGATAAGGAGGACCCCTCTTATATTTGCATTATGGTCTGTGCATATAAATTTATCGATCCATCTCTGCTTTTTTAGTAGTGCGATGACCTCTGCTTTAAGAAGATGTGTCTCCTGTATGACAATGATCTGTGCGGGGGAGTCTCTATTAAAGAATACGATCTCTTCTACTCCTCACGCGCAGACCATTGACATTCTGGGGCATATATTGAACGGAAGTCATCATTTGATTTCGCTCACCCTCCCTGTGCGCCACCACCTGGCTATCTTATTATACTGAAACTGAGTATATGCCCAGCTAGTACACATATCATACTTAAGAAGGGCAGACTCATGAGGATTTTTTGCCATTATACCCCCCCTAAAGAACACCCACCCCTGGAAAACCCTCCCATACTTACTCCGGCCTGATGTGTAGCCGGATTTACATCCTCTAACAACCCTCCCCCTCCTGCACCGCATTGCACTGCTGAAACTGATCGAATACCGATCAAATTACCTGTCAGAAAACATAACTGAAATCCACCCCTAAAATCTCCTCCTTCCCTTATTTTTTTCCCCAATATTTTCCCCATTTTATATATACTGTTAGTGTTTGTTAACTCCTCTTTGTGACTCTTAACACCATTGATTTCCTTATTCAAAAGCAGGAATTTCTTTCCTTTTTTTTTTCCCCCTTTTACTACCTGCTCAACAGTCTACTCCTTACTGCGTTTTCACTAACCCTGAAGGGGTTTAAGAAAGGGCATCAGATAACCAAAGGTTCTTAGGCCTAATATTTAATCGTGCATAATACAAGTGGTGGAAAGAGATAAAGACAGCATCGGAGCTAAAGCTAGATGTTGCTATGTTAACTTCCGCCCTGAGAATGGATTCCTATGGATTCCAACAGTTCATCGGCCTCCAAGCGAGATCTAATATTGTGCATCTTGTTGTTGTACATCACACGTAAGAATGCGGGAAACCTCATCTGCACTGTTGCCCCAAAAGACCTGAACTTGTCCATTCTCTGGCTGAGTTCCCACTGTCTGTCCAAAGTGGATTTAGAAAGGTCAGACTGTACCTCGAAAGAGAAGTCAGAGCCCTTTAACGTTTTCGCTTTTAGTGTGAGGTTTAAGATTTTTTCCTTCAGAGTATAGGTGAGAAAATTGATCAAAATCTTCCTAGATTTCGTTCTACCAGGGATTAAACGGAAGGGGTCCCGATGTATCCGCTGTTCATCTTTGTCAAGCTCCACGGCTGATTCTTCGAGATTAAGTGAGTCCTTTAGTACTTTAATCACAAAAGCCTTGACGTCCCCACCTTCCTTTCCTTCCGGGATCTTCAGGAGCCGAAGAATATTTCACCGTGAATAGTTTTCCAGCGATTCGACCCTCTCCCGCATAGCATCTCCCTCTCTCCGTAAATTTTGAATTTTGGACTCAGCAATCTCTAGGTTGGACTTCAGTAACCCCACAGAGCCATCAAGCACCTCTGTTCTCTCACATAGACCATCTACTTTCCTCTCTAGAATCTCGCATGATGCCCTTATCTCGTTCTAGTTGGCTTTAGAGACCGAAAAATCACTTCTTATCTCTTACCTCATTGATGTTATTGATGCTACTAGTGCCTCAAGTGTGTTACCAACCCCCATTCCGCCCCCATCCTCCCCTTCTTTATCCACAATTTCCACATTTTCCGCCTCTTCCAGCACCGTTGGTGCTTGCTCACAGGTACCTAGCCTGGATATTTTATTTTCAAATTAGAGCTCACACAGCCCATAAGTACTGCGTGACCAAACCATTTACTTAGCAAGACATTTATTTTGGTTCTTAAGCAAGTTTCAAAGCTCATAAAAGCATGACATCAAAAAGAAAACCACTGTCAAAGGCAGTCAGGTCACAAGCAAAAACAAACAATTGTGTACACAATAAATACACTATATACAGAAATGAATACTAAATACTCAAACAATCACATGACACCAAAGTGCAACTTTGAATACAGTACATACAACCTAAATCAATTACAGTCAAATAACATATCTATACTACTATTATAAAGAGAGAACTGTGTCCTTTGAGCCAGGTAAACTTGAAAAGTGCATCACCAATCTGAACACCCAAGACATCTTAGAAAACCTCAAGGCAAGCAGAAGGACATAGGCTATAAACAATAAATAAATAAATGTTATTTAAAAAATAAACAATAAAAAAAAAGTAGTCCCTAAGAAGTAGCGCCGGCCGTGTGTGCTAACGATGTGAACGTGCGTGCTGACATCATGGGGGGGTGGGGGGGGAGTGGCGGACAGGAGCCCGAGGAGGTCGAGGAGCAGCGGACAGGGGCGAGGAACTCAGGCTGAGGGAGGATCGTCCGTCCTAAAATCCTGCAGACAAGTGAGTGCTTTTACCAAAATAATAAATAACAAAAACGTCGACTTTTTTTTTAAAGTATCTTGCTCTCCCGGAGCCTTGCTGCCCAAAACCAAAAAAAGACAAGCTTTCACACAAGTACCGCATGCATAAAAACCCCATCCAGCGTGGGGAGGAGCAGTGAACTGTGTGCAGCTTTCCTGGTTTCGAACATTATAATGCGCCCTCATTTGAAAGTACAGAGATGCAGAAAAGAGTCGGTGGCCGGGGCACCCACGTCTTCCATTTGCATCAATTATGGCTGCCTCGTGCCCCCTGACGTGTGACGCATTCAGCCAGTACTGGCGTCTTACGCCACAGCTATATGTGCAAATCAGTGATAAACAGTAGACTACAGGCCCCAGAATGCAAAATGATGGAAGCGTAAGCAGGCCAGACTGGCTGATGCCACGAGTGACTTGAGGACAGCTATGTACGGACCTCGCCAGCATCCACGGCTGAGTCTCGGCCCATTTGCAATTGTGGCCAGCTGCAGTTTGGGAAGAGCTGAATCAGAGCCAAAATTATGAGCCGGTGCAGCTAAAAAAATATTCTGGCTTTTTGTTGTTGTAAATGACTGAAAATACGTACATTGTGCTATATACGTCTACAAATAAACCAAGACTCCTTAAAATATATACATTTTTCGTTCCGCTTTCTTCACACATTGCAACTCAAAAATGTAAATATTAACAAAAGCAACACAGCTGTTCACACCTTTCAATTGCCAACAAACTAATGCACTTTTAAATTCTCCCGGAGAAAACCGATATGCCCAAAAACAAAAAAACCCAAGCTTACACACAAGTACCGCATGCATAAAAACCCCATCCAGTGTGGGGAGGAGCGGTGAACTGTGTGCAGCTAATTAGGGGCCCTGAAGGTGGCGGGTGCGCAAAGGGGGACCCCCGGACAACGTCTGTTCGCCCTGTCTGGAGTCGTGCACACAGATTTGCATAACTGGCAGGTACAGCAGAATGAATACCATGCACCCAATACCCGCAGTTACATCAAAGGGCTGAACAAGTGCCCCCCAAACCCTTTACAAATAAACAAGCACATGCAACTTCAAAGATGCATGTAGGTGCTCGAGGAACATCATGTGATTCTGCAGGGGAATTTTGAAGAGCTGGAGTATTGCTGTAGGTAAAATCTAATTTGCAGAATCCCCTGCACCGACCTGCAGCAATATTGCTCTAGCCCCTATTATGCCATATTAGACAGAATAAAAGACCCAAAAAGAATAGACATGGCACACAGACAGCCTGCAATATCACAAGCAGGAACCCCGCTGCCAGATGTAGTGGCACAGATGGGCTTCTTCGTGGAAAAGGAAGATATAATTTCCAAAGCATGCCAGGGAGGGCCGATATTGTTTAATAGGGGGAAGATAGTACTCTTTCAAGAACTCTCTCCCACCACAATCGCAAAACAAAAAGCTGGTAAGCCAATTACAGATTTTCTGACATCAAAAGCCATCAAATACTGCTGGGGTCACCCGCTAAGAGTGACGTTCCAGTAGGAAGGCAGACAACAATCCTTCAGATGAAAGGAGCGAGATGAAGCCACAATACAGAAGATCTATGTGATAAGCACATACTGAAACTGACAGACAGTGGATAAGTAGTCTGTGTGTCTGTGTGTGTGTGTGTGTGTATGGGGGGATTGCGGTGAATGATGCCAGTGGGGAGTGCCTTTGGGGGGACAAGGCTCATAATCCCAATCTACACTAGATCGCCTCAGACTAAACTCAAGCGACTGAAGTAAGGGTGCAAGTGGAGAGTAATGTGTCGAGTCAAAACTAGAAGTATGGAAATTGACTACTTGCGGAGTTGGTAAAAGTTTAATCCCTTTTCCTTTTCACGTTGGAAATGTTCAAAATCTGGGGACATATTAGAGGTGGGTGGGTGGTACAGGAGTAGAAACCAGTCAAGTCAGAGAAGCAAGACAGGCCCACACATGACTCACAGGGGCACAGATACATGGCCTGACATAGCGAACGGCAGCATACACTTGGTTGATGCCTAGGACACACCCACTAATAGCCACAACCAATAATGTCAAGGATTTCAAGAACCCTATCAAATGGATGAACACTGTATGGGAATTATATGACTTGGAGGCAGATATCTGTTTTCAACAGGAGACACATCTCCATCAAGCAGACCTAGCAGAATACATCTTGCTGATTTCATGACACACCTTTGTGGAACAAAATACCAAGGCTAACCATGCAGGGAGATGAGTAGCTGTAGATAGATTGTGAGACAGCACATCACTGTAGCAGCAATATATGCCCTAATTGTGTAAAGGAATAGTTTCTAAAACAAACAATCAATCCATACTAATATAATAAAGAGAGAGCCCAAACCTTTGAGGCGGGTAATCTCAGGAGCCACAGCACCAATCACAACACCCAATACAGCGTTGGAAAGGGCAGTTGCAGCAGAAGGACATAGGCTATGCAGACGCCCACCATATACATTTAAAAGGTAAAAGAACCGTGCCAGCAAAGTAGTCCCTTTTGGGCGTGTCTGCGTTGTGCTGTGGGCATGTGCTGGGGGTGTGTGGTACGTTCCGCCCTTCATGCCATGTCTCATATTGTGTGCTAATCCCACCCTATAATCTTAACCCACCCTTACTCCTTAAAATACCCCAACATCCTTAAACTCTAACCCATCTTAACCCTATAAATATACCCTGTACCCCAACACCCAAACCTATCCCTAAACCCTAAAAATACCCCTGTACCCCAAAACCCAAACCTAGCCCTGAACCCTATTAATACCCCTGTTCCTCAAAACCTAAACCTACCACTGAACCCTAAAAATAACCCTGTACCCCAAAACCCAAACCTAGCCCTGAACCCTAAAAATACCACTGTACCCCAAAACCCAAACCTACCTCTGAACCCTAAAAGACCCCTCTACTCCAAAAACCAAACCTAGCCCGAACCCTTAAAATACCCCTGTACCCCAAAACCCAAACCTAGGCCTGAACCCGAAAAATAACCCTGTACCCCAAAACCCAAATGAATTGCTGCCGGCCAGTAGTATAGTGTTTTAGAGGATTTCGTTTTGATAGCATTTCTTATCTGTGACAGGCCTGTGAAACGCTCCGATTCACAGTGCACTGCTGATGCACTTAAGAGTGCACGTTCAGTAGTGTGTGAACTCGAGTTTCCCTACTTTATTTTTCCTTGCAATATATAGCGCAAACTCGACAACATGACATGAGCACAATTTACATTACAGAAGAACACATTCATTTGTGGTAGGTACGGGGAGACAAAGCGATTTGCCTGGAATCACAGGATGTTGAGCTGATGCCGAGATTCGAACGTAGCTTTCCAGCTCTAAAGTTCGCAATTCTAGAACTTGTGGTGGGAGGTGTGTCTAAAAGTGTATGTCGGTGCTGGCCATCAATGAGAGAGACCTGTGCATTTTTCGAATGGGTGGTGAAAAAATATGTGTATGTGACTGGAGATGTGGCCCGCCGTGCCACCAATGTACTTACCGGGGGAGAGTAAACACCCATTATTCCGCAACTTTCTTTCCGCATACCATCACTCCGCATACTTTCATTACGAAAGTACCATGACTCCGCAATGCCATTATAACGCATGGCATTACATTTTATATGCTTTTACCACGCATACATTTACAACGAAATTCGTTGTAAATGCATGAATGTTAAAAGCATGTTTTTTTAAATGTTTGGATAAGGTAAGTATGGGTATAGGGGTATATGTTTTGGGGTACTGAGGTATATGTTTTGGGGTGTTTGGGTATTTTTTTAAGGGTTCAGATATAGTTTTGGGTTATGGGGTACAGGGGTAGTTTTAGGGTTTAGGGATAGGTATGGGTTTTGGGGTACAGGGGTATTTTTAGGGTTCAGGGCTAGGTTTGGGTTTTGGGGTATAGGGGTATTTTTAGGGTTCAGGGGTAGGTTTGGGTTTTGGGGTACAGGGGTACTTTAAGGGTTCAGGGCTAGGTTTGGGTTTTGAGGTACAGGGGTATTTTTAGGGTTCAGGGCTAGGTTTGGGTTTTGGGGTACAGGGGTAATTTTAGGGTTCAGGGCTAGGTTTGGGTTTTGGGGTACAGGGGTATTTTAGGGTTCAAGGGTAGGTTTGGGTTTTGGGGTACAGGGTTATTTTTCGGGTTCAGGTGTCAGATATGATCAAGCACTCTTACCTGAGTTGAACACCAACCTTACCTGTAAGGTGCTTGATCGGTTTTGCAGAGACGCTATGGACCAATCCCCCAAAACCCTACCTTTCAGCCTGTGATCCTTGTACATACACTAGGATGATGGGTAGCAGTCAGGGAGAGAGGCCGGATCTGACGCTACTTGTTTTCTAGTAGTCGACCTGCGAGCTACTTGTTAAGTCTTCGCGTCCTGGATGTCGTCGTCGTGATGTGTTAGGGGTTGAGGTCTTTCTGTCGAAGGTGGTTAATTTGTCCACCTCCAGACTTGATTACAAGATTCTAAGAAGAGAAACAACACTTATTTGCACTTTTCTTAAACCTTTTTCCTTTCCCTGCAAACAACCTTAAGTTAGTCTTACTCACTTCTTTTTCCCTGTTTTGTAGGTCTAGACGCGACTTCTCCGTGAAGGTTTTATAGTTTTATTCACTATTACACCTGTTTGCTATTCCTGCTGAAACTTCTAAAATTCTGTGAGAAAAGTATGTTCTATACATCAATTTTAACATACATGACCTTCATTCAAAACATTAAAATATCTCATGTTCTGGCTAGGCTGTGACTCGGTATACCAAAGATTAATCTAGACAATATCCATAAATAATGATTAGCAAAAGTCCAAAAATGTCTCAAGAATGCTAGCGTTGGGCGCCTTGACGAGAAAAGTACTTAGCTCTTCTTTCCGGGCTGTCCGATGATTTACAGAGGATGACTGGCTCAGTTCAAGACCTTCAGCAAAATTTGTGAGCTCTTCGATGCTGCTGCTGACTCCACGATGCTCCGAAGACCAAGCGCCTTCTGGATCCCTGGGTGTCGCATTTATAGTCCCGCCACACCCCGGGACGTTGAGGAACGGCTGCGTGCCACGCCCAGAGCCGCCGAACACTCCGAGAGCTGAGCAATGAATCAGTCTTCATCGCGCACCAAAAGGATGCGTGTCATTTTTTAAAAGCGCATCTTTTTTCCTTTTAGCTGCAAACACTGAATACTGTTAACTGCATCTTAGCTAATCAAATACAAATCACAAAAACGTTTAAGAACTTCTACTTAAGACATGACAGTGGATCTTTACTAGTGAAATACAAGTGTACAGATCTAAGTAAAGCTTACATGAACCAGTTCTCTTTATATGCTAATCCCTTTTTACCCTTCTAGGTACAAGGAGTGCTGGTAGCACGGGACAGGGGTGGGTTTCCTTGAAGGGTGTTCCAAGCTTGTAATAAGCTTGGGAAGACGATTTCATGACAGTACCCTCCCCGTGGAATCCCCCCTAATACCGTTGGAATTGGTTTTGGTTTCTCTGGAAAACGATTATGAAAAGCCTTTAAGACTTTGGGAGAGTTTTTTAAGTTTTCAAGGGGTTCCCAAGAACGGTCTTCCGGACCATAGCCCTTCCAGTCCACCAAGTAAAACAATTTGCCTTTCTTCCTTTTGGAATCTAAAACTGCTTTTACCTCGTATTCCAAATCACCCTCAACCTCAATTTCAGGAGGATGAAGAACTTTCCGAGTGTCAGGATCACAAGGTTTCAGTAATGAGACGTGAAAAACTGGGTGGATTCCATATGAGCTAGGTAGTTTCAGCTTCATACTGACTGGATTAACAACCTTTTCAATTGGGAAAGGTCCTATGAATCGAGGACGAAAAGTTTTATGACTTTTCAATCTTAAATTTTTTGTGGCTAGCCAAACTTCGTCACCCACTGAATAATCGGGCTGTTTAGACCGATGTTTATCAGCAAATTTCTTCTGAACCCCTTTTGCATGTACTAGCTGCTGTTGAGCTTCTTGTTGGATAGAGAACAGATTGCCTACAAAATCAGTGACTGCTGGCGTATCAGAAACCATTTTATCTATGCCCAGCATATCTTTTGGATGGAAACCATGAACGCCCAAAAAAGGTGACATTCCAGTTGAAGAATGGTTTGAATTATTGTAAGCGAATTCAGCGGCCCAAATGATATCTGACCATTCCTGCTCATGGGTGGTTAACAAACACCGTAGAAACTGTTCCACTGTCTGATTTGTGCGTTCCGTCAGTCCATCAGTTTGCGGATGATAACTGGATGACATGCGCACTTCCATTTTCAGGGATTTCCCTAGACCTTGCCAGAAATGTGACACAAACTGTGAACCCCTATCTGATAGTAACACAGATGGAATACCATGTAACCTTACAATATGTGTGACAAAAATGTGTGCTAACTCCAAAGCAGTAGGAAGCTTTTTTAAAGGAATGAAATGAGCATATCTGGAGAAGTGATCCACTACTGTGAGAATGGTGGTGAAACCTGAAGTGGTGCGAGGCAATTCTACAATGAAATCTAAAGATACCGTATGCCAAGGCTGAGGAGGAACTGGCAAAGGCATAAGTAATCCAGATGGAGATTTATGAACCGCTTTGTTTCTGCTACAAACCGTGCATGTTTGTACATATCTCTGAATGTCCGTTAACATGTTCTGCCACCAAAAGTGTCTTTTTATGAGCTGATACATTTTGGTAACCCCTGGGTGAATTGACAGCATAGAGTCATGATAATTTTGCAATACTTTTTCTTGTAACATTGCATTGGGAACAAAAACTTGGTCATTCATAAACAGCATATTGTCTTTCCATTGCAACAAAGGATAAAGCTTATTCCATTCTTCTTTTGTATGATTTCGTAAGGCTTTCTCTATATCAAACAAAACATCTGAGTTGACAAGACCAATCTGAAACCGTTCCTCTGAAATTATAGGATGTAACTTTTCCTTTTGTAGATTTAGATCATCACTTAAACCTATTCTAGACAAGGCATCGGCTTTGTTATTTTCTTTTCCTGGACGATAAGTTATGATGAAATCATAATCATTAAAAAACAAAGTCCAACGCAGTTGGCGAGGAGTCAAAGCTTTAGCGGATCTAAGTGTTTGTAGATTCCTGTGATCCGTATATGTGGTTACCGGATGTCGAGCCCCTAGCAAGTAGTGTCGCCATTCTTTGAACACAGCTTTTATGGCCAATAATTCTCGGTCTGCAATTGCATAATTCTGTTCAGGAGGGGTTAACTTTCTGGAATAGTATGCAATGGGATGCAATTGTCCAGTGTTTGTACTTCTCTGAGATAAGATCCCTCCTATGGCAAATTGTGAAGCATCAGCTTCTACTATAAACGGCTGAGAGGGATCAGGATGTTTTAGAACTGGGGCTGTCACAAATTGATCTTTTAGATCCTGAAAAGCTAGTTCGCTTTCTGAAGTCCATTCAAATTTTGTATTTTTGCGTAACAATTTTGTGATAGGCGTAACCTTTTGTGAAAAGTCCTTAATAAATCGCCTATAAAAATTCGCAAAGCCTAGAAAACTCTGTATTTGCTTCACAGAGGAGGGACTGGGCCATTCGATTATTGCCTTAACTTTCTTTGGGTCCATTTCAATTCCAGCCGGACTAAGGATATACCCCAGAAAATCCACTGTGGTTACATGGAACAAACTTTTTTCAAGTTTTACAAATAAAGAATTTTGTAAAAGCTGTTGAAGAATGGCTCGTACTTGCTTTACATGCTCAGATTTGTTTTTTGAATAGATTAGGATGTCATCAATGTACACTATACAGCAAATATCCAAAAAATCTCTTAGCACCTCATTTATAAAAAACTGGAATGCTGCTGGTGCATTGCAAAGTCCGAAGGGCATTACCTGGTATTCATATAAACCGAATTTAGTTCTAAACGCTGTTTTCCATTCGTCGCCCTCTCGGACTCGCACCAAATGATATGCCCCTCGCAGATCCAGTTTTGTATAAATGGTAGCATCTTTGATCTGATCAAGTAAGGTCGGAATTAAAAGTAAGGGATATCGGTTCTTGACTGTCACATTGTTGATGGCACGATAGTCGATGCAAGTGCGCAATTCTCCTCCCTTCTTCGGGATAAAGAAGAGAGGAGAAGAGACTGGAGACTTAGAATGTCGAATAAACCCATTGGCCAAGTATTCATCCAGATAATTACGTAGATGTTCGTTTTCTTTCTCTGTCAAAGCGTAAATTCGGCTACAAGGCAAGGATGCCCCGGGAACCAAATCTATCTGACAATCAAAATCTCTGTGAGGAGGTAAGGTTTCTGCCTTTTTTTTGTCAAAAACATCTATCAAATCCTGATATTCTTCAGGTACCGCTGCAACAACTAGAACACTCTTGGATTCTTTTGGAAAGTCATATCCTTGGATTAACAACTCAGAACCCGGGAATTGTTGAAAACACTTAGCATGACAATAATCGGATTTGAATAAAATACTCCTGTTAGTCCAATCTATATAAGGATTGTGTAAAACTAACCAAGGAATCCCCAAAATCAAACCGAATTGAGGAGCATCAATTATGTCAAAAGTTATTTTCTCCATGTGTTTTTCTGCACAAGTCATGATTAAGTTTTCTGTGTGATACTGTATGAGACCTGAAGTGAGTTCCTTTCCGTCCACTGCCCTGACTACTTCTGGTGAGTCCTTGACTATTTGTTCTAAACCTAACTTCTGAAATAATTTAGTGTCAATAAAATTTCCTGTTGCCCAGGAATCAATTAAGGCATCTATGGACCAGGACCGTTCCTTATTCAGTTGAGACTGAAGAAGAATGCGCATACTGAGGTGACAATGAGAGGCAGTTGGAGTTAAGGAGGCCAAAGTGATAGGTGAACTCGATAGATCGACCTCTGTATCTACCGAGGGAGCTAGTTTTCCGACTGTTGCATAATTGCAACTTCGGAAGTCTTGATCTTAGGCCTTACAGGTCGTGTTGGACAATCTTTTATAAAATGTCCGGTTTTCCCACAGTACATACACTGGTTCAGTTTTCGGCGCTTTTCTCTCTCATCTTTAGTGAGGGGTCCTCTAATTGTGCCTATTTGCATTGGCTCTACTGGATCGAGTTTAGCAGGAGAAGATTCAGTTCTTACATTCCCTTTTTCTTTGAAGACCATCATTCTAAAGTCTGACTTCCCCCTCTCTCCTTTCCTTTCTGAAATCCTGTGATTTAATTTAACTACCAGGTCTATGAACTCCTCACAATCTGTAGGTGGATCTAAAATCTGTGTTACCATGTCTTTTAAATCGTCGCGTAAACCACGATAAAACAGGGACACGCGTTTCTCCTCAGGCCACTCTGCTTCAATAACCAGCCTGTTAAAGATTGAAATATAATGCAGAAGATCTGAAGATCCTTGCCTTAAATTTAGCAGCTCATGATCTGCAGATTGCACGAATACATGTTTAGCAGTTCTTCATTGCTCTTTTAAATCTTCTAAAGTCAGTTAACATGGGATCATTCCTTTCAACATAGGGTACAGACCATAAGGCAGCGTCTCCGCCCAAATAGGACAGGATAAATGCCACCTTAGAGGAGTCATCGGGAAATGCTGTAGGTTTTGCCACAAAATGCAATTGACACTGATTTAAGAAGATGGTGAACTTGTTACAATCCCCATAAAACCTCTCTGGAGGTGCTAACGGTATAGATACAGGAGTAACCACCTGAATTTGAGGACTACCTGACGTATTTGAAGCAGCATCCCCACTATACAAAGTATGCATAGTTGGTTGAAAGACTGGTGGTTTTAAATAAGATTTTTTATCTGAAGTAAAAGTCCAGGTTTGAGGACTAGGTGCTTGTATTCTATTCTGAATTGCAGTTAAATCCTTTCTTAATTCTGCATTTTCTGCCCTCATCTCTAATAATACTGCAGCTAAATCCTGCAAAGTGATTTGCTGAGATTCTTCCATAGCGCCTGGGCAAAACTTTTGTCGTGGGCTTGGTCTTCTGTCAGATATGATCAAGCACTCTTACCTGAGTTGAACACCGACCTTACCTGTAAGGTGCTTGATCGGTTTTGCAGAGACGCTATGGACCAATCCCCCAAAACCCTACCTTTCAGCCTGTGATCCTTGTACATACACTAGGATGATGGGTAGCAGTCAGGGAGAGAGGCCGGATCTGACGCTACTTGTTTTCTAGTAGTCGACCTGCGAGCTACTTGTTAAGTCTTCGCGTCCTGGATGTCGTCGTCGTGATGTGTTAGGGGTTGAGGTCTTTCTGTCGAAGGTGGTTAATTTGTCCGCCTCCAGACTTGATTACAAGATTCTAAGAAGAGAAACAACACTTATTTGCACTTTTCTTAAACCTTTTTCCTTTCCCTGCAAACAACCTTAAGTTAGTCTTACTCACTTCTTTTTCCCTGTTTTGTAGGTCTAGATGCGACTTCTCCGTGAAGGTTTTATAGTTTTATTCACTATTACACCTGTTTGCTACTCCTGCTGAAACTTCTAAAATTCTGTGAGAAAAGTATGTTCTATACATCAATTTTAACATACATGACCTTCATTCAAAACATTAAAATATCTCATGTTCTGGCTAGGCTGTGACTCGGTATACCAAAGATTAATCTAGACAATATCCATAAATAATGATTAGCAAAAGTCCAAAAATGTCTCAAGAATGCTAGCGTTGGGCGCCTTGACGAGAAAAGTACTTAGCTCTTCTTTCCGGGCTGTCCGATAATTTACAGAGGATGACTGGCTCAGTTCAAGACCTTCAGCAAAATTCGTGAGCTCTTCGATGCTGCTGCTGACTCCACGATGCTCCGAAGACCAAGCGCCTTCTGGAACCCTGGGTGTGGCATTTATAGTCCCGCCACACCCCGGGACGTTGAGGGACGGCTGCGTGCCACGCCCAGAGCCGCCGAACACTCCGAGAGCTGAGCAATGAATCAGTCTTCATCGCGCACCAAAAGGATGCGTGTCATTTTTTAAAAGCGCATCTTTTTTCCTTTTAGCTGCAAACACTGAATACTGTTAACTGCATCTTAGCTAATCAAATACAAATCACAAAAACGTTTAAGAACTTCTACTTAAGACATGACAGTGGATCTTTACTAGTGAAATACAAGTGTACAGATCTAAGTAAAGCTTACATGAACCAGTTCTCTTTATATGCTAATCCCTTTTTACCCTTCTAGGTACAAGGAGTGCTGGTAGCACGGGACAGGGGTGGGTTTCCTTGAAGGGTGTTCCAAGCTTGTAATAAGCTTGGGAAGACGATTTCATGACATCAGGCCTAGGTTTGGGTTTTGGGGTACAGGGGTATTTTAAGGGTTCAGGGCTAGGTTTGGTTTTTGGAGTAGAGGGGTCTTTTAGGGTTCAGAGGTAGGTTTGGGTTTTGGGGTACAGTGGTATTTTTAGGGTTCAGGGCTAGGTTTGGGTTTTGGGGTACAGGGTTATTTTTAGGGTTCAGTGGTAGGTTTGGGTTTTGAGGAACAGGGGTATTAATAGGGTTCAGGGCTAGGTTTGGGTTTTGGGGTACAGGGGTATTTTTAGGGTTTAGGGATAGGTTTGGGTGTTGGGGTACAGGGTATATTTATAGGGTTAAGATGGGTTAGAGTTTAAGGATGTTGGGGTATTTTAAGGAGTAAGGGTGGGTTAAGATTATATGGTGCAGGGGTATTTAAAGGGAGCAGGGTGGGATTAGCACACAATATGAGACATGGCATGAAGGGCGGAACGTACCACACACCCCCAGCACATGCCCACAGCACAACGCAGACACGCCCACAAGGGACTACTTTGCTGGCACGGTTCTTTTACCTTTTAAATGTATATGGTGGGCGTCTGCATAGCCTATGTCCTTCTGCTGCAACTGCCCTTTCCAACGCTGTATTGGGTGTTGTGATTGGTGCTGTGGCTCCTGAGATTACCCGCCTCAAAGGTTTGGGCTCTCTCTTTATTATATTAGTATGGATTGATTGTTTGTTTTAGAAACTATTCCTTTCCACAATTAGGGCATATATTGCTGCTAGAGTGATGTGCTGTCTCACAATCTATCTACAGCTACTCATCTCCCTGCTTGGTTAGCCTTGGTATTTTGTTCCACAAAGGTGTGTCATGAAATCAGCAAGATGTATTCTGCTAGGTCTGCTTGATGGAGATGTGTCTCCTGTTGAAAACAGATATCTGCCTCCAAGTCATATAATTCCCATACAGTGTTCATCCATTTGATAGGGTTCTTGAAATCCTTGACATTATTGGTTGTGGCTATTAGTGGGTGTGTCCTAGGCATCAACCAAGTGTATGCTGCCGTTCGCTATGTCAGGCCATGTATCTGTGTCCCTGTGAGTCATGTGTGGGCCTGTCTTGCTTCTCTGACTTGACTGGTTTCTACTCCTGTACCACCCACCCACCTCTAATATGTCCCCAGATTTTGAACATTTCCACCGTGAAAAGGAAAAGGGATTAAACTTTTACCAACTCCGCAAGTAGTCCATTTCCATACTTCTAGTTTTGACTCGACACATTACTCTCCACTTGCACCCTTACTTCAGTCGCTTGAGTTAAGTCTGAGGCGATCTAGTGTAGATTGGGATTATGAGCCTTGTCCCCCCAAAGGCACTCCCCACTGGCATCATTCACCGCAACCCCCCATACACACACACACACACACAGACACACAGACTACTTATCCACTGTCTGTCAGTTTCAGCATGTGCTTATCACACAGATCTTCTGTATTGTGGCTTCATCTCGCTCCTTTCATCTGAAGGATTGTTGTCTGCCTTCCGACTGGAACGTCACTCTTAGCAGGTGACCCCAGCAGTATTTGATGGCTTTTGATGTCAGAAAATCTGTAATTGGCTTACCAGCTTTTTGTTTTGCGATTGTGGTGGGAGAGAGTTCTTGAAAGAGTACTATCTTCCCCCTATTAAACAATATCGGCCCTCCCTGGCATGCTTTGGAAATTATATCTTCCTTTTCCACGAAGAAGCCCATCTGTGCCACTACATCTGGCAGCGGGGTTCCTGCTTGTGATATTGCAGGCTGTCTGTGTGCCATGTCTATTCTTTTTGGGTCTTTTATTCTGTCTAATATGGCAGAATAGGGGCTAGAGCAATATTGCTGCAGGTCGGTGCAGGCTATTTTGCAGGGGATTCTGCAAATTTGATTTTACCTACAGCAATACTCCAGCTCTTCAAAATTCCCCTGCAGAATCACATGATGTTCCTCGAGCACCTACATGCATCTTTGAAGTCGCATGTGCTTGTTTATTTGTAAAGGGTTTGGGGGGCACTTGTTCAGCCCTTTGATGTAACTGCGGGCATTGGGTGCATGGTATTCATTCTGCTGTACCTGCCAGTTATGCAAATCTGTGTGCACGACTCCAGACAGGGCGAACAGACGTTGTCCGGAGGTCCCCCTTTGCGCACCCGCCACCTTCAGGGCCCCTAATTAGCTGCACACAGTTCACCGCTCCTCCCCACACTGGATGGGGTTTTTATGCATGCGGTACTTGTGTGTAAGCTTGTGTTTTTGTTTTTTTGGGCATATCGGTTTTCTCCGGGAGAATTTAAAAGTGCATTAGTTTGTTGGCAATTGAAAGGTGTGAACAGCTGTGTTGCTTTTGTTAATATTTACATTTTTGAGTTGCAATGTGTGAAGAAAGCGGAACCAAAAATGTATATATTGTAAGGAGTCTTGGTTTATTTGTAGACCTATATAGCACAATGTACGTATTTTCAGTCATTTACAACAACAAAAAGCCCAGAATATTTTTTTAGCTGCCTCGGCTCATAATTTTGGCTCTGATTCAGCTCTTCCCAAACTGCAGCTGGCCACAGTTGCAAATGGGCCGAGACTCAGCCGTGGATGCTGGCGAGGTCCGTACATAGCTGTCCTCAAGTCACTCGTGGCATCAGCCAGTCTGGCCTGCTTACGCTTCCATCATAGTGCATTCTGGGGCCTGTAGTCTACTGTTTATCACTGATTTGCACATATAGCTGTGGCGTAAGACGCCAGTACTGGCTGAATGCGTCACACGTCAGGGGGCACGAGGCAGCCATAATTGATGCAAATGGAAGACGTGGGTGCCCCGGCCACCGACGCTTTTCTGCATCTCTGCACTTTCAAATGAGGGCGCATTATAATGTTCGAAACCAGGAAAGCTGCACACAGTTCATCGCTCCTCCCCACGCTGGATGGGGTTTTTATGCATGCGGTACTTGTGTGTAAGCTTGTCTTTTTTTGGTTTTGGGCAGCAAGGCTCCGGGAGAGCAAGATACTTTAAAAAAAAGTCGACGTTTTTGTTATTTATTATTTTGGTAAAAGCACTCACTTGTCTGCAGGATTTTAGGACGGACGATCCTCCCTCAGCCTGAGTTCCTCGCCCCTGTCCGCTGCTCCTCGACCTCCTCGGGCTCCTGTCCGCCACTCCCCCCTCCCCACCCCCCCATGATGTCAGCACGCACGTTCCCATCGTTAGCACACACGGCCGGCGCTACTTCTTAGGGACTACTTTTTTTTTATTGTTTATTTTTTAAATAACATTTATTTATTTATTTTTTATAGCCTATGTCCTTCTGCTTGCCCTGAGGTTTTCTAAGATGTCTTGGGTGTTCAGATTGGTGATGCACTTTTCAAGTTTACCTGGCTCAAAGGACACAGTTCTCTCTTTATAATAGTAGTATAGATTTATTGTGTACACAATTGTTTGTTTTTGCTTGTGACCTGACTGCCTTTGACAGTGGTTTTCTTTTGGATGTCATGCTTTTATGAGCTTTGAAACATGCTTAAGAACCAAAATAAATGTCTTGCTAAGTAAATGGTTTGGTCACGCAGTACTTATGGGCTGTGTGAGCTCTAATTTGAAATCAAAATATCCAGGCTAGCCACTTTGTTCTGTTTTGCAATTGTTGAGGTCCAGGCTGGCCTGTTTTGCTGGACACAAAACCTTTTTGTATACATGCTCACAGGTACCAGCGCCCTCAGCTACCGCTTCTGGGAAGGGGGAAGGGTCCGCCATCCCTGACTCAGTGCTAGTTGTAAACTCTAAAGGTGTGGGTGTGTATGTAGGCGTAGGTGTAGATGCCTCCGTAGCTGTAGCTGGCAACCAATCTAGTACCTGGGGTAACACTTTAAAGAATGAGCACAAGGAGGGGGTAACCCTTAGCGTGCTGTTCTTGGTATATTTGTTATTAGCCTCCCTCTGAGAGCTGCCCCTGGGTTTTGTACCTTTGCCCGCCTCCTTACTACTAACCCTCTGGTTGACCCCTATACCATCCTCAGTAGCAGGCTCAACCTCCACCTCTGCACCCTTGTTTACCGCTGCTCCTTTCTGAAACCTAACCCCCTCTTTAGCTGTGCATTCTGGGACTTGTAGTTTTTTCCCTGATTTCTGACCTCTCCCCCGTTTTTTGGTTTCATTTTTAGGGGCCTGCCTCTTGTTTGCAGCTTTACTGCAGCTAACAGCCTCTGTAACACCCACCGCCCCCTCAACCTTACTGCCAGGATGCACTGCTGGTTCTTCAGGGGTATCGAGGGCTTTCACCACCCGGTCACTTTTCCGCTGAAGAGAACGCTGGAAAGCACTTGCTGAGGGCCGGCAGCCCAACCCACCTCTGCTGCAGCCTGATTTGCCTCTGAGGAGTCCCCGAGCAGCCGCCGTGCAGCCGCGCCTGAGCTCCACGGCTGCTCGGCTCCACTGCGGCAGGGGGCGGGGTGAGGGGTCATAGACCTGCAGCCAGGCACATCCGCAGAAAGGCACCCGAGGATAGCGGCAAACTGGCTTGAACAAAGGGAAATCTAAGCGGAGCTTCTCACTGGGGCTATGATCCAAAATTGCGGCTCCATTGTGCCTCAGAAAATCACCATTCGGTGCCAGCAACGCAGCTGCGCAGAGTTGTTTGGACGCGCGCACCGCACTAGCCTGCGGCCACCATGTTTTCCCCGAGTACCTCCCAGAGCAGTGCATATACTTGTCAATGTTCCCCCCGTGTGCCCACACAGGTATCATTTTGTTTTTCTGCAGTGTCGGGTGGGTAAGTACTAGGATGCCTTATTCCTTATTTCTCGATCCACCCCTGTCTTTTGTCGACCGGACAGTGTGGCACTAAGCCCTGCTAGTAGTTTTTCCTCTACCTCAGCTTCTTCCTCGTGCAGCGTACTATGTCCGGTCCAGCTATTTTCATGAAAAGAGCGCTTTAGTCCATATTCTTGCTCAAACGCTTGGTTGTGTGCCCTTTCTCTCTCTAGCATCAGTTCACATCTCTCCTCTTTGTGCCATTTGACCCGTCTCCTTTGCTCTGAGCTACATGCTGCTTTTATTGGCCTTGCTTCCCTTTCAATTTCAATCTCTGTTTCCTCCTCGGCTACCTGGGCAAACCCTGTAGCCCCACCCTCAACATCGGTTCCCAGGGGACTGGACTTCTCTTCTTCTCCTGAGCTCATTGAGTCGATATTGACAACCGCCACAACCTTTGCTGAAACTCATTTGTGCCCGCTTGAACCCATGGAAGTGTGTGGCTTACCTGACTTTGAAGTGTCACGTGTTAATGATTGTGGATGGGGTGTCACGCTTTTGGGGCCCCTCTCTAGGAACTTGAGCTGCACTGGAGGCATCTGGGTTAGCTTGCTCTTGGTTTTATTGGTGTCTCCTTGGTGGGAATTAATTCCAAGACTTAATTAGTTAATTATATTTTTCTATTCAACTTTAGTTCAAGTTTAATACTTTTACTGTTATTAACAGTTTTCTTTCTGCCTTCTTGGTTTCTAGGCCTCCTGGAGCATTCCTCCGCTGGCATCCTCGACTGAAAGAATATGGCTGGTAAAATCTGTATTTGTAAAGCGCCAACTACTCACCCTTACGGGTCTCAAGGCGCTGGGGGCTGTCGTGGAAATTAAGTGAGCTATTGCCCAGAGTCTCATGGTGCTGAGCTAAGCTGCCACCGGAGCCGGAGATCGAACTGTGAACCCTGTGTCTGAAGTCAGCTGCCCTGGCCGCTGCACCACACCTCTCCACCAGGTAGGTGCATGTAATTATTTTCTACAATCTTACTTCCCATGAGGTCAGTTTCTTTTTGTGATATCCAAGGTCACCTATTTCTAAGGTGATGCTATTGTGTGATAGAATGTAAAATACCACAGACCTCTGCCCTGCGGATTCAGCAGAACTTTCCATCAATTGCAATGTCTGCCCACCTTATATTTGCACAAATGTGAATCCATCTGGGCGGGGTCTCCTACCTTTCGGTGCACTTAGTTTGAAGTCCAAATCAGCTCCTATCTGGCTGGCCAAAATGTTGCCAGAGTATAAAATCCCTTAAAAATTAGAAGACAAGAGGCATTTGGCAAAACAGGAACAGTTGGTTTAATTAAAGATTAGCTACAGGCACAGGGTCTGAGGTCTGTCTCAATTTACATTCTATAGGTATCCATCTTTTATACAAAATGTGAACAGTTGTAAAAGTTTAAGGCATGCCATATACGGTGAAGAATGTTGGTTGCTGCCTTTGTAGTCATGAATAATTGTCTAAGGGTTATCTCAGGTGGGTCTTGACCTTGCGTGGACACAATGTAGACAGTGGTGAATGTATCCGGATGTCCAGCATGGGGAGCCTGTGATGACTACGTGTGCTAGGTCATGATTGGCTATATGTTCCTAACTCATGGTGCAGCTGAATTTTTGGTATTTTTAGGAACATGCCTACCCCCTCCAGCTATGTGTGCTTTACTGGGGCATTCTCTTTTGACCCTCTGTAATGTTGCTGCGCATATCTGTGGGATTGAACAAGAGTTTACGGTCCGAGTATTTGCCTGCCACCTACGCACCCTCCCACCTGTGACCTATCAGTCTGCAATCACGGGCCAATGCTTTGTTACTATCTATACTAATATAATAAAGAGAGAGCCCAAACCTTTGAGGAGGGTAATCTCAGGAGCCATAGCACCAATCACAACACCCAATACAGCGTTGGAAAGGGCAGTTGCAGCAGAAGGACATAGGCTATGCAGATGGCTACCATATATATATATTTTTTTTTTGCAGAGTTTTATATCACGCGAACTTGACCCGAACTGAATCAGGTATCAGAGCGCTTTACATAGCACCAGTTACGTTACATGAGGGCACACATTCATTTTTGTTAGGCACAGGGAGATTAAGAGATTTGTCCAGAATCACAGGATGTTTGGCGTCGTTACCAAGACTCGAACCCAGATCCCCAGGTCCCAGGACGAGCGCCTTAGCCGTTAGGCCACCTCCTCTGTACATTTAAAAGGTAAAAGAACCGTGCCAGGAAAGTAGTCCCTTGTGGGCGTGTCTGCGTTGTGCTGTGGGAGTGGGCTGGGGGCGTGACAAACGCATGGGACGTGACAAACGCTGGGGACGTGTGTCCGCCCTTCATGCCATGTGAGTCGTACATACAAGCGCCAATTACGTTGCTGCGCAGCATCAAGGGGCATGCTGGGGGCGTGACAAGCGGGGGGCATGAGAAACGCTGGGGCGTGTGTCCGGCCTTCATGCCATGTGAACGCAATTGCGCCGCATCAAGGGGCATGCTGGGGGCGTGAGAAACGCTGGGGGCGTGTGCTCTGTTCCCCCCTTCATGCCATGTGGGTCGTACTTTAATCAGAATATCGTCTGCTGTGGCCGTGTGCTGGGGGCGTGACAAACGCGTTCACCTGGAGGCCTGGTAAGTAACGTTACTGCAGCCTCTCCTGCCCGCTGTTACTGAACTCTCTCATTCAACGAAATTACACGTGCCTGCTACCATCAACCAGGGCTCTAGCCGGGTTCAGGCGGCGGATCAGTACACTAATTACACGCGCCTGATAACATCAACCAGGGCTGCAGCTGGGCCTCAAGCGGGGGAACACGTGCCTGCTATCATCAAACAGGCCTGCATCTGGGTCTCAAGCAGGGCAACACGCAAATGAGCGTGTCTGCGGGGACAATTACTGCAGCCTCTCCTACTCGCTGTCACTCAACTCTCTCATTAAACGATTTACCCGCGGCTGATAACTCTCTCATTCAACGACATTACACGCGCCTGATAACATCAACCAGGGCTGTAGCCGGGCTCAGGCGGCGGATCACTACACCAATTACACGCGCCTGCTAACATCAACCAGGGCTGCAGCTGGGCCTTCTCCGTCCCTATTCTAATGAATCAAAAAATGTTGCCTACCGCGAGATTTTAAAATAAACTGCCCTTGCCAAATACAAACATTACACACATTCTATTTCATACCCTGACAACGTCGGGACAGGCTGCTAGTCCATGAATACAATTTCATTACACACTATGATATCTGCAGGCACGACCACGGTAATACCAATCAATGCAATATCGATGCACTCCATAAATGTGCTCGCATAACAATGTCAAAACCTGTAGAAACAATGTCAATGTATGCCATAATCTGTGCATTCATAACAATGTCAATATCAGTAAAGACAATATTGATGTACGCTATGACAACTGCACGCACAATACTGAGGATGTCGGTATAAATGATATCAATGACGCCATGGTAATTGTACACATTTTAATAAACCCATACCACTGCTGTCTGATATACCCAAGGTTACCTCCCCATTGACCCCAAGTCAGAAATACGTGGTCAGACAGGCCCTGAGACCAAAACCAAAGCCTACCAATTGACAGGTTACAGGTGGGGTTACACTTAGCCTAAAGACAAATGCGGACCCAGGGAAAACCCTGATCGATCCCACAGATAGGCAGTTACACCACAAACAGGTCTGCGGAAACTGGCCCCAACAAAACATGTTTGGCTAAAGGTGCACGTTTCCAAAAAAAACACAAAGACAGATGCCACATACATTTAGGAACACTCAGCCAATCAGGACACAGCATGCACCCCACACGTAGTGACCACATGCTCCCCATGCCAGACATCTGGACACATACAGACTGGATCACACTAACTCTCCCCAAGGTCAAGCGCCATCTGTGTCCCCCTTTTCAAATGGTTGTACTTGAGGTTTATGGCCAGGCCAAGAATGCCAAATCGGTTTATTGTATCTCAGGAATGATATACATGGTAGGCCAAATCCTCTGTACAATGACAGACTTTGTTCAGCCGCTACTCTGTCGATTCTCTCCTGGCCCCTGTATTTAATTAAACTAACTTGTTCCTGTTTTTTTTTCAAAAGCCTCTTGTCTATTCATTTTTTATGGTAAATATTATCCGAGCAACAGTTTCAAGCCTGCCTATCTACACATTTGTGTGTCTGGGTTGATGTAGAGTTCACAACTGGACATTTTATTAATAAGGACGAGCTATCATTTTCATTGCTAAATGCATCGTGTTCCATTTTAACAGTGTCAAGGTGACATTTAAACAGGTGTGTTGTACGCAAACATGTAAAGTGCACCCTATTATGTTGAGTACACTGCCCTCAGGGCAACCACAAACTCATGCTGCCCTGGGCTTAGTATATTCAAGTGAAATACGGAGCAGCTTTAAAGCAGCCACTCCATGTTTCACTGTGCAAGAGTCAACCTGTCTGCACTTTTAAGAGGGATTAGAGATCCCCTTGCTGGCAGGTGCAGTGAGTGGCTGCACCGACCTGCAAGGGCATGCCCGTGAGGTGCATAGGACCCCCTGGACCCCCACCAGAGTGCTGTCTTTTTGTGGCATACTGCCAGTGTGCCTTCTGGCAGCTTTTTTACTTTTTGTCTCCTAAAATCATCTTTGCCACTGCATTGCTCAGCAAATTAGGAAATGCCGTCTGATGATAGAGCTGGTGCTACATGTGTGCCAGGCTATCAGTGTTACAGAAGGGGTTGCACAAGCTTCTGTGGCCCCTTCTGTAATACCAAAGTGCACCGTAGGGGCTGCAAAGTGGGTGCAAAGACCCTTAACGCCCCTGGGACACTTTGTGCAATATGGCCCCAGTTCCCTTCATCGGCTATCCAGAACGTTGTGCTTCATGGGTAAATGGACGTGAACTGCACAGAAAAAATACTTTTCATTTATTGATCCACTAAATGAAGTACATAGTTGTTTCCTGTACACTAAAGCAAAACTACATACACAGGGGCTCATTTGAAAGAAAAATTATGCTACATGGTACCACAATCCAGCTTGCTACGCCATAAAGAACGTGCAGGGATGTATAATATTTAGGGCAATTCGATGCATCCCTGTCCTTTCCTCTGCACTGGGGCGTTTAGGTAGCCTTGCGCCAATATAGACACCCTTGTGCTAGGGTAAAAGGGTGCATGTGGGTTTTTTGTGCACAAAGGGCATTCTTCCTTTACAAAAATAATCATTGCACCTGCCCTGGGGAGGCGTACAGTTTTGACGCAATCCCAGGTTTACAGATCCTTGTAAATCAGTGAATGCTTCAAAAAACATAGGTGTGGCATGGGAACACCCAGTGCAAAGCCCATGGAAGGTCTCTCTGATGCAGTGGGAAGCAACGCAGCAACTTGCGCTGCGTTGCCTTACACCATATCTATGAGGCCATGCAAAGCCATGCAGGGTTACTTTGCATGGTCTATTAGATAGTGGTCTGCACTCTGTGCTGCCAGAGCATCAAACCATGCTTCTAAATAAGCCCCACAGTTTCTAAAATGCTGCCACATTTTTCGTTACCATTGTAAATATGAGGAAAATAATGTCAACATCCAAAGTGAGTTCAAGGTGTTACATTGCAGTAACTCAAGGAGTCATTTGTATCTGCTTTATGTCATCATTTACAAATATGGGGCCTTATTTGCAAGAAATTGGTGTAGGGCAAGACCGCAAAGCTTCCTGCTGCACTGCCCTGCACCAATTTGAAATACCAAGAATGCACCGTATTTACAAGATACAGTGCATTCCTATACTTTCCGCCAGTGCAGGCACTCAATTTTCAGCCGAACGTCAACAAAGGCCCACCGGTGTCAGTGTTGTTGGAAAAAAAAAATTGTGCAGGAAAGGACCAATCAATGGGCGTCTTTTCCTCTTTCTATGTGTGCTGCATTCTGCAGCACACATATAAAACTAGGATAAATAAAGTTATTTCTCCTTGTTACACCTCCCCTAGGGAAATGTAGGGTTTTGACTCAATCCCAGGAAGGTCCTTGTAAATCTGGGAATGTGTCAAATGCCATGAGTGTTGCTGGTGGTCGCAACGCCTCCTTGACATAGAGTAAGGCAAGCCGTATTCCATATCTATATGGTCACGCAAAGCACCATTGTATACATATGATTGAGAGGCCTATGCCACCAGAGCATGGAATAAAGTGATCCTCCGGCGCTTGTAAATGACCCCTATAGTTTACTGCCAAACAGGAAATAAACTCTAAAAAAACACCCTGGTTGGAAACTACTTTCTAACTAGTTCTCTGACTATTAGTTGCTGAGCGCGCCTCTCTCATTTATTCGGTCGCCTGTCTCATCTGCATTATAGTACCTGTCTATTTCTTCGGCTGAAAGTTCATGTGTCACTTCCCAGGGCACGGGTCCTTGGTTGAGAAAAGCACAGTGACTTAGGAGAGGCTCAGTCACTCACCGGGGCAACTGTCCACCCATACCATATCCCCATTCCCCCCTGATCCCCCCCACAGCCCTCCTTGGTTGAGAGAGGCACCGTCACTCACCGGGGCAGCTGTCCCTTTTGGCTGCCGCAGTCTCTCTGAAGTTGAGAGCTGTCTCAGTTCAGGAGCCTGCCGCCTGAATGTTGGTCTCTCCGCTTCGTGGCGCTTCCCTCGCCCACCTTCGGATCCGCTCCGCACAGGGGCGCTCGGATCTGTTTACTTGCTCTTATGCACCTATATCAGCTCTGGCGCTCTCTGCGCCTCACACAGGTAACAAGATACATTAAATAGAAACTTCCTGGTGCACTGAAGTGCCCTTGAACACACATAACAAGGGGAGAGGAAGTTGGCTAACCACAAACCGGTATTAAGCCCTCCAGCTTTCAGAAAAGAAAGGATTAGTTCTTGCTTCTGACCAACCCCAGGGATCAGCTCTTTGGTTTTTACTATTTATCACGTCGGCTTTCTCTTCTGCAACTATGAATATTTTCGCACTCAAAACCGATCCAATCATACATCTGTACATTTGGTATTGTTCACCTCCTGAACATTTAATTCCATGGCAGAGAAGTAAGAGAACATCTTACATTGTCACTTCACAGTCGGTTTACATCAGACCGAACTGTATTGGACTGTCCATATGAAAAAAATAACAGTCTTAATACAGAATGAAATACAAGTCTAAATATAAATCAGACAACAGTCCAACATAGAAAGTGTTTGGTTTAAAATGCAGGTTAAGGTGTGAATATAAATGAAGTCGCAATTCGGCACAGGGACTGCTTAGTTTGAAAGAAAGATAAACTGATGGTTTAGTTTCGTTTATTAAAATAATTGCGAAGTTACTTGAAACCATTACAATAAAAGTTATACATGATAAGAATACACAAATACATGATGTGGATAAAATTGGTAATTCTAAAATTTGAGTCTTAACATTTGAATTTAAAATTATCGAACGGTAAGAAAAGGGTAAACGAAAATCAGTGCTTTTGTGAACGGGATGTACTATTATAGCAGGTTATTTGTTTTCACGTGGGACAGTGTAGCCTAATAGCGAAAACTGCTTATAGTTTAATTTCAGACGTATTTACAGCTCATGGATTTTCATCAAGGAGATTTAGTTCAAGAATAAAACAGGCTTGCCCCAGTGTTGCCACGGTGGAGGGCCCTATTATTCCTTAAAATGCTGTAACTATTTAAGTAGCAGTATATTTACAGGGAAGGTCATTGCGAATTGCATGGAAGCAGTCAACGTGTGTTTAGATGAAAGTTCCTCGCATAAAGACATAATTTACTGTTTTCTGGTATTTACAAAGTACATGCTTAATGTACTTTGTAATGCTGAGAAAACTTAACAACAACAAAAAAGCTAAGTCAGGTTGGTTTGATGCAACATGTTCTAAGGCCCATGCCAAGCTTAAGCAAGCATTACACATAGAGCCACGGGTTGTAGAGAGTACAATGCAGCATTAAAGTTAAGGAAAACAACTCTCAAAAATGAAGCATGGAGGGGCTTGCACATAGCATCTAAACTAAAGGACTCCTCTGCTTTTTGGAAGGCTGTCAATGCGCCCTTTTTGATAGAGAAAGATAAAACTATGATTGAGATAGCTATTAGTGAGGTAGAATGGCTGGAGCACTTTGAACAATTATATAGTAACTATAGTAACTCCGTTCCCATCTCAGTCAGAGGTAGAGCCAGCGACTGAAGTGTCCTTGGCTACTAGACAAGGCACTGAGGAGGGTAACAATTTCAGATTTGAGTTAAGCAAAGTCATTTTAGCTATTGGATCGAGCATGGGAGAAAAAGGCACCGGGACCGGATGGTATCCCTGCCGATGTTTTTACATATAATATTTTATTTTATTTTATTATGGGTCCCTCTTTTAACTCTAGTTTATCATTATTAGACTTTATAATTAAGATTTGTGGTTATATCAAGGCTACAAGATTGGACGGAGAACCATTCGAGTCTTACAGCCTGATTCATGTACGGGCCGTTTTGCGAGGCTCAAATAGCGAATCATAAGGAATCGCTATTTGAGACTCGCAAAACGGTATTCATGTAGGAATCGCAATATTAATTGCGATTCCCATTGATTCCTCATTTGCGAATAGCTAATTGCTAATCGCAAATAAGGAATAACTCCCCATGCATTCCTATGGGCCAAAAGGCCCATAGGAATGCATAGGGAGTCATTCCTCATTTGCGATTAGCAATTAGCTAATCGCAAATGAGATTGCGAGTACAAGGGTGCCAGGGGTGTCCAAAGGACATGTGTGTGTGTAACATGCAACTCAGAAAAATGCATTTAAATGCATTTTTCTGAGTTTTTGCAATTTACCACGAGGTTTGACCTCGCAGTAAATAGCGGCCCAAAATTGCGATTTCGCAATTGGAAAATGGATGATGAATTACATTTAAGGAATCTCAAATTGAGATTCCTTAAATGTAATTCCTCGCAAATATGCGAATTAGCAAATAGCGATTTTTGCATTTGGGATGATGAATCCCAAATGCAAACATCGCACTCGCAAAGGGCCAGCAGCCTAATTCATGAAGCCTAAATCGGCTCGCAAAGGGCCAGATTCTGAGAATCTGGCCCTTTGCGAGTGCGATGTTTGCATTTGGGATTCATCATCCCAAATGCAAAAATCGCTATTTGCTAATTCGCATATTTGCGAGGAATTACATTTAAGGAATCTCAATTTGAGATTCCTTAAATGTAATTCATCATCCATTTTCCAATTGCGAAATCGCAATTTCGGGCCGCTATTTACCGCGAGGTCAAACCTCGTGGTAAATTGCAAAAACTCAGAAAAATGCATTTAAATGCATTTTTCTGAGTTGCATGTTACACACACACATGTCCTTTGGACATGTGTGTGTGCAACACCTGTGTTACTTTCCTTTGCAAGGGTGCTACAGGGTGTCCTTTGGACACCCCTGGCACCCTTGTACTCGCAATCTCATTTGCGATTAGCTAATTGCTAATCGCAAATGAGGAATGACTCCCTATGCATTCCTATGGGCCTTTTGGCCCATAGGAATGCATGGGGAGTTATTCCTTATTTGCGATTAGCAATTAGCTATTCGCAAATGAGGAATCAATGGGAATCGCAATTAATATTGCGATTCCTACATGAATACCGTTTTGCGAGTCTCAAATAGCGATTCCTTATGATTCGCTATTTGAGCCTCGCAAAACGGCCCGTTCATGAATCAGGCTGCAGATTCTCAGAATCTGGCCCTTTGCGAGCCGATTTAGGCTTCATGAATTAGGCTGTTAGTGATTTACAGTTTGGCTTCAACAAGGGCATGGGCACAATCGACCAGGGATTAAATTTGAATATGATGATTGGTAAATACACGAAGGCAAAAAGGGGAAGGTTGTATCTAACGTTTGTAGATTTATCTGCAGCGTTTGACTGTGTAATCCTTGAGGAACTGTGGAGAATTGTAATGAGCCAGGGGATGGAAAGCTTCAGAGTTTTATTTTTAAGACAATAATATGCGGGTCCAAAAGCTAGGATTCACCAAGGGGTTGGAGGGGAATGCACTAAGCACTTTAGGGTGAGGAGGGGTGTGAGACAAGGATGTGTCCTGGCACCCTTCCTGTTCTTACTATATATTAATGACCTGGGTAGTACCCTCGAGAAAGAGTGTCAGGACCTCCCACAAGTTGGCAAGAGACCTATACCCGCATTAATGTACGCCGACGATGCGGTTCTTATGTCACGGGTCCCAATAGGCATGCAGAGGTTAATTAGCTGTTTTACTAATTATATGGATAAATTAGGGTTAAAAGTTAATTTCGCCTAAAAGAAATTTTAGACCGATCTCAATAGGTAAGAAGTATATCAAATCTTGTAACACCTTCTCATATTTGGGAATTTTATTCGATGAGAAGGGGTCTTGGACACAGGCAATTAGGACTAGAAGACTACTCTTCGCCAAAGCGGTAGCCGCACTTTTGAATTTTAGTAGGAAGCTGGGGAAACGGGCCTGGGAGACCCTTTTTACAGATCTACAAGGCTAAATGTATTTCTATAGCCACTTATGAAGCAGGTATCTGGGGCTTTGAGAATGTAGAGTCACTTCAATATACTGAGAATTGGTTTTTAAGATTTTTATTGATTGTTCCCGATAGCATTTCTATTTTTATCTACCATACTGAATTAGGCATTTCTCACATTGTGGACTTATGCAAAATCCAATCGGTACTATTGTGGCACAGGATCCGGACCTCATAATCATTGGAGCTTAATAGACAGATACTTAGAGACTGTGGTCAATTAGATAGGGCTCTGAACATTAGATGGCTTGAGTACATAAAAAACTATGGGGGTCATTAGGATGACGGGCGGACTTAGTCCGTCCGCCATCCCATCGGATTACATCACCGCCTGCCATAAGGGTGGGAGTCCCGTGGGGGATATTAGGATGCACCCGCCACAGTGGCGGGCGCATCCTGCATTTTAAACATTGTGACGGGCGGTGCGCTCAGCACCGCCCGCCACAATGCTAAAAATGCATGTAATGCATTTGCATACACAAAGTGGCAGGCATCGTGCGGTGACTGCCGCATTGTATATGCAAATGCAGGGGGGTACCACAGGTACCCCCTATGTGCACCCCCACCTAGCCTTCACCATGGGGGCCCGGAGGGGTCCCCCAAAGTAAGGACCGCCTGCCTTTCCATGGCGGCATTGCCGCCACAGAAATGCATCTCCCAAAGCTCACACTAATGTGGATGGTGGTGTCTGATAGACACCGCCACCATATTAAACCTTTTCCGCCCCGGTCGCCTTGCGACCGGAGAGGAAAAGCGGTGGACGGTGTTTCCGTCCGCTGCGGTCCCACGTCATAGTAATATGGTGGGGGAAATGGGTGGCGGGCGGGAGGTGGGTGGGCAAGGATGTCTGGCGGATCGCCACCACCCTCATGGCGGTGGCGATCCGCCAGACATCCTAATGGACCCCTATGTTGTAAACTCGGCCACCATGAATATTTTTTGGAGCCCCTTAGCCTACAAGATGTTAACAGGAAAGAACTTCAATTTTGCTGTTTAAACTTCTTGGAAAACAAGAGAAGAAATATGGAACTGGAAAAAAATTCGGTACAGGTACACCAGCTAATATCCCCAATTGATAGACTTCAGCCTTACTTAGGTATGTTTATAAGAGATTATGATAGATTTTTGTTGACCCATCTGAGATTTGGTATTTTTCCAAGGCTTGTTACTTTTCCCACTCAGAATGATCAGTCAAAGGAGTTGCGGAAATGCCCATGTGATGATGTGTCCATTCAATCGACTATCCATGTATTGTTCTTTTGTAAATTGTACTCTTGTAATAGGAAAAGGTGGATTTATCCTATTTTTAAAAAAAGTGGTTTTAAGACAGTGCCGCCCGCTTTCTTGTTTATTCAAATATTAGGAGAAGAACAGTTGACTGTATCAGTTTTAATATTTTTTTTTTTTTTTTTTAATCTTTGTTTTTTCCCTTGGTAGTGTCAAAAATCTATAGGCTCTACGTGTCTTCCCTTGTGCCCAGATTAATCTATTCAGTGTTGCTTCTATTTTATTAAACCACATGCCATCAAAAAATAGGGGGATTGCCCTAAACAAATAGAGGAATTTAGGGAAAGTAACCATTTTGATGAAATTAATACGGCCCATTAATGTCAGATGTAAATTATTAACCCTCTCCAAATTTCTTTTAACCTTCCCTAGCAGTGGGTCCATATTAATCTCTACCAATTTTCCTAACTCCGCGGTTACCCTAACTCCCAAGTATGTTGCTTCCGGGACTACTCTTGCATCTACAAATGTTGAGTATATATTCTGTACTATCTGTGTCTTCCCTCTATTTATTGAATACCCTGAGAACACACCAAATTTCCTCGCCTCCTGTTCAATTTCAGACAACGCTCCCGCCGGTGCTGATGTTATAATAGCCACGTCATCTGCGTAAGCAAATAGTTTGAGATCTTTCTCATGCATTGTAACTGGAGGGATCCTACAGTTAGCTGATAGTCTTCTCAGGAACGGGTCCAGGTAGATGGCAAACAGTAGGGGCGAGGCTGGACATCCCTGTCTAGTCCCCCGCCCAATCTGTACCGTCCTTGAGTAGGATTTATTAATTCTTATCCTAGCAGTAGGTTGTCTATAAAGTGCCTGTATTGCTACAATGAATCCCTTACCTATACCTGCCCATTCCATCGCTTTCCATAAATAAGCCCAAGAGACCCTGTCGAAGGCCTTCTCGGCGTCCAGAAAGATCGCCGCGACAGGATCTCCAGAGACCTCTGCTGCATCTAAGATAGTGATCATCTGCCTGGTATGTTAGGTGGTCCCTTTACCAGGTATAAATCCATGTTGTTCCGGGGATACCACTTTCTCTATAACTTTGCTCAATCTGTTAGCTAAAGCCTTGGAGAATATCTTAACGTCAGCATTTAGTAGAGTGATTGGCCTATATGAGCCTGGTTCTGTTGGCGGTTTATCCTTTTTTAAGATCACTATAATGTCCGCGTTGGTCCATGACTGTGGAATAATTTTACCTCCCTGTGCCAGACAACAGATTGCCCACAAATCTTTACCTACAACATCCCAGAAGGTTTTGTAGAACTCTGCAGGTATCTGGTCTTGTCCTGTTGCTTTGCCCGAAGGCAAATTAGCTACTGCTTCTCTTATCTCCTGAACTGTTAACAGCTCATCTAATTTATCCCTCTCCTCTATACTAAGCTCTGTCTGTGGTCTTTGTGTTAGATAATCCGTGCTTTCTTCCTCTATAGCTCCCGTACTTGCATCTTGTTCGTATAAAGCCTCATAGAACCTCCTAAACACCTCCTGTACCTCCTCCACCTTATTTACAATTGTCCCAGTGTTATCCCTGACTTCTTTTATCTCCCCTGCTGCTAGCGTTTGTCTGGTTCTAATTGCCAGTAGGTGCCCAACCCTCTCGTTGAATTCATAGCACTTCTCCTTTTTTGCTAGATAATTCCTAGCTAACTTCTGCGCTGATGTAACACCTGTTTCTGCTTTTTGTGTTTCCAAATCCAATAATATCTGTTCAAAGGGTTCATGTTTGCTTACTGCCTCCACTAGAGCCTCTTCTAGTGCCACCAGGGTTCTAATCTCCTCTTCCTTTTTCTCCTTTTCTCTTCTATTTCTTGCAATTGTGTAACTTAATGTCTCCCCTCTTATGCCTGCCTTAAAGCTATCCCATACCACATCCGCCGACGCTGAGTATCTATTGATATCCCAGAATTGTGTTATCCATGCTTTCATTCTTAAAATATACTCCTCCTCTTTCAGCAACCCTCGTTCAAATGTCCATGTAGATCTTGTTCTTTCTTTATCTTGAGAGGTTTGAATACTTAGAACCAGTGGATTATGATCTGACACTATTCTGGGGAGCCGTTCTATTCTGAATCTACCTACGAGTGAACTAGAGATGAAAAAGTAATCCAATCTCGCTATAGTTTTGTGTGGGGCAGAATAAAAAGTGCTACCTGTACCCAATGAATTCGATTCCACCCACATATCAATTAATGCATTATGCCGAGCAAGATTTTGTACTGATCTGCATATCTTTTTCTTCCTTCCAATGTATCTCCCCCCCTTCCTATCGAGAAGACCATCTAAACCGTTAATGTTAAAGTCCCCACAGCATATCACAGGTTCTGGCCATAATGCTAATTCTCTATCCACAAATTCAAATAAATCAGGTTCATCGTCATTTGGACCATACAATGAGATAAGTGTGCATCTTCCTGCAGAGGTTTCCAGCTCAAGCATTACCCATCTCCCATCACCGTCCTCCTTTTTCTTTATAACTTTTGTACTATCTTTCCTTGCCAAAACTGCCACTCCCTTACATCTTTCTTCCTGACCTGTGTAGGCAAGAACCTGAAAACCCATTTGCTCCAACAAGTACTTATCCTTGACAGCTACATGTGTTTCCTGTAAACAAATTATATCGATTTTCCAGAACCGTAACAATGCAGCCAACTTTTGCCTTTTTTCCCTGTTATTTAGGCCACAGATATTCATATTGATTATCCTAATTTCCATGTCACATATTTTTCTTTTTCCATCATTACAATTGTCCACGCACAATACTTCACACATTTTCTCTCTTCATAATGACTTTTACAAAATTGTACTGTATTACTGCTCCAACCAACACCTGTGTTCCCCCCCCCGCCACCCTCCCCTTTTGTAGCCCCCCTCCCAGACTGCTGTCCCACCCCCCCTACGCCAGGCAAATAGGTCATTCCTGACCTATGCGTGCCCACTGAGCATTGCAGCGTCGCCCCCCTCTCCTCCCCTTCCAAGAAAAAACTTCTACTCCTGACATATCCTACCACCCAGGCAATTGAGTGACTTCACCTCCTTCTCTTTACCATTATTTACATCTTTACCTTCTTTTACCTTTTCCCACTTTTCTAAAAAAAGAAAAAAACCCTTGATTACTACCTTCTAGCTCCCCCTTGCTCTTTTAGCTCTTCCAGATATTCTCCAGCCTTGATCTCTGAGAAAAAACATTCTGACTCTACCACCTGAAATAACTTTTAGTTTTGCTGGGAACATTAAATATGCCTCAGCGCCTTGGCTCTGGAATGCTGATATCAATTGTCTGAGTCTCCACCGCCTCTCCACAGTTACATGACAGAAGTCAGGTCTTGCGAAGAATGTGATTCCATCCACCGTCTTCTTAGAGTCAGGTCTGGCTTTCTCCATCAGTTCTTGTCTCGCCAGGAAGTTACCAAAAAAATACTAGCATAGCCCTTGGCAAAACACCCTCGTCTCTTCTTTTCTTTGCCGTGAGCGGAAACCTATGAGCTCTCTGTACCTCGTGCTCCCATTGCCATGGCGCCTCTGGAAAGGCACCTTTCAGCAGCTTAATAACGAAGCCTCTGGGGTCTTGCCCCTCCGCCCCTTCCTCAATTCCAAGGAGTCTGGCGTTATTGCGCCTCTGGCGATTCTCCAAATCCGCCACCTTCCACTGAAGGTCCTCCACTATCTTCAACTGCTCCTCTCTACTTGCCTGCCAGTCTGTAACTTCCTCCTCTATTCTGCCTGTCCTTTCCCTTTCTTCGACACCTATGACTCTTTCTTCCACTTCCTCCCATTTTTTATTTATTTTCCTGATAGATGCTTGGATTTTTTTTTTGGTTATATGTATTGTGGAGTGAGTGTACAACCTATGTATCACACAGTTCGTTACTTTTTGGGTGCTCCGTGGGTGGCGGCCAACGTCCCTGGGCGCCTGATTAACAGATTAGCACGTTGTGTCTCTAATGGAGCACTAGAGACATCCCCTTGGGCACTCCTTTGTCTCCTCCCTTGTAATCAGAGGATTCCACACATTTTATATTTCATTACTTGGATGTTTTATTAGATATTTTCAATGTCTTATATTGAATTCATTCATTCATTGGATTCTCATTGTTTCAGCATCAGTGACATATATTCCTTTGTATTCCAATGCATTTCGGGCGGTATCACAACGCCCTACATCAGGGAATCAATAGTGTCACTGTTCTTCTCTTTGGAGGAATATGTCTTGTTCTCACTATCTCGGCGTTTAGTTCAACATACTCTCCGACTCCATTGCCAATGGTTGACCATTGGCAATGGAGTCGGAGAGTTTGTTGAACTAAACGCCGAGATAGTGAGAACAAGACATATTCCTCCAAAGAGAAGAACAGTGACACTATTGATTCCCTGATGTAGGGCGTTGTGATACCGCCCGAAATGCATTGGAATACAAAGGAATATATGTCACTGATGCTGAAACAATGAGAATCCAATGAATGAATGAATTCAATATAAGACATTGAAAATATCTAATAAAACATCCAAGTAATGAAATATAAAATGTGTGGAATCCTCTGATTACAAGGGAGGAGACAAAGGAGTGCCCAAGGGGATGTCTCTAGTGCTCCATTAGAGACACAACGTGCTAATCTGGATTTTTTTGGTGTCATGCCTGGCCCTCCTACTTTCGGTTCTAGCTTCCGTTTGTATTTGCTTTAATGTTGCAAATATCATATCCAGCTTCCCATCTTCACTTTGAGTGTCTTGCCCGTCTTCCTTATATAAATTGGAGGTAGCAGAATAGTCCCATACCAACTTTTTATGAGTGTTCTTAAATGAGCTTGGAGGAGAGCCTGTTTTTCTGCCTGTCAGCTTGCGCTTTTTTTGTGTTCCTCTCCCTTTGGAGCCTCCAGTGTCGTCGGAGCTAGAGCATGAATCTAATGATTCTCTTTCATCTTCACTAGTTGTTATCGTGGAATCTGATTCTTCGGGGACTGAGAAAAATCTATCCCCCTCTGCACCTTCTGCACCCTCTGTAAAATCAGTGTCTGCCTGTTCCTTTTGCCCTCGCCGAAGTCTGGGGCTCATAACAATGTCTCTTTGTAAATCTTTCACAGATTGCGCTTGCTCCTCTAAAATCTCAGCCTCCACCTCCTGAAGCGCTTCTAACATTGGATCTGTGCTCAATGCCTCCGTCATTCCAACCCCACCAGCGGCCATCTTGCCTTACCCGGAATAATCTAGAATGTAACATCTCAGTTTTAATATTTTTAAAGTATGTTTTAAAATGTAGGAATTCTATCATGATGTAATCAAATTTGTTTAAATTTTATCGGATCTGGAATGTATTGATATATTATTGTGCTTTTATGATTATTGTATTTAATCGAATGAAGCTGATTGATTCATTGATTGAAGTAGCAGTTTATGTCGGCAGTGCTGAACAAATTACATTTTCTGTAATCTTTGCTCCAAAAACAAAGCAGCAGTTTAGCTGGGGGTCCCCTGGATGGAAGCAGGCTAGAATTACCTGCCTTCTTGTTTGAATTCCCCTTTGGTTAAATGCCCTGATTACTAGTGGTTTCCTTTCTATTTGATCAATGTTGTAGGAACAGACTAAGTGAAATAGATCTTCCTTATTGGTCCCACAGAGTCGACGGGTAACAGGGAGATTTCCACATTTAAACTGATGGGCAATATTTAATCAATCAATCAAACATTTATCAAGTGCTGCAAAAACACCTGTGAGGTTTTCAGGGCGCTGGAGATGTTGGAGGCTGCATGGTGGGAAGTTCATTTGAGCATGTAGGTCTTGAGTTATTTCCTGAATTACTGGAGAGATGTAGTGAACCTGAGGTGCAGGGGGAGGTTGTGCCAAGCCTTGGCTGCCAGGAGCAGGAAGGAGCGTCCTTTGCTGTTGGTCCAGCGAATCCGTGGTGTGCCTGCGAGAGAGAGGGAAGCTGAGCGAGGGTGTCTGACCTGTTTTGGAAGGTCAGGCATTTGTTGATGTATTCAGGTCCTTCATTGCACAAGCCCTTGTAAGCGTTGATCAGCATCTTGAACTAGCATCTCTACATGACTGGGAGCCAGAGTAGTTTCTTGAGGTGGGAGGTGATTTGGGTTCTTCTGGGGAGGTCGAGGATGAGTCTTGCCACTGAGTTTTGTATTGTCTAGAGTCTCTTTAGGAGGCGAATGGTGGTTCCTATTTAGAGTGTCTTCCCATAGCCCATCCTGCTGGTGACTAGAGCCTAAGTGACGGCCCTTCTGGTGTTGATTGGGAGCCACCTGAAGATCTTGCGGAGCATGCATGGGGTATGGAAGCAGATGGCTGAGGCTGCGTTGACTTGTTTCTTCATAGATAGCTTGTTGTCCAGGAAGATGTTGATGCTGCAGGTGGGGGCTGGGGCGAGTTCCGAGGGCCATCATGGGTCATTCCACAGCAAACTGTTGTTCCCAAAAATGAGGACTTCCGTCTTGTCCATGCTGAGTTTGAAGCAGTTGTCCTTCCTACAGTCTGTGACGTTCATTATGAATCTGGGTAAGTTGGCTCTGGTGGTGGAGGGGTCTTCATATAGTGAGAGAATAAGCTGGGTGTAGGTATAGGAGATGATGTTGAGTCTATGTGATCTGACGGTGTCAGCCAGGGGGGTTATGAAGAGGGTCGGGCTGATGGATGATCCTTGTGGGGACTCTGCAGATGATCTTCTTGGGTTCCGAGGGAAACGGTGGGAGATGGATCCTCTGGGTTCGACCAATGAGATAAGAGGTGATCCATTCGAGGGCATCTCCCTGGCTCCCGATGTGGTGGAGCCTGTTGATCAGGATGTGATGAGAGATGGTGTCAAAGGCCGCTGACAGGTCCAGAAGGGTGAGGACTAGCATTTCACCACGGTCCAGGAGGTCCTGATGTCGTTGGTTAAGTTCTGTGGCAAGTGTTGTGTATTTGATGGGTTAGCTGGTAAAGTTGCAATAATCACTTGACTACCCCATCCTGGAGCGGCAGAGGACCTAGGGGCATATTATCAAGGGATTTATCTCCGCTTTTTTGGCTTTAAAAGCCAAGGAAGCAGAGATAACGTTATCTCCCTATCAGCAACAGGGTGCTAACACGCAAATTCGCATGTTAGCACCCTTTTTATCTACGCTTCCCCTTGCATCTCTAATGAGATGCAAAGGGGGCGTTCCAGAGAAAAATAATAGGAGAAATGTTGTTAAGCGACATTTCTCCTATTATCAAGGATTTCGCTAACCCTGTTAGTGATAACAAAAAGCAGCGCTAACCGCGGTTAGCACTGTTTTTTTTACACCTGGTATTTTCCTGACTTAGCCATGATATCCTCTGGAAGGTGGATATCATGGCTGAGTTTGTGAGTTTACACAAACTCCCCTGCTTATCTGGCACAGAAATTAGTGATATCCGGAGGAAGCAGAAACTCCAGGTCTGCCGGAAACCTACTGCTTCAACCTACCTCCTTCAAAAAAAAAGAACTTATAACAGGGCGTTCACCGGAGCAGCACCACAAATCTGGAACTCTCTTCCACCCTCCATCAGAAAAATCCCTCTTCTAGCACGCTTCAAAACTGAGACGAAAACCTTCCTCATGGGTAAATTCTTCGCCTAAGGTCTGCCCAGAACCTCCTCATTGAGTGGGACTAATCTAAGACTACCGCCTCACATATCCAAAGCTACCCACGACAAATACATTTGGAACCTTGCTTTTGTTTCTGTCTATGACAATGAGTGCAACCATTCGTGTGGATCTGTTTGTCCCTGCACCTTAATCTTTTTGCTCAACATTGTATACCGTGTAACGTTTGATCTGCTTGTCCCTACACCTTAATCTTTTGTTTGCTCAACAATGTATACCGTGTAAAGCGCTCTGATACCCTCATGGGTCATGTTCGCGCTCTATAAAACACAAAAATAAAATAATAATAAAATAAATAAAAAAATTCTCAAGCTAACACCAAACATCGAGAGATTATCATTGGTTTTCCAGCGATAATCTCTCAATTGGCAGTTAGCACTAGGATTATTATCACTTCTGAGATAAACCTTGCTAATAGCAGGTTATCTCTGCTATAATTTCCGGCGATGCTTAGCGTTAAAAAATTCGTTGCTAAGCATTGTTAGCGATAAATATCGCTAAAGGTTGGTAATATGCTCCCTAGTTCTATTATTATAGGCTTTGGTGTGGGATTTTGGAATTGTCTGACTTATTGGATTGCTAGCAGTTGTCTCCGCTGAGTAATTACTTGAGGCATCAAACGAACGCGGTGTACTTGTCGAAACCTGAACAGGGGATTTAATGGTAGTCTCTATTTGACTTGGGGGTGCACAAGCTTCTGAAAGTGTTACAGTGTCTATCCTAGTTTCAGTTGCTACTGGAGCTGTACCGCTCAACGTGACTACTGCTTTATATGGAGTTGTCTTATACTGAGGAGCTTGTCTATAAAGGCATCCTCGTCCTCAATCTATGATCCTGTCTCATTTTTAGATTTACCCTTCTTGCCTGCTCTTCCTTTTTCATTTCCTCACTCTCTATCAAAGGGTGATCTCTAATGGTCTCAATTACTTCTTACCTCCGATCGTTCTGCTTATATTCATGCCATTGGCTAAGCCACATGCACATATGTAACCCTTTCTTTGCCGTCATCTGCCTAGCTTTTGGCAGAAATTTATCTTCATTATTCTCATCTTTCTTTTTTTTAACAGGGATTTCCCATAATGATAAATTATCAATTCTCAATTTGTCCCAACCTCACACTATCGCTGTACTTGTGTGTTCATGATCTTCCTAGCAACGCGAGCACATCATTGTAAAAAGGTCAACCTATTGCTGCACGGCTAAGGTGTTCGCCTGCCAGTGTCTGCACGGTATCAAAACAACACTACACCAGAATATCCCCCAAGACTTCCAGAATCCCTTTTCACTACAGTTCTTTTTTTTTGTGCTTCATCTAGTCAAGAATCTCGATAACACCAAAAATACTACCTACTTTCATGCAGCAGTATATTCTTGACCCAGGGAGTCACTGTGCTCAGCAAGCTTGCTCCTGTGCACTAAGGAATGACCCCCCATGAGTCCAATTAATACACTTTTATAAAAGAAAAGGTTACATCCCTATCCTGTTATGACTGATAGCACCTCACAGTGCACCTCACCTTAGCAGACAAGTTCAACAATTCAATAAATCTAACTTGAGGTACCTCTCTACCACTTTATAACAACACAATAACCATTGTCTCCACAAGTCCAAGAGCTAAAGTCAAGTAATAATTATCCTCAAAATGTGTGCACTGCATTTTGCGTAATTCACCTACTACAATTCCCAACACACACTGTGTTGGGAACGTACATTTCTTACACGAGCTGTCCACGAGCGTTCAGGTGTGTCTGGCTGCTCGTGACAAGCTCGTGTTGTGGGGACTGTGTTATTGTTCAAACATGTAGAATGTAGGCAGTTATGGCTGTCATCTGTTATGGGCATTACAAGCTTGGATTTGAAGGCGTGAGCATCTCATGTGTTATTGTTCAAACATGTAGAATGTAGGCAGTTATGGCTGTCATCTGTTATGGGCATTACAAGCTTGGATTTGAAGGCGTGAGCATCTCAATAAACTCCGTCTACTAACTACGACCTTTTGGTGTTATTTCCGACTTCCCTACACACTGCCTCACCTCTCATCCATCCTTTGAATTCATACAAGTACCCACTGATACTCATGGCGTCCTTTTCTGCTACCTTGCCTTACAGAACGAGGATCAGGTTGGGACTGGGCCAATTAGAATCTCAGGGGAAATCTACAACCAGTTTGGTTCTAACCCTCTGCTACCAGATCCCTCAGCCTAGAAAACCTGTATTTCATAATCTTACCAAGGATGTTCCAACGGCTAGCACAAGGAAAAGTGTAGTCCCTATACGGACTTTGGTGCTTCACTATTGAATGTGTCACTACTTCTTGTAAGGTCAAATCAATATTCAGAACTGTAAGATTCATAGTAAGAATGACAGACACAATTCAAAATATTAGAGATGTATATGTTGAATTTAAAAGGAAAAATACATGAAGTATGCCACCAATAAAGTTAGCAGCAAGGCATGCAAATCGTAAGTGGAAAGATCTTAGTAAAGTTCAGAAGAAACTCTAGCAAAGATTTGCCTTTAAGATTGGGAAATGGGGCCTACGATTACAGAGAAAAAGCTTTTCCTTTTATAGGGCTTTAGACAAAGGTTTTCATAACTTACTACACAAGTACATGGTTCTCGGGTTATGCACCAATGAGGTAGGGGCACGTAGGCAAATGTTACTACAACACAAAGTTGAAGATTCTCTTCATTGGTTTTACTTGTTTTTAAGGTTTATTGAAGTCCTATCATTGGCACATTGTATAAGTGAAAGTCTGGGATGGTTAGGATGTGTTTGGTTGGGTAGTGAGAAGCCTCTTAGCACCCTCACCAGCTTTTAATGGAGAGCTCACGATTCTTTGGTAAGAACAGGGAAACAACAACAATAATAGTCATCAAGTCGTGTACTATGACATTTCAAGATGGAGGAAAATGTGAGCACAGTTCAGGTTAACATAAGCTTGGTATTGAATACATTTAAATATAAGAAAAAAAACATCTACCACAGCCCCCCTCGGATGGATTCTAAATCACCACATTACATTTTCATTACAATACAGCTTTTATCAAGTTTAGGTTCATTTTTGCTTTGGATTCTCTCAAGTCCTGCAAGCCATCATAGAGATGGGGGAAAACCTAACCCCAGTGAATGTTAGCATAAGCTCTTTGTTTATACATTTATAGATGCCATGGTACATTTACATCACATTTGAGGGAGCTTGTTGGTATCAGTGGTTTGTTAAATGAAGTAGATAAAATCAATTTGAAATTTAAACTCGAGTTTTGGTTTTATTTTATTGAGAAGTTATGACAGAATAAAATGCTAAAGTTATAGGATTACTATGATTAAACTGGTCTTAATCTCCATCAACTAACTTCTACTAGATGATTCACTTGACCGAATAGTGGAGTACCTTGATGTAGAGTTTTCCAGGTAACAGGTTAGCATATGTTGGAAATTCACAAAATATATATCTATACTAATATAATAAAGAGAGAGCCCAAACCTTTGAGGCGGGTAATCTCAGGAACCACAGCACCAATCACAACACCCAATACAGCGTTGGAAAGGGCAGTTGCAGCAGAAGGACATAGGCTATGCAGACGCCCACCATATACATTTAAAAGGTAAAAGAACCGTGCCAGCAAAGTAGTCCCTTGTGGGCGTGTCTGCGTTGTGCTGTGGGCGTGTGCTGGGGGAGTGACAAACGCTGGGGGCGTGTGGTATGTTCCGCCCTTCATGCCATGTCTCATATCGTGTGCTGTGGGCGTGTGCTGTGGGCGTGGGCGTGTACGGGGTGCGGGATTACTGGAAAAAAAAAGCGAGCGTTGGGCCCAATATTTCATTGTTTTTTCTTCTTAGGTTCTGTACATTCCAGCTCGGGTGTCCACCCTGCTCCCTTTAAATACCACTGCACCCCATAATCATAACCCACCCTTACTCCTTAAAATACCCCAACACCCTTAAACACTAACCCATCTTAACCCTATAAATATACCCTGTACCCCAAAACCCAAACCTATCCCTAAACCCTAAAAATACCCCTGTACCCCAAAACCCAAACCTACCCCTGAATCCTATAAATACCCCTGTACCTCAAAACCCAAACCTACCCCTGAACCCTAAAACTACCCCTGTACCCCAAAACCCAAACCTAGCCCTGAACCCTAAAAATACCCCTGTACCCCAAAACCTACCCCTGAACCCTAAAATACCCCTGTACGCCAAAACCCAAACCTAGCCCTGAACCCTTAAAATACCCTTGTACCCCAAAACCCAAACCTACCCCTGAACCCTAAAAATACCCTTGTACCCCAAAACCCAAACCTAGCCCTGAACCATAAAAATAACCCTGTACCCCAAAACCCAAACCTACCCCTGAACCCTAAAATGCGCCTGTACCCCAAAACCCAAACCTAGCCCTGAACCCTAGAAAATACCCCTGCACCCCTGTACCCCAAAACCCAAACCTAGCCCTGAACCCTTAAAATACCCCTGTACCCCAAAACCCAAACCTACCCCTGAACCCTAAAAATACCCCTATACCCCAAAACACAAACCTAGCCCTGAACCCAAAAAATACCCCTGTACACCAAAACCCATACCTATCCCTAAACCCTAAAACTACCTCTGTACCCCATAACCCAAAAGTATATCTGAACCCTTAAAATATCCAAACACCCCAAAACATATTCCTCAATACCCCAAAACATATACCCCTATACCCATACTTACCTTATCCAAACATTGAAAAAAAAACATGCTTTTACCATTGATGCATTTACAACGAATTTCGGTGTAAATATATGCGTGGTAAAAGCATATAAAATATAATGCCATGCGTTATAATGGCATTGCGGAGTCATGGTACTTTCGTAATGAAAGTATGCGGAGTGATCGTATGCGGAAAGAAAGTTGCGGAATAATGGGTGTTTACCCTCCCCCGGTAAGTACATTGGTGGCACGGCGGCCCACATCTCCAGCAACATACTCATATTTTTTCACCACCGATTTCAAAAATGCACAGGTCTCTCTCATTGATGGCCAGCAGTGACATACACTTTTAGACACACCTCCCACAAGAAGTTCTAGAATTGCGAACTTTAGAGCTGGGGAGCTACATTCGAATCTCTGCATCAGCTCCACATCCTCTGATTCCGGGAAAATCACTTTGTCTCCCCGTGCCTACCACAAATGAATGTGTTCTTCTGTAATGTAAATTGTGCTCATGCCATGTTGTCGAGTTCGCGCTATATAATATTGCAAGGAAAAAGTAGGGAAACTTGAGTTCACACACTACTGAACTGCTTCAGAGGGCACTGTGAATCGGAGCGTTTCACAGGCCTGTCACAGATAAGAAATGCCATCAAAACGAAATCCTACAAAACAATATACTACTGGCCGACAGCAATTCATACCCGGACAATGCCAGGATGGGCTGCTAGTAATGTATAAAATATAAAGCTTACGTACCCCGCTAGCCAGCAGCTCGCCTTCCTTGTCAGTGATTCAGGGGTAATAGTGTGTGTGTGACTCGCGGTGCTATGGGCCCCACCGATGAGTAAATTAAATTGCTCCTGGGTTAAGTGAAATGAGTATTGAGGGTTGTTGAAGAGCTCCGCTGGATCAGATTTCTTGGTAGCAGGAGTCTTGTTTCTATAGGTTAGTTTGGAGATTATTGATGTTATATGTTTAACACTATGGGGTCGATTAGGATCGCGGACGGACTTGAGTCCGTCCGCGACCCCAGAGTATGAGGGAACGTCCGCATGGGCTGCGGCGTTCCCTCATGTGCGATTAGGATGTGACCGCCACCCTGGCGGTCACATCCTGGATATTTAACATTGCGGCGGGTGCTGCTTGAAGCAGCACCCGCCGCAATGTTAAAAGTGCATGTGTAACATTTACATGCACAAAGCGGCAGGCACCGCGCGGTGCCTGCCGCATTGTGCATGTAAATGCTGGGGGGTACCATAGGTACCCCCCATGTGCACCCCCCACCCACCAACACCCTGGGGGCCCGCAACGGGCCCCCAAAATCAAAAGTACACATGCTTTTCCACGGCGGAAAAAGCGCCGCGGAAAAGCATGTTTTCAAATGCTACCTAATTTGGCCGGCGGTGTCTGATAGACACTGCCAGCCAAATGAGAGCTTTTCCGCCGCGGTTGTAATCCGACCGCGGCGGAAAAGCAGCGGACAGAAACCAAGACCCACCAGCCATCGTAATGTGGCGGTGGGTCTTTGGTGAGCCCGCAATGGATTTTCCGCCTCCTCCGGCCCGGAGGTGGCTTCCGCCGGCCCGGAGGAGGCGGAAAATCCTCCATCCTAATCGGCCCCTAAATGTTGAGTTTGTATTACGTTATATGTAGTCGGATTTTTGAAGCTTCCGGGAAGTAGGGAGTTAGTTGCCCTGCATGTGGGCAGGGGGAAATGTGTGGCAAGAGAAGTCTCACTCTACATTGTCTGATTTCAAAGTGGTAACATCGTTGTCTGTTATCTTTAGGGACATTTTTCCGTGTGAGAGCAGTGAATGTATAGCGAAGGACACCTGTAAAATCTCAGCCTTAAGAACAGGAGTCCTATGTACTCTGACTAAAACTTATCTCTGGGAGAGTAGCACGTTGGTTTTCTAAGCTTGTTAGAAGGGTAAAGTAGAAGGAAGTGCTGCTTTATCGGTGAAATTAAATTCTGTGGTAGAGAAGAGGTAAGCGCTGTCTACTGGAAATACAGAATTCTTGTATGTTTGAACAAACTATCTCTTTGGTTTTAGCGAAACAGGCAATGGAAATGTGTTCATGTAGTTAATAACAAGTTTATGTAATGTAAAATATATAAATATTGTGCCGATAAATTTTGTAAAGGAGGGGTCAGCAGAAGCAGGAGTAGAAGCTGATGTAAAAAGAGTTGCGCTGGATTAGGTCCACGTGACTGTGACATTTACAGTTCTGATTGGTGCATTGGTGTGAGACGCGCTGGAATAGGTCAGAATTTGTGTGACATTGACTGTATCAATTGGTGCGTTAGTGTGAGATGCGCTGGGATTGGTCAAAATAGCGGTATTGACTGAAAGGAAGTGTACGATCGTTTTAAGACGAAGAATACGTAAAAATTGACTATTACTATGAATGAGATAGGGAGAAACCTTCATAGTTTAAGAAAATCAAGAATCTGTTTAAAAAAGATGTGGAAATAGTTACGAGAGAGGGAAAATTGCTTCCTCCACCGAAAATGCCTGCATCATACATGATGTCAAAATATGGCTATCATACTTGCATATGGTTAGAGAATTGGGCGAAATACACAAGTAATGATGGAATATTAGCATTTCCAGAAACATGTTCATTTAGGACAGCTGTATTAAGAAATTTGAGAGAGAAAATGATGAGACTTAAGCCGAGACCTAGACCAACTCAGTTTGAGGATTTAATGGAATGGGAGGATGAAATGCATGCAAAGGAAGAAGAAAGGTTCAGGAGTATGGATGAAAGGCGAGGACATTTTAAAGGATATTGGGGAACTACACATGAGAGTACAATAAAAAGATGGAGTTGTGCTGATATGTGGGATGTATCCAGTACGGACAGTGGATGAGTCTGTAGGAAGAAAATGTACAGAGAAAAGAAATAATCAGGTTTCGGAAAAGAATGTATGTGGAATGAGTGATACAGAGGACGAGGTGCTGGAAAGCATTCTGAATAGAAGACCCCCACTGTATCCGTCAACTTCTGCAGTGGCGACTCCAAATGCACCGCCAATGGAGTTTGGAGTAACAGAAACCCTAAAAAGACAGTTAGGAGAAAAACATACCTCTGAAAGGTCAGAATTTGCACAGGTTGAGACAGCAAGTATATCAGAATTGGAAAGGTCAACAAAAGAATTAGCTGAGAAAATTAAAGAATTAACTAAAAATGTAGATGCTGTAACGGTACGGTAACTATAGGTCCTGTAATACCAGTTTTTGAAAACCAGAAAATAGATGAGCATTCGTTAACAATTCCTCTAAATTCAAGTATGCAAAAAGTTAGGGAAAAGATTTATTCAGATTTGAGTGAAATTCAGAGCACAGCACTATTAGAACAACAACACCAAATTTAACTTTGAATCACAGTCGAACATATAAGATACCGATGGGAGAAGAGTAAGCAACCGAAACTCCAGAGAAAAGCTTAATTGTTATAGATTTGCCTGAAACTCCAGTAGGACCATCAGCTGAAGAATTAAATAATAGTATGAAAACATTGCAGCAAAAAGATACAGAACCTAAAGTTCTAGATGTGGTCAGAATTAAGCATGGGCGAATTTTGCAAATTTGCGATCCACGAATTTGCGAATTCGCGATCCGCAAAATTTGCGAATTGGTGCGAATTTGCGGATTTTAGTTTTTTTGCGTGTTCGCTAGGGTTTTTGCGTGTTCTCGGGGTTTTTTGCGTGTTCGCAGGGATTTTTGCGTCTTCGCGAGCCGCTTGCATAGCAACGTTACCCATGCAGTCGTTTATGGGAGAGGAAGAGAGAGATAGATAGATAGATAGATAGATAGATAGATAGATAGATAGATAGATAGATAGATAGATAGAAAGAGAGAGAAAGAGAGGGAAAGAGAGAGGGAGAGAGAGAACGAGAGAAAGAAAGAGAGGCCAGATCTCTGAAGGGCCAGATTCCTGAGTTGCCCCTACAGACCATACAGCTTTTTATTTTTAGCAAAATGCATATGAAAATTGTGCTGTAAAGGTCTCTTTTAGTTTAACCCCTCCTGACAACTCAAAATGGGTGTATTTGCCATCCTCTCCCTTCTTCCTGTTTTTATATCTGTAAGTGCTTCCTGATGAGGTTTAATTCCTTGGACAGGTGCCTTGTTGCCTACTTGTAACTATTCTCTGACCCTGCTTCAAGGGTCAGAGCAGGGTCAGAGAATAGTTGCAAGTAGGCAACGAGGCGCCAGGAAGCAATTAGCAGCAGGTGTCCAAGTTGAAGTTAATTTGTTTGTAACCCTTTTGTAAAAGGTTACAAAGAAATTAGGTTCAACTTTTGCACCTGCTGCTGTAACCATTGCTTGGCTGAAAATTCGTCCCCGCTAATTCGCGGATTTTACCGCGATTTCGCGAGATTCGCGGATCGCGAAATCACGGAATATCCGCAAATTCGCCCGCGAAACGGATTTTACGCCCACCCTTAGTCAGAATAAAGATAGATATGGAAGAATTGATAATTGGAATGATTGGGACAGAAAAATTAAAGACATATCAAGATGAAGAATTGATATTTATGAGTAAAAGTATAACATGGAGAGCTAAAAATCTACATGATAGATTGGAAGAACTTACAAATGAAGTAGGTATAGAATTTGCAAAAGTAAAAATGTTGCAGAAACCGTACAGAGTAGATTTTACAGAAAAAGATATAGATAATATGAACACAGCAGGAAAATTGACCCAAATAAAATAATTAATAGTGTTGCTGAGAAAATGGGGAGATGTAGATCGATGGAGAAATAGATTGACAAAGAAAAAGGTGCTCCAGGTCCAGAAGTGATGAGAAAATATGTCCAAGTTATAACCTTTTTGAAAAACAAAATTCTGCCAAAGGAAACTGCTTGGTTAAAAATTGACAGAACTATTCAAGAATCTAAAAAATCTGTACATGCATATTATGAAAGGTTGCTTCTAGTTTTAAACAGTATAGTGGGTATGAAAACCTAAGTGAAAAGAATATAAGTCATTTTGTACATAGATTTGTGTTTGGTTTGAGACCTAAAATAGGAGACATGATAAGAAACCACATGATGGGTTGGCAATCCAGTTCTGTGGACCCCGTGTTGAGATATGCAAAATATTGTAGTGATGATATTGAAGTGAGACAGCGAAAGTTGAAAGAAAAAGCAATGTGGGCTCAAGTGAAAGTTCCAGAACAACAAGAGATACAAATTATTAATAATGGAAGCCAGACGAAATTTAAGTATAATATAAGTAAAGGAAAAGGGCAAATGAATATTGATGAGGGTAAAAAGAAAAAGCCTGACCTCTCCAGGTTATACAGGTTTTGTGTTTTATTTTATTTTACAGGTTATGCAGGTTATGTGTTTTATTTTATGGAGGGCACACGTCTGCCCTGTGTTTTTCATGCATCTCTCATGAACGCTTTCTTAGTCTCTCTTTTTCACCATCAGATGATCTCTGTTGCTGCTGTGTTTGTTTCCCCATTTTGTTTTTCTCTACATCCATTTATCAATGGCACCTGACTGCACCTCGACTATTTCGGCGGCCATCTTTGAAAGGTAGCCCTGATGACTCTCATGCCCGCTGTCTCTACACAATACACTCTCCCCAATATCTCTCATTGTATTTTATCTCCCTCCTAGCTACATTTCCCATCATTTATCTTTTTTTGCTGTATCTCCCCTCTAATATACTACCCACCCTTATTTTTACTCTATACTACTTTCCCCTCCAACTACACTCACCCTCTTTCCCAACTTCCTCATTTCATCTCCACACCCTCCTCAGATGACCTCTAACCTATCCCCTACAATTCTTAATTCTTTTTTTTTGCACGTTATTAATGTATGCTTGGCTATATTATTTTTATTGCTGTACTTGTCTGTATCCCCTGCTATTCATAATTCCTTTATCTGAATCTATCCCCTACAATTCTTAATTCTTCTATTTGCACTTTATTATTGTATATTTGGCTATATTATTATTTTTTTATTGCTGTATTTTGCCTGTATCCCCTACTCTTCACAATTCTTTTATTTGCACCTTATTAATAATAATCTATATCTAGCTATGTTATTGCATCGCTATATTTGTTTTCTATTTACCTAAACGATTCAATTTAGTCCTCATCACTTCTTATTGTATTGCTATATTTGTTTTCAATTTGCCTAAACTATTCAATGTTTTGACACTTTATTAATCTATGCTTGACTATACTCTTTTATTGCTTTATTTGTCTGTATACACTACAATTCATAATTCTCTTATTTGCACCTTATTAATTGATGTTTGGCTATGTTATTGTATTGCTATACTTGTTTTCTATTTGCCTAAACTATTCAATTTAGTCCTCATCACATCTTACTGTATTGCTATATTTGTCTTCTATTTTCCTTAACTACTCGTATGATAGGATATATCCTTCCTTATGTAATCTTTATGACGCTAATTATTATTTATTATTTTTGCTTACTGCTCCTCATTTGATGCTCTATTTCTCTTGATTACCCACTTTATACTATACTAGGTACTTTACTGTTATCCTCACCTCATAGATTACTGCACTCTCTCTCCATATTCTCTGAATCATGCCACCCCTCCCTCTCACCCCCCCACCCCTCGCTCCCCCCCCCCTGGGGCCTCAAACTCACCCATCTCTAAATTTGGGCCTTACTCGTGGTCCATCCTCTACCCCTCCCATCTATCCAAACATGGCAAAAAAAACTTTAAGTACAAACTTCTCTGCTTCCACCCAGAAACCCTATTTGCCGACCACCATAACAGCCTCACCTCCTCACTTATCACCAATTTCATCTTCTTCACCAAACGCCCATCCAAATGGAAAAGCCTATTTCTGAGTCACCTCCCTATATCAAATTCGCGCAAAATCCCATACGGCCTGAAACTCACCACCACGCTATCTCCCTCCTTTCCAAGTGAAATAGATATCTACATCTTCAAATCCGTAAACATTCTCATTCAAGCATCAGAAAATACCCTTGATATCTTTGAACAACACTTTAGCGCTATCTCCCTATCCCTCACACAATCCTTGAACCCTACCCCCTCACCGCCTCATTCTCACGGCTCATCACCCCCCAACATCTCCCCTGCTCCCTCTTCTCGTCTCCCTGATTCACCCCAAATTTTACCACCTTCTTCTCCCCTCATTCCCCCAACCCTCCTTTCACCCCTTCCTGATTTACCCTCCTCCTCTCTTCCCTCCAACCTCATTACCCCCCTCCCTTCGCCCTCTACCACTCAACCCACAGTAACCCCTCTTTCCAATATCACACTCCCTGCTACTCACCTCCCTTCCTATAACTCCATCTTCTACCCTGCACCCCCTTCTCGTCTCTCTGATTCATCCCAAATTTTAGCACCTTCTTCCCTCATTCCCCCCTCACTCCGTTCACCCCTTCAAGATTTACCCTCCTCCTCTCCTCCCTCCAACCTCAGTACCCCCCCTCCCTTCGGCCTCTACCACTCACCCCCCGGTAACCCCCCTTTCCAATATCACACTCTCTGCTACGCACCTCCCTTCCTATGACTCCAATATCACCCCATCTCCAATCTCTCCTCGTCCCCTCACACCACACTCATGCAACCCCCAAACTTCCTTAACTGCCCCCACACCCCCTCGAACATTACCCCTCTCTCTCACCCCCTTACTATCCTCAACTACACACAATCTTTCATCTACGCCAATTCTTACTGTCCCCAAGCCACCTCCTCTTAACTACTCGCCCAATAGTAATACCTCTCCCACACCCACCTCCTATACACTCCCACTCTCCAATAAAGATCCCCCTCCTCAACCTAATCCAATCCACACTTCAACACCCCCTTACAGCGAACCTCTCCTTTCATCCCTCGTTTCAGAACTCTCCTCACTTAGAAATGCTATCTCTCTCCTAACTAATGCCATCACCTCCACGCATACCTATTCTCCGACTCCCTCACAATACACCATATCCCCACTCATTAACAACAATCTCAATCCCAACCCTTCAACCCTCTTCCCCCCTAACTTGATTACTAACATCAACAGCACTCACCTGCTCACTAACAGCTCCTCCACCATTTCCACACCTGATCAACCTTCCTCAATCATTCCAATCCATAATACCATCACGCCCCACTATCCTCAACTGGATACGTGCCTAACAACCGCAGAACTTATAACTCCCACGAACTTACCTTCCGCTCCCTGCTCACCCCCAGCCACTAAGCCACTTCCTCCTCAATCTACTTCCACTATGCACCCCACTTATCAATCTACTATCCCTGTTCTCTTAGGTACAAGCAGATTCCCCCTTCTTACGAAATCCCCTAGACCTCCCCAACATCTGAGACCTATCCCCACTCATCAATCTACTATCCCAGTTCTCCTAGGTACAAGCAGACTCCCCTTTCTTACGAAATCCCCTAGACCTCCCCAGCATCTGAGAACTATCCCCCCCTGTCCCTCAACACAACAACCTGACCCCTCTCTCCTAAATTGCATGTTGATTAACTGCCGATCCGCCTCCCGCCACGCCACTGAAATTGCAGAAACGATCCTCAGCGAAAACATCGACATAGCATTCCTAACCGAAACCTGGCTCATCGCCCACTCCACTCCTATCCTCGACTTGCTCATTCCCCCACGTCTCAAGACCCTTCATCCTTTGAATACATTTGCGCAGATCTCTTTATTCACGACTCCCCCACCACTCGGCTGCACACCATCTACCACCCCCCTGGAAATTGTATCTCTTTTTCTGAAGAGATGTCTGACCTCATTATCCAATTCTCTCTATCACACTCTAAGAATATCTTCCTTGGTGACTACAACGTCCACTGGAACAAAATTGATGACCCTGCTATCATCACTTATAAGAATACCATGGAAATCACCAACATGACCCAACTCTGCCATTCTCCCACTCACAATAAAGGTTCCACCCTAGATGCTATCATAACTAGCAATGATCTAGCCTCCCTCTCTAGTATACTTCCTATCGGCTGGTCTGACCATTACCCCGTCCTCTTCTACGTGAAGAGACCCACGAATCACCCCGCCCCCATCAACACCCTACCTAAGAAATCTACACGCAACCTTCACCTTATCCCTCTTGGTGAACTGGAATCCACAATTAAAACTTGCTTACTTTGCCTCCCTCTCTCTGACAGTACTAATGACCTAACCAACCATTATATTAACTCTATTCTACAAGCCCTTAACGAAATTTCCCCAATTAAACTCAAACAAAAAAAAAAACCCTCCCAAATCCTGGTTCAACTCTGAACTTAATAATGAAAGACGATCCCTAAGACAATCTGAACGTGTTTGGAGAAATCATCCCACCGATGACACTCTTACCCTCCTCAGAACTGCCAGAGTCCAATACAAAAAACACATCTACAATAAAAAAGCCTCCTTCCTCCGGTCACAACTTGACCAAGCTAAAAACCGACCTAGAGAACTCTTTTGCAATGTTAAAAAACAAACCTCCACTGGCCCTCCTAAAATATCTGCCTCTATTGACAAATGCGAAGAAATCGCCAGCTTTTTTAGCAACAAAGTTAATAAGATAGAACTATCCTTCTCCTCCCTCCCCCCTCTCTCCAACCCTCCCACACTCAACACACCCTCCCCAACACCCCTTAATCTCTTTCGTCAACTCTTCCCACTCTCCTCGATCCATCTCTTACCCTTCCTGCTCTCGCGCATTCAGACCTCTCTCCTAATAGACTCATAACTAAGAATAATGCTTCTTGGAGTGAATTTAGTCCAGTTTCAGTGTCATCAATCATTAACATCATGACTAAACTCAAACCTTCCTCCCATTCCAAAGATCCTCTTCCCGCCCATTTGGTCCAAGACCTCAAATCTACCATTGCCCTTATTTGGACCAATATCATCAACTCCTCCCTTGCCACTGGTTGCGTCCTAGCCTCCCTTCAGCTTGGTCAAATCTCTCCCATCCTGAAAAACACCTCTGCCGACCCAAATGACCATAACAACTTACGCCCTATCTCTAACCTTCCTTTCCTCTCTAAAGCCCTAGAAAAATGTGCCCTATCACAACTTGAGAACCATATCCTCGACTTCAATCTCCTTGATGTTTTTCAATCAGGTTTCAAAAAAGGTTGTAGTACAGAAACTGCAATGTTAAATATCACAGATGACATTCATCGCTCCCTTGACAATGGTGAATCCTCTCTACTGATCCTCCTTGACCTCTCGGCGGCATTTGATACTGTCCATCATCCCACCCTTCTAAACACCCTCAAAGATCGATTTGGCTTGGAAGGCAATGTACACAAATGGTTCTGCTCATTCCTTCAAAACAGATCACAGCAAATCAAGCTTAGCCACTTCCTTTCTAATCCTCGACCTGTCTCACTCTGGGTCCCTCAAGGATCCATCCTCTCCCCAACCCTTTTCAACCTTTTCATGGAACCACTCACCCTCATTCTCAAACAAGCTAAAATTAGTTACCACCTCTACGCCGACGATACCCAATTATACTACAAGATCAAATCCCACAACGACATCCTTCACCTCAACGACACCCTAACTAAAGTACAAGCCTGGTTCCATCTAAACCATCTCAAACTGAACCCCAAAAAAAAAGAAATCCTTCTTTTCACCCCCAACAACAATACCCTTCCCATCCAAATCAATGATATCAAAGCTCTCAATTGCTCCCTCTCCACCTCTAACTCTGTTAAATCCCTTGGCATCAGCATCGACCAGAATCTCAACCTCATCCCCCACATTAATAATGCTACTAAAAGTGCTCTTTTCACCCTTCTCCACCTCAAGAAAATCAAACCTTTCATTCCAGCTGATGATTTCAAAATCGTTGTCCAATCGCTAGTCCTCTCCAGGATTGACTATGCTAACGCCACCCTTGCCTGCACCCCTAAAACCCATCTTGCACCGATTAAATCTGTCCTCAATCTAGCTGCCCGACTTATCTCTGACTGTAAAAGATTTGACCACATATCGCCCGTCCTCAAAAATCTTAATTGGCTCCCAATTGAAGGAAGATCCTCTTACAAGACTGCCTGTATCACCCACAAAGCTCTTATTCAAAACAACCCCGCCTACCTTGCAACCAAACTAAAAAAAGCAGGCTGCACCAGGTCCCTGAGAAGCACTGACTCCCTTCTCCTGATCCCACCCAGACTTAATTGTCAAAAAACTCAATCCCGTGCATTCTCTGGTAATGCTCCTACCATTTGAAACTCACTCCCCAAAAACCTTCGCTGCAACCCCTCTTACTCTCTTTTCAAAAAAGAACTCAAACTACTTCTCCACAACAAATATTGGGGTACCTAGCATGTCCACTCTCTCTACTCTTATACCCTCCCCCCACCTTGTCTGAATTCAACATCTTCTCCCCTGTTAACTGTTTCGCCTATTTTTAATTTGTACCTGTCTCTTACTCCCCCCCTTATCATTTACTTTTTGCAATACTGTATCCCGTTGCTAATTCCGCATATATTGCTATTTTATCTTATTGTGTCTAACTCTGTTGTAAAGCGCTCTGATACTCCAGGGTCCAGCAGCGCTATATAAAACCCTTGAAATAAATAAAATAAATAAATAATTGCAGAAAGATAGGGCATTGGAGAAACACGTGTAAGTTACCGCAAAAAGTTAATCTGAAAAATAAATCATTGAATTCGCAGGTGCAGAATGAGGTAACTCAACAGTCTCCACCACAGCAGCAGGTAGTCACAAAGCAAAATCAGGTGCCATTACCACCTCTTCCACAGAGTGTTCATCTTCAGAAATACAGTGCAGAGACAGGATTCTAGAAAGGAGAACAGGTAAAAAGATCACCGCAAGTGACTGCTGTTCCGCAGATTTGGTTAAGATATGATGGAAATGAATCAGATGAAAGCTTCTGACGGTGCCTAAGAGAGGAAGTGGAGTGTGTGCTTGGCGCAACTCTGGAGGTAGATCAATCTGGTCCTTTTGTGAATGGAAAGGTGAATGGTGTAAATGTTACTTTCCTAGTGGACACAGGTGGTACCCGTTCTACGGTTAGATCAGTAGAAATTCAAAACCTTCCTCTATCTGGTGATGTAATCCAAATTGTAGGTGAGACGAACAGACAGATTAAAACTCCTCTGACACAACCAGTAGAAGTGGAAATTGGTAATTTCAAAGAAATGCACTGTTTTGTGGTATGTGACAGCAGTCCTTTGAATCTACTTGGACGCGAAATACTGTGCAAAATGAACTGTGCCATTTATTGTTCACCAGATGGCATAGCTTTCCAAACAGCAGATGACGATAGTTTGTATAAAATGATCATGCCAATAATCGATTCAGAAAGAAGTGAAACATTCCCTGTATTTGACAGAGAAAAGATCCTAATTGAATTAAAAGAAACAGTTAAAGAAGAGGTGTGGGATTTCACAGGAGAAGAAATAGGTACTAATGAAAGGAGTAGGTCCTGTAAAGATCACGGTAAAGGAAGATGCTGTATATCGAAATATCCCACAATATACATTGACACCAGCAATAATTGAAGGAGTAACACTAGTAATTAACAAAATGATTGAGCAAGGAATCCTGAGAGAAATTATGAGCAGTCCATGTAATTCACCAATTATGGGACTGAATAAGCCAAATGGTACACTTAGAATAGTACAGGATTTGAGAAAGGTAAATAAAATAGTTGTTGCATGTTGTCCAATTGTGCCAAATCCAGCAGTGATATTATATCAGATTCCACATGATGCAGAATGGTGTACTGTTATTGATTTGTGTAATGCATTCTTTACAGTTCCATTACATTCAGACAGCCAATATTTACATTTCAGTTTGGAGAGCATATTTTGGCATGGTGCCGAATTTCTCAAGGATATACAGAAAGTCCTTCAATTTTCAATCAGATACTGAAGAAGCTACAAATAACTGAATAGCCACAATATTGGTCAAGTGTCTAACATTAATCAGTCAGAAATCGCCCAAGACACTTTCAACATACAAGCTTTGCTCTCAGAACAACTTCACCCCTGGAATGTCATCGCGTCTTATAACCAATTTCTCACGAAGGGAATAAGAAAAACCAACAAGTGTCGTACATCTATGGACATGTCTCCAATACCTCTATAAGTGGAACTAACATCTTATGAATAACAATAATAACAAGAAGATTAGTAAGTGAGGTACAGAGAACGACCCTACCCAGATGACTGACCAGCAAGAGATTTTCTAAAATAAGTGTATACCCTTTGCCTTTTGTTATGTTTCTGTCCTAAAGCAAATGACGGACTCCTGAAGAAGGCAAATGCCGAAACGCGCGTAGAGTCTCCACCCACCGCTTTGCTTACTCCACTAGCCCTATTTATCATAATAGTCATTTGTACTGGTGTTTTTGTGTGTGCATTTATTCCCCTGTTTCTTTCTTCCCGTATTTTTGAGTATGTGTAGATAATTCTTTGAAATCATAAAATGTATGTCATTGATGTTTTAAATGCCTATATGTACCTTTTATAAATGAGATTCTAATAAAAAAAAATGAAGAAAATATTTAAATAAATCACAAATTATTTTTTGAATATAACCATTGGGTTTTGTTCTATCAATTTTGTTTACATGTCACTTTAATTATCTAATTAGCCCCTCTGTCTCCTTGGGTTTTTTGGCTTAATTATTAAGCTCACTACTACATGTTCTTCTAAAAAATAAAATAGTTGTTGCATGTTGTCCAATTGTGCCAAATCAGCAGTGATATTATATCAGATTCCACATGATGCAGAATGGCATACTGTTATTGATTTGTGTAATGCATTCTTTACAGTTCCATTACATTCAGACAGCCAATATTTACATTTCAGTTTGGAGAGCATATTTTGGCATGGTGCCGAATTCCTCAAGGATATACAGAAAGTCCTTCAATTTTCAATCTGATACTGAAGAAGTCTTTAGAAAGTTTGAACATGCCAGAAAAATCAGTATTGGTGCAATATATTGATGACCTGTTAGTGGCATCAAAGACCAATGAAGGTTGTATCTCAGATACTATTGCACTGTTGAACCATTTGGCAGAAGGAAGACAGAAAGTGTCCCCATCAAAATTGCAATTTTGCCAACAAGAAGTACAATACCTAGGTCACAAGATTGGAAAGGGAGTGAGAAAAGTGACTTCAGAAAGAATCAAAATTATCAAAGGAATGAGTCCACCAAAGACACAGAAACAAGTAAGAATGTTTTTGGGTATGGTTGGTTATTGTCGTCAGTGGATAAGTGGATTTTCACTAATTCCAAAACCTTTACAGAGATTGACAAAAGGTGATGTAAGAGACCCTATAGTGCTGAATGAAAAAGAAACGGAATAATTTGAACAATTGAAAAACAGTCTATGCGAAAGCACCAGCGCTAGGCATGCCTGATTATGATAAATAATGTGAACTATATTGCAGTGAGAGAGAAGGGTGTGCATTATCAGTTTTGATTCAGAGACATGGAAGTGTGAGAAGACCCATTGCATATTTTTCAGCAGTGTTGGATTCAGTTGCAAAGGCATTGCCTGGGTATCTGAAAGCTGTTACTGCTACAAGTGTAAGTTTGGAACGAAGCAAAGGTATTGTGATGGGATATCTGGTTAAGGTGTATGTGCCACACTCAGTGGAAATACTCCTTACCGAGACGAAAATGCAGTACATGACTAATAATTGCCTGACCAGGTATGAAAAGGTGATTTTGGGTGCAGACAATGTGACAGTTGCAAGATGTGTCAATGTGAATCATTCCACTTTGTTACCTGATACTTTGGATGTGGAAGTAAACGATTATATTGATCACAAATGTTTGGATGTGCTTGAGTATTGTACCAAACCAAGACCTGACATCAAGGATGAACCTTTAGAAGAATCATATTATGTGCTGTTTGTAGATGGTTCATGTTTGAGAACAGATGAAGGAACTTTGAGTGCTGCATATGCTGTATGTACAGTGGCAGATGTCATGGAAGCATCTTGTCTGAAAGGTATACGTTCTGCTCAAGTAGCTGAATTGATTGCTTTGATTTGAGCATGCAAATTGGGAAAGCATGCACGGGTTACCATAGTTACTGATAGTCAATATGGATTCGGAGTGGTCCATGATTATGGGCAACTGTGGTCCCAAAGAGGTTATATGACCTCTGCTGGATCACCTATCCAGAATGGTGAGTTTGTAAATATGTTGCTTGAGGTGATACAGCTGCCCAAAAGTATTGCAGTGGTGAAGTGAGCTGCACATAAAAATGGAGATGATTATGTCACTGAAGGCAATAGATTAGCGGATGCTATTGCTCAATATTGTGCATGAAATTTAGCTTCTATCAATCGGGACAGAGAAAAAGAGCATGTTTCAAGTCCTTTAATGCTTACTAACATTGTTGAGACTTGCCAGGAAGTAAAACAATTGCAGGATGAGGCAAATGACGAAGAAAAAGACAGATGGATAAAATCAGGTTGCAGACAAAGAGAGAAAGATGACATTTGGGTATACAAAGATGAAAGACCAGTTATGCCTGATAGCATGATCTCAAATATGGCCCAAATGTACCATGGTCAAGCACACATAGGCAGAGATGCTATGATCAAGTTTATGCCAACAGTGTTTGATTTGTCAACAATTGAATCCAGGAAGAAAAACAGTTGTGAGTTTGGGAGCCATAGGACGGGGGGGGGGTGCTCCTTTCTCACGAATGCAGTTGGATTTCATGGAAATTCCACCATGCAACAAGCTGAGATACGTCTTGATGATCATCTGTTTATTTTCAAGATGGGTTGAGGCATTCCCCACAAGGAAAAACGATGGAGTGACTGTGGCAAAGCTTTTGTTGAGAGAGGTGATACCGCGCTTTGGATTTCCAGTAACAATTGAATCTGACAGAGTGAGGCACTTTTAAAATGAATTGATACTATTGAATTGTGATTGGAAGCACTGAATATTCAGAAGAAATTACATTGCACCTACAGACCAGTGGCATCTGGGGTAGTTGAGCAAGTTAATGGAACAATTAAAAACAGACTTGGGAAATGTGTTTGGACACAGGACTAAAATGGCCTGATGCTTTGCCACTTGTTTTAATGACCTTAATAAGCATTCCAGACAGAAAGACTGGTCTAAGTCCACATGAGATACTGATGGGACGAGTAATGAGACAAGAATTTGTACCTGTCAACAAACTGCTAGCTATAAACGATGATATCATATTGGATTACTGCAAGGGCCTATCTGACACCATCGATTCTGTGTTTCACCAGGTTGGAACTGATGCATGTACTCAGGAAAACAACCAACCCATGATTTAAGTCCTGGAGACTGGGTCCAAATAAAAGTACACAGAAGGAGAAATTGCCTGGTCCCTCGCTGGGATAAGCCAAGACAAGTGATTCTGGTCAGCACGACTGCAGTGAAATGTGCAGGTGTTAAGAGGTGGGTTCATGCGAGCCACACCATCAGAGTAGCAGAACCTGAGAATCAAAAATTGCAAGAAGAAGATACTAGTTCAGACTCTGATGCGGAAGAGACAACAGACAAAGTTCCATATGAGAAAGATCGACCTGTGAGGCGACATCTGGAGATATCGGATACAAGTTCAAGTTCAGCATCAGAAACAGAGACTGAAATAATTGAAATTCCAGATTTTGAAGATCGACCTGTAAGTCGACATCTGGAAAAAGCAGAAACCAGTTTGGACTCTGAAAGAGAACAGAATTAAACTGGTAAAGGTGGAAATTCTGAAAGTCAAACAGAAAGTTCTAAGAAAAAGAATATTGGTCTTGAAACTGGAGAAAAGGAAGTAACTCACGATGAGGATGAGATTCCAAGTACCAGTTATGGAGAAATTCTGTGTAAAAGAACTGATTTGACAAAAGAAAAACAAGACTCAGAGGCTGAACCAGAAATAATAAAATTCAAAATAAGAGGAAGCGAAAATAGATCTGAAACTGAGTCTTATGAAAGTGACGGAGAAAACACATAGAGTCCCAGAAAAAGGGCTTGGAAAGTTGAACGTGAAACAATTGAACCTGTGATTAAAAAGCCTAAAAAGGGAGATAATTGGCCTACAGAAATCGAAGGCTTAAAATTCAAATTGATAAATGTAAATGGAGAATAAACAGAGCAAGTATTTATAAGTTTTGTATAGCGCTAGCTGGACCCGAGGGTATCAGAGCGCTTCACAGCAAGTACAATGATGCGCCTTACCGGCGAAGGCAGAACCACAGTTTATAAACTTAAGAGCATTACAAATAAAATTACCATACAGTTCTTGTGGTCAAACGGGAGGGTGGAGGCTGAGGGGTATGATACAGAGGAGTTATTTTGCTGATAGCGAGAGGGGTGTCTATCCAGTAGGACGAGGTGTGGTTGGAGATTCCGGTGGATATACTTCTGAGACAACTGTTTTTCGACCATAGCGAGGTTGTGGTGTGGTGTCGCACACTTTCCGGAGTATCTTGGGTTCTTATCGTTAAGTTCAAGAGCGTTCTAGGAAGAGGGCTTTGAGTAGGGTCTTGAATTTCGGGAAAGAGGTGGTCGTACTAATGGGGGGGGGGGGGATGGAGTTCCAGAACTTGGGAGCATTTCCCGCAAAGGATTTAGTTGAAGTTTTGTGTTTCCGAGATTTCAATGGGATGAGAAGGAGCGTGTTGGAACTTCTGAGATTCCTGGACTAGCCGACCCTTTTGATTTTGGCGGCCAGGTATTCTGGTTTGCCTGTGTGATGGGCTTAGTGCGGAAGGCATACTGTTCGGAAGCTGGCTCGTTGTTCAATTGGGAGCCATTTCAACTCCTTGAGTGCAGGAGAAATGTGATCGAATTTCTTGGTTCCTGTGACCATTCTTGCTGCAGCATTGAGGGTCGTTTTCAGGGGACCTAGGTGAGATGTAGCTGTCCCTGTTAGGGCTGAGATACCATAGTCAATTCTGGAGAGCACCAGTGCCTGAGTGGCCTGTTGAAGGTCTTTCAGGGGAAGGAAGGGTTTTATTTTGTATAGAAGTTTCAGATGAAGAAAAGCGCTTTTGGCAGATCTAGAGATGTGTTTTTTCATGTCTACCTTGGGGTCCAGGGTGATACCCAGGGACTTCACCAAATCCGTTGGCGTGAGGGTGCCATTGAGGGCATCGATGGCTTTAAGCCATTCTTCGATTTGGGGGTTTTCATCTCTGTTGGAGATGAGCAGAACTTCAGTTTTCTCTTGATTTAAGTTTAAGGTAGTTCAATGAGAGCCATTGAGCGTGCCATTTAGTTTGTGCATGTCGTCCATGGAGGTGGATTCCAGATAAAGCTGAGTGTCATCCGCGTAGATGTGGAAGGGAATGTTGTATTCCTGAGTAGTGTGGTGAGGGGTTCCATGTAGATGTTGAAGGGTTGGGAAGAGAGTACCGACCCTTGTGGGACTCCTCTGATGAAGGGCAGTGGGTCGGATTCAAAGTTTTTAATTTTTATTCTTTACGAGCGGTTGTGGAGAAAGGAGGAGAACCAGTTTAGGACCGTCACTTCAATGCCTGCTCTTTCTTGAAGGATTTTGAGGAGCAGGGTGTGATCAACAGTATCGAAAGCGACCGATAAGTCTAGGAGAATGAGAAGGCAGCATTGGTCTGAGTCAAGAGATTTGTGTAGATCATCTATGAAGTTCAGGATTGCGATTTCGGTGCTGCATCCCTTTCTGAATCCTGATTGGTGTGGGTCTAGGAGCCTGATGTTCTCCAGGTGTTGGGTTAGCTGTGGAAGAACACATCATTCCAGAATTTTGGATAGGAGAGGTATGTTTGAAACTGGTCTAAAGTTGTTCATATCCTACGTGTCTAGTCCTGTTTTTTTTAGAAGCAGCGTGACTTGGCCAACCTTGAGGCAGTCTGGGATAGTTCCCGAGCTCAGAGAGCTGTTGATGATCTTGCACCAAATTGGGGCTAAGATAAGCTTCAGGTCTTTGGCCAGGCTCGTGGGAAGCTGATCTAGGGAGTGGGATGACGGTTTGGAGTTGGCGATTAGATTGACTATCTCTGCTTCCTGAATGGGGGTGAAGACAGGACCAGTGAAGGGGTGGGTTCGCTGAGGCGCTGACATTAATTGCTGGCGTCTTGGTCTTCCTATGAGAGGAGGGATTTGTGCTAAGAGAGCGATCGATCTCGGTGATTTTTTCATTGAAAAAGCTGGCAAAGTTGTCGCATTGTTCTTTGGAAGCCATTAAATTGGATGCCATCGGTTTGGATGTTGGCTTCTGATGATGTTAAAGAGTTCTTTGGGTCGGTTTTTTGCATTGTCTATAGCGGAGCAGAAGAAAGATGACTTTTTGTTCATGATGTGCTTATTGTAATTTCTGCGTGCTGCCTTGAGTTGATTACGGTGGCGGGAGATGGGATTGCTCCTCCAGATTCTTTCTAGGGTTCTAAGATGTCTTCTTTCATCACTGATGTCAGAAGTGAACCAAGACCTGGAGGGGGTGCTTCTGGGTTCTTTTAGTTTCAAGGGCGCCAGGCCAGAGAGAGGTGAGTTCTGTGGTTGAGAGGTGCTCCCTCGTGCTCGGGAGGAGCGTGCTTAGTCCTTCATCCAGGTTGGCCCGCGGGACTTGAGCTGTGTTCCTGACCCATTTGGGAGGAGCTTGTTTTGGGGGTTGAGTTAGGGCAAGTAAATGAAATAACTAGTCAAGAAGGCCCAAAAAAAAGTAAAAGAGATATTTTACAAAAAACGAAAAGAGTAAGGCGACCAAATCAAAAGTATAAATCACCTGAGTGGATATACATTTCACTACCTGAAATACCGGAAGTTGAAAGTAACCAAGAAAATCAAAGTGACTCTGGTGAGTGAAAAAGACAAAGGAAAGAAAAATAATTTGGTTCAAAAATGAGAAAGTAAAAGTGGCAAACTGAAAGATTGGAATAAAAATAAACAGACATAATAATAATAACGGATTTAACGCCTTAACCGTGGCGGCAATTCCGCCGTGGTGCCGGCGTTCTATTCAGTGGGCGGGGCTTGGCCATTCGCAGCACTGGGTAAGGGAGTGCTCCCGTCTGCCACTGGCCGACGGGAGCACAGAACGGGTTAAAGGAACATATATTTTTGTGTGGACAGTGGCAAAGAGACATTGTAAAGAAGGTGATAGTGCTGAGGAGATTAAAACAAATGCTTGCAAGTAAAACGTCCAAATGTGGGATGTTAAGCAGATGGTGAAGAATGTGGTTAATTTGCACTGCTTTGTTAATGCTTATATGGATTATTTTAGCAATATTGATTCCATTTCATTCAAGTTTTGGGCATTCATATAGAAATCAAGCTGATAATAAAAGTGAGAAAATACATGATGCAAAGAATGATGTAGAACTAATAGATAAAACTGAATTACACACAGATAGATCTATTAATGATTTTTCAAAGAATGTTTTTTCTAGATTGTTGAAAGAATATGTGGAAAGTATGGATGTACAAAACTGCTATGTCTGTATGCAGTTGCCTGCAGCTGAATCAGAGGGGGTAACCTACCATCACCTTCCTTTAACGTATGGAATGACTTGTAGTGTAATAGCTAGTTTATTTTACAAAACTGGGAAATTCGAGTAATATTATTAAGATGTTGATGCCATTTTTGCTAAAGTTCCTGTAGTACATAGAATGAACAAAGTGAAACCGGGAAATGTTTTGGGTGAATTTTTCTTAGAAATTAATGAATTGATAATCAATCAGTCATGGCATTTATAAAGCGCACTACATACCCGTGAGGGTCTCAAGGCGCTGGGGGAGGGGGGCTGCTACTGTTCAAAGAGCCAGGTCTTGAGGAGTCTCCTGAAGGGTAGGAGGTCTTTAGTCTGCCACAGGCAGGTGGGGAGGGTGTTCCAGGTCTTGGTGGCAAGGTGGAAGAATTATCTGCTGCCGGTGGTCACTCTGGATGCGGGGGACGGTGGTGAGGGTGGGTGGGGGTGTAGAGGCTGAGTCGGTTGTTGAGGTACGCTGGTCCGGTGTTGTGGAGTGCCTTTTGTGCGTGGGTGAGGAGTTTGAATGTTATCCTCTTGCTGATGGTGAGCCAGTGCAGGTCTCTCAGGTGGGGTGTGATGTGGCTGTGGTGGGGGATGTCGAGAATCAGGAGGTGTTCAGGATGCGTTGGAGCTGTTTCAGGAGTTTGGCCAGGGCTCCTGCGTAGAGTGCGTTGCCATAGTCCAGTCTACTGCTGATGAGGGCCTAGGTGACCGGCCTTCTAGTTTCGGTGGGGATCCACTTGAAGATCCTGCGAAGCATGCAGAGGGTGTTGAAGTAGGAGGAGGAGATGACGTTGACCTGCTTCATCATGGACAGGGTGGAGTCGAGGATGACCCCAAGGTTGCGTGCGGGTCGCCGGGTGTGGTGTGAGGGGTGCTCCTAGTGCAGTCGGTGATTAGGAGTCATCCCAGGCCGAGGGGGTGGAGCCGAGGATGAGGACCTCCGTCTTGTCTGAGTTCAGCTTCAGTCGGCTGTTTCTCATCCAGTCGGCGACAGCCTTCATTCCTTCGTGGAGGTTGGTTTTGGTGGTGTGGGGTCTTGGGTGAGGGAGAGGATCAGCTGGGTGTCGTTGGCGTAGGAGATGATGTTGAGGTCCTGCCGTCGTGCAACGTGGGCGAGTGGTGCCATGTAGACATTGAACAGTGTGGGCTGAGGGATGAGCCTTGGGGTACACCGTAGATTATCTCAGTGGCTTCAGAGCAGAAGGGGGGAGGCGGACACTCTGTGTTCTGCCGGAGAGGAAGGGGGTGGTCCAGTCCAGGGCCTTCTCTTGGATTCCGGCGTTGTGGAGGCGTGCTCGTAGTGTGTGGTGGCAGACCGTGTCGAAGGCGGCTGACAGGTCCAGGAGGATGAGGGCCGCGTTTTCTCTGTTGTCAAGCAGAGTCCTGATGTCGTTGGGGGCGGCGATGAGGGCATTTTTTATGCTGTGGTTGCTGCAGAACCCGGACTGGGATGGGTCCAGGATGCTGTTCTCCTCGAGGATGCTGGTCAGTTGTTTGTTGACGGCCTTTTCGATGACCTTCGCCAGGAAAGGGAACAGGGAGATGGGTCAGAAGTTCTTGAGGTCCTTGGGGTCCGCCTTGCGTTTCTTGAGTAAGGCGTTGATCTCTGCTTCAAGATGTTGAAGAGCTCCTTGCTGTTGTGTGCGCTGTTGTCTAGACGGTCTATGAAGGAGGTCCTTTTAGCGGATCTGATGAGGTGGTGGTGTCTGCGGGTGGTGTTCTTGTGGGCTGTGTAGCTTTCCGGTGTTCCTAACGGATCCAGTTTTTTCGAGTTTTCGGCAGATTCGCTTGGAGGCCTGGAGGTCTTCAGTGAACCAGCTGGCTCTTTCGCTAGTGTGGGTGTTGGGGGTTGGGGTTCTTGAGCGGGGTGAGGGTGTTGGGGCAGTCGTCGATCCATTATCTGAGGCTGTAGGCTGCGGTGTCGGGGTAGGTCGGGTCCACGGCTCGGCTGTGGGTGAGGACGGTGGTTAGCTGGTCCTTGGTAACCTTGCTCCAGCGGCAGCGAGGCATCTGATCGGTGCGGTGGGGTGTGCTGGGTTTCCGGAAGGTGAATTGGATGCAGCGGTGGTCGGTCCAGTGGAGTTCGGTGTTGCAGTTGAAGAAGACGTGGGAACTTGCGGAGAAGATGGGGTCAAGCTTGTGGCCGGCAGAGTGGGTGGGTGTTGTGACGAGTTGTCTGAGTCCGAGGTTGTTGATCAGGGTGGAGGGGTTAGTGTCGTTGTTGTTCTCAAGGTGGAAGTTCAGGTCCCCGAAGAGGATGTGGTCCGTGGAGGCGAGGGCGTGTGTTCTGATGAAGACGGCGATGGCGTCGCTGAACTGCGGTTGGGGTCTGTAGACGAAGGTGCCTCTAAGGGTTGTGTTGAGGTTGGTGTGGATCTGGAAGTGCAGGTGTTGGGCGGTGCCGAGGCTGTCGTAGGTGTTTGTCAAGATTTTGAGGGTGTTTCTGTGGACAATGGCAATTCCTCCTCCCACACCGTTGGTGCGGTCCTTGTGGGTGATCTTGAAGCCTTCCGGGACGGCTATGGCGATGTCGCGTGCCGAGGAGGGGTTCGGCCAGGTCTCCGTCAGGAAAGTAACATCTGGGGCGTTGGTGTCGAGTAGGTTCCAGAGTTCAATGTCGTGTTTGAGGGAGGAGTGGGTGTCGAGCAGGATGTAGGTGAGGAAGTTGGGTTGTTCTGTAGGTGGGTTGGCGGGCCGGATGCTGGTGAAGCTGCAGTTCTGGCAGGAGAAGGGTCATTGGGTGCGCTTTGGGGCGGCTAGGCAGTAGGGGCGTGCTTGTCCAGCATTGAGTGCATGGAGGGTGCTGGAGTTGTAGTAGAGGCGGGCAATGTGGCGTTCGCGGGGGCCAGGGTTCCTGGCGCTGGGTACCGTCCAGGCACGGACGGGCACAGACGGACTTGCCTTAGGCACGCCTTTAGTGCGCCAATGGAGTGCCCGCTGCGCGCGGCCGCTGCACAGCCACTGCCTGGCCTCCATATATATTGGGAGGTGGGAGGGAGGAGCAGCTGGGAGGCAGGAGCGGTCCGGTGAGTGGGCGGGCCACAGGGGAGCAGAGGCGGGAATGGAGGGAAGAGCGGGGTTTCTGGCAGCAAAAAAGGAGGTCAACAGCAACACAGGGCAAGTGATGGAAACAAATGACAAAGGGGCACAGAAGAGAAAAGTGGGCAACAAGTACAAAAATTACAGGACAATCAGGCACAATTACAATTACAATGGAGGAGCGGCAAACCTATGGCAGCAGCGGGGGAGAGGCACGGACACAACGGAGGTGCTGTGCGGTGTGGGGAGCGGCCTGACCTGCAATTTACAACTTGACATATAAATTGAAAAAGGCTGAGAAAGTATTTTTAGAAATGGCAGAAGATAGGAGACTAGCTTATCAAAGAAATGCTACAGCATGTAAATTAAAACCATCCTCATTGAATTTTGATGAAGAACATTTTGTAAAAGGTGATACTAATGTTGCATTGGGAATAGATCTTCCCCAACAGGGAAAATATTGTATTCGAAGAGATAACACCGTGTATGATAACTATTTTGTGGGAGCAAGTGATTGCAAAGACATTTACAGAATTATTGGGGGATGGGGATTTAATGGGGGAAATGATCCTGTTTTTCCTGGATTGTATTTTATATGTGGTAACAAAGCTTATTATAGATTGCCAGACCATTGTTATGGGACATGTTATGTAGGTTTGGTCTTTCACCAAAATTTTCATGTAGATAGAGGTACTAATGGAATTTACGAAATAGGTAAACCATTAACACGTAGGAGAAGGGAAACTTTTCTAGAAATAGTAGGTGATGTTTTTGGTGCACTAATACCAGCAGTGGGTATATCATTTAATGTAAACAAAATTCTGAAATTGTCAACTATAGTAAATTGTTTATCGACAAGTACAGCTGGAGAATTTAATGGTGAATGCTGAAATGGTTGCCATGAGAGCTATGGTAATGCAAAACAGACTTGCTCTTGATATTTTATTGGCAAAAGAAGGAGGAGTCTGTGGAATATTGAAAGTGCAACATCGTTGTACTTATATTTCTGACAAAAGTCAGAATATACAAGGGTATATTAAAAATATTACTGAATTACATAAAGAAATTATCCCACTCGAGGTTGATGGTGTTCTAGAGAAACCTGGTAGGAGTTTTTCTAATGTAAAGAATTGGTTTGCTGAAATAGGTAGTTCATTGATTGGGAAAATACTAATACCAGTAGCAATAGTAGCAATAGTAATAATAATAATGATAGCATTAATGATAAGATTAGGATGTGTCTGCTTTGGAGGAAAAAGAACTGAAAGAAAAATAAAATGAAATATAGAAAAAAGTAAACAAAGAGAACGTGAAATGGGTGAAATCGAACTTGAAGAATTTAAGGAGAAAATGTATGAGAATTCAAGAGGTCAAATTATGAAAAATACTAATGTTTGAAACTGAAGAGCCTGTTCTTGAAGAAATTTAGGTGGGATGATTGTGTGGTGATAAAATCACCAAAGGGGGATTTGAAGGAGCAGGGGAGAGACGAAAATGTTTGTTTACCCCCTGTAAAGTCATAACTATAACAGATATAACAGTGTGAAGCATGTAAAACTAATCAACAAAATGCACTTAGACATTTTAAATTGCACGTGGGAAACTAATGGCTAGTTGCAATAATAATTGTGATTAAGTCATATTAATATAGAGCTATGATAATATACATTAATCAAATAAGTATGTGCATTTACGCTTTTAGAGTGTAAGTATATATTGTGGCAAGGGCAAAGAAATGCACTTGGCAAGTAAAATAAAGCGTATGCTAAGTAACAACTAACTGGGATTATTAGAATGGTGGGAGGTAAACAGAAGGGCTATAATTCTAAATCTAACTTCTGTTATGTTTGTTTTCGCATTAGTTCTCATTGAGCCCTACGCGGCCTGTTTGTTGAAAAATGGCTGGTGACTGAAGCGTTGACATCAGTTTGAAAGAAAAGGCCTCCATCCATGCGTGTTAATGAAAGCAGAGTAAGCAGAATGGCCTGTACGCGAAGTGAGTGATGTCAAGGTCAGCTTGGCCTAGGGCACGGACGTGTGCCATAGGATGCCTGCATTTAAAACCGTGTGAACGGAACAGGGATGAAGAAAAATAACAAGTTGTGTAACAAAAAGAGAATGACAAGCATAAATCGGATATGAATGCCAGGGGAATATGTTGAAGATGACTTTGCTGAAAGAAAAATTGGTTTGGGCAAGGACTGGATGAGGTGATCATCACCACCCTTCTAATGGACCAATCAGAATGAACTGTGGACCCTAAAAGCTTCAATTTTAAGTTAGATAGTTAGAAAAATTCTATAATGAAGTAAAAACATCCTGCTCCCATGGAGTATTATTGTGCACTGTGGAGGGGCCCCCCTAGTCAGGTTCTTGGTGCACATGAGTCGCTGGTGCAATAAGGTGGTGACATTTTAATCATCCCAGCCAACAGAAATGTTGCACATGGTCCCAGATGGTTCGACTCCCACTGCTCCAATGCAGCAAAAAGGCTGAGGGAAGCTATGTCAGCCAAACCAAGAATCCAGCCCGAAGTATATGCTTGTTGAAAGGACTATAAGGCAGCACTGGCCAAGCGAAAGGGTAGTTTGAAGGAGGAAGCTTGGAGGGAGCTGATCGATTCTAGCACTCCAAGAACAGCTCCAAGTTCTGGAGCATTGTGAAAAGGCCCCTTTCTGAACAGGAAGGGGGGGTCTTAGATTCACATATCAAAGAGGAGGAGTAGGTACTTCATTTTAAATCTATGTTTGATTGCCTTCGGGTGCTTAATCCCAAAAAAGCGGGGATACTAAGGATTCGGTATTAGCCTTTGGTACGGGTGAGATCCTGGAAGGAATTATAGGTCTTTCCATCAATAAAGCAACAGGGCCAGACGGGATCCCCCCGGACCTATTCAAGGCAGACCCTCCATTCTGTGCACCAATACTGGAAAAAGTTTTTAATGCAGCAGCAAAGAGTGGCTGCCCCAAGTCTTGGGCATATTCAACCATAGTCCCTGTTTTAAGAATGGTAACAGAAATAGTACCCATTGTTATAGACCGATCTCGCTTATTGATTCTGTGGTTAAAGTGATAGGTCGTATTCTCCTAAAGAGACTATCAACTTGGGCAGATGAGCATAAGATAATGTCGGATGTCCAGTATGGGTTCCGGCTGGGACGCAGTACCATTGCTCAGTGTCTTAATCTATCTATGATACTGAGCAAGTATACGGTTGCTCGTACCGGTCTTTTCACCTTGCCTTCATGGACTTGTCCACTGCGTTTGACTGTGTAAACAGGGACAAGCTGTGGCAGTCCATGAGGGCAATGGGGGTGGAGAGCGGTATTGTTAACCTTCTTGAGGACCTGCATATTTCCACCAAAGCTAACGTTAGGTTCTCACAGCATCTACAGGTCTCTAGGGACTATGAGATTAAGAGGGAAGTCCGGCAGGGATGCATCCCGGCACCTATTTATTGAACTTTTATATAAATGAATTGGATAGCGTACTAAGGGCAACAGGTGTTGATTTTCCATGCATAGGACGGCGGGGCATTCCGGTCCTGCTTTATGCGGACAACACCGTCCTAATATCTTGGACTGAACGAGGTTTACAATCCCTTTTAACTGCATTCTCGAGTTTCATGATAGAACGGGACCTGGCCATTAATAACTCAAAGTCCTATGTCATGAAAGTTGGGCAGTAAACGAAAAAGAGTTTCCAGTTTAATGTCAGCAATGCTAAGATCCCCCGTATGAATGTATTCTCCGATTTAGGGGTTCTATTTGATGATCAACTTAAGTGGGGCCCCCTAATCCAGAAAAAAAGGGGACCTGGCTCGGGCTAATGCAGCAATTTTTAACTTTGCCTCCAAAATAGGGAAGAAACCAATAGGAGCTATGCTGCAAGTGTACCAAGCTAAAAGCTTGGCCCTAGCTACCTATGGTAGTGAAGTTTGGGGTTACATTGCCGCAGATCCCCTCCAGGTAGTGGAAAACAATTTTTTGAAACGCTTATTATGTGTTCCGCGTGGAACATCTAATTTAGCCGGTCCACGAAGAATTGGGGGTCTCCTACCTAAGTGACGCTCTTGCTTTGCGTCCGTTGATATACTGGTTAAAGTGTTGGCTGAATGAAGATCATGTATGGCTCTGAATGGCTTCATAGATATGGAGTAAGTAAGGCATGGCAGTGCAAGTACCTACCTGCATTGTTTCACTCTGCGTTGGGGAGGCGTTCCATGGGCACTGTGGTGGGTGTTCTACAGCAACACTCATGGATGCTTCCCCAGATTTACAAAACCATGGATAGAAACATTGCATTGCTGCTCTTACACTTTGATGTAGGGCAGCACAGCAGGGTGACTTGCTTTGCTCCCCTACGCCAAAACCCCCTAAATGAGTCCCTAGGTGTCTTTTACAAATCAAAGGCAAAAGCTTTGAAATGTTTACAGAAAGCTTTAGCTCCACTAGTCAATACTAGGTGTTCCTCAGAGGTCAAATGCAAAAGCATTGATAGACTTTAATTATGCTGCAGTTCCACACGTCTTAACTAGGTGCCCGCACCTGCTTGCCCACAGCTGAAGACAAAAGAAGAGACGGAAGCTGTTTGCTGCCTGCAGCCTGTCCTGGATGAGAACTTTGACTTTTAGACACCACCCAGTAGCTGGCAGGTCCAGACTGTGGGTTGTCAAGTGCCCCAGGCCCTTCTCAGTCCTGCCAGGTTTACCAGGCCCATGAGTTATACACTGCTCCTGTCCAGGTTATTTTTTTCTTTGACATTTGGGGATTGTAATCTTGTCCATTATAAAACCAAGAATACAAGTCCAAGAAATCAAAGAAAAAATGTTGACTGGAGCCGCTCATCATGCATGGACCTGGAATCTTGGCAGTTATGCCTCCCTACCCAGCTTGCTGCAGCAAAGCTGAGCTTCACACTGAAAAATGGGGACATTTAATGTGCCGCCTGCCCAATGCCTGCAGACCGCCACTGCCAGGGAAGAGATTATTGTTAGACAGCAGCCTTGCATACTCCAACAACATGTGATGCTTAAACAAAGACAGCAATGCAGTCCCTGTTTAAACTTCACTTGTTTTTCAGGAGGCAAGGGTAGAAATGTGTCAAACAATATTATATAGTAATGTTTCTAGCACTTTACCCACAGATAACTCATCATTACTGTTTCATTTATAGGTCCAGACAACTTTTTACCCCCATGCAAAGGTTCTGTCTTTTTCTGTTTTATGAAATATTTAATAAATATTTTCCGGTTTAAAAGATGTAGAGCCAAAGCTAAAATAAAAGACATTTTAAATCCTTAAATTAATCATGTCCATTCTTGACTGACATTCAGCATGGTTCTTTTCAAGAAGCGGTTGGAGGGCCTCCTAAGCAAGATTCTTGATATCGATGTGATTAAATCCTATGCCAGGACCGTGCAGCCAGAGGGGAGTGGCTTGGGTAAATTCTGCAGCTCCTGCATTTTCTGCATGATTATGGATTTGTCATATTTATCACATAATAATTGCTGCATAATCAGAGTATATTTAAAAAAAAACTTTATTAAAACTGCAGTAAAACAAATCTCTGTGCAATGGAAAACCACTGGCAAGATGACCTGTCAACCTTTAAGTTGCCTACTTCAGTATTTGGTGGTTAAAACAGTACTCAGTCTATTATTCAAGTATGATTTCTATAGTGTGGCTAATCACCCCCAAGGGTATCCAGGCGCTGAGCTCTAGGCTGCTTGGATGGCCTCCGTTGAAAATCCAGGTCTTGAGTCCTCTTCTGAACTCCTGAAGAGAGAGTGAGTTCCAGAGATGGAGGGAAGGCTGTTCCAGGAGTTCTCAGTGACGTAGGAGAAGGAGCGTCCTCCACTGTTTCTTCGGCAGCTGCGGGGTGAGTGAGGGTGTGGAAGGAGGAGGATCGCAGGAGTCTGGAGGGTCGGTGGAAGCTCATACATTGGTTGATGCATGCTGGTTCTTGATTGTGCAGGACTTATTGGCGTGGGTAAGCGTCTTGAATTGGCATTTCTTGAGTATGGGGAGCCAGTGAAGCTTCTTCAGGTGAGGAGTGATGTGAGTCCGTTTGGGGAGGTTGAGGATGATATGGCTGCTGAGTCATGAATGGTTTGCAGCCTCTTCAGATGGTATGTGGTAATTCCTGCATAGAGTGCATTTCTGTAGTCCAAGCGGCTGGTGACAAGAGCTTGAGTGATGGTGCTTCTGGTGGAGACTGGAAGCCATTTGAAGACTTTTCTGAGCATACACAGTGTAAGTAAGCAAGCAGAAGAGGCTGAGTTGATCTGGTTCTGCATGGTGAGTTTGCTGTCCAAGATGATGCTGGGGTTTCGGGCATAGTCTGTGAGGTTTGCAGAGGGTCCCTGTTCAGCAGGCCATCAAGGGTTGTTCCATAGGGAGGTACTGTTTCCGAAAATCGGTACTTCAGTCTTGTCTGTGTTGATGTTGAGGTAGTTGTTTAGTATCCAGTGTGAGACGCTGCTCATGCACAGGTGAAATTTGGCCCTTGTGGGGTCTAATGAGGTACAATCTTTACCCAGTGCTATTGTAAAAATGTAAAAATAACGAAGTATTATCATCACAATATAAGCTGCATTAAGATGCATAATTAGCCTTTTATTGCAGCATAATTTAGTCAACCCTCTCACAAATGTTGGTCCTCTTAGCCACATCATACCAGTGGCCCTGACCACTTGGAATCACTGACATAATATCGAGGATCACAATATCGAACTGCAAAAATATCGGCCACAAATTATTGATTACACTATTATCGACTACCAATGCTTATTAAAGAAATTACCCAAATATCAAAACCAAAATATCGTAAATAATTAATATCGTATACATTATCGAAACCACAAATATCATTAAAAAAATATTTAACTTTCTTTAATAAACATTCAAATGTCCTAAATAACGAAATCAAAAATATAGACAGCAATTTTATCGATATTATTTAAATATCGACATTTAAAAAACTAACTAAAATGAACATATATTCACCCCAAAACGTATTTTCACTATATAAATAATAACTACAAACATTAAAACTATTATATAACTTTATTATTACATATAAACATATAAAAACATCAAAACTTTAAAAGTTAGCCTACGAAACTTAACACTAAATATTATTACAAATAACACATACCAAATTAATCATTATAAACTAGAAAAAACATACAAAAACAAAGAAATATGTTTAAAAAAACTATTACCGCTAACAACTTCTTAATTAGCCTTTCCCATAAATGGAAAGTAACTGTCAGAAACGTAAAAAATGTATAAAACAACGAATAGAAACTTCAAACTAATCAAATACACCAATGAAATAAACCCATCAATTAAAGAAACACTATGGGCCCGATTCACAGAATGAACTTAAGACTCAATCCTAAACTTACTACTATTTTGGAATTCACAGAACACACTTACTACTTTTGGCATTCACAGAATGAACTTACTACTTTTGGTATTCACAGAAGTTAAGAATTTGTCTTAAGTTTGTCTTAAGACAGACTTAAGACAGACTTAAGAAAAAATCCTAACTTAAGTCTGTCTTAAGTCTGTCTTAAGTCTGTCTTAAGTCTGTCTTAAGTTTGTCTTAAGATAAACTTAAGACAAAATCCTAACTTCTAAGTCTATCCAAGCTGTACCGCACTGTCCTCCCACCCCAGCGCCAAGAAACCGTAGGTGAACGTGCGCTTTACAAGTCCCATTTATCATATCATATCATATCAGTAGGTTTAGGATGTTGTCTTAAGTTAGTTCTGTGAATCGGGCCCTACATAAAGAACAACATTTTACATATAATACAAACTACAACTCTAAAGAAACAAGAAGAGGAGACTCTGTCACAATACTTCCAGAAAGCAGATTTACATTTGAGAAACAAACTTTATAACAGCACTAAGTAAGTAAAGCGCTATTTAGAATAGAATACTACTTATAATTTTAACTTAAAATAGAGCGAAATGTAATATACTAATATATCTTTCTTAAACTTATGTCTCCTCTACAGATACATTCTAAAATGCAACAAAAACCACTTCTACTAAATTAACTAAATATTTATTAAAGTAGTAAGTATATTTCTCTTTTATATTCAACAATTCCCTAAAATACCCACCCAAAAACACACTTATCCCCAATTTCCCCATCACCTATAAGTTAATAGGACAAACATGTTAACATTATATTTCTTCTAACCAACAGAAATATATTGAAGAAAACGAAAACAGAAGTTTGAAAATAGCCAACACAATCTTCACTAACATTGACGGTAACATAGTAAGTATTTGCAAAAAAATATATATGTATTTTCCTAAAAACTGTACTGTACTATATCAATTAATATTTACAAATATAAAGAACCACCATGACTGAAGGAGCCCAATTTATAACGACACACAAAGGCAAATGTTCTTGTGTTATATGGGTTATGTATACACACAAGAAAAACAAAGTGGTTTAAAAGTGTTTTGGAAATATAGTAAATGCTGTGGAAGAGCTATTACACAGGAAACAACTGTTATATCTGTCAAGAACATAACCACCCACCAAATGTAACAGAGATTGACATTAGAGGTGCTATTGAAACAATAAAAGAAGCTAGCACTAGTACAGATAGACCTACCACAGAAATACTACAGGAGCAGTTACTAACAGTACCACAACATACATCTAATCAATTAACATCCATTGATTCCTTAAAAAGAACAATAGCAATACAAAAGAAAGCCACTACAACTAGTACACCTGCCCCTAAAACCTTTCAAGAGGTTGAGATCCCCCTTGAGCTAAGTGTAACACACAGCAATGAACCTTTCATATTATTTGACAATAAATGCAAAGACAAACAAATTAATATGTTTCCTACTGCAAACAATTTATTGAAATGACAGCAATGAAACACTTGGATGATGGATGGGACATTCAAAATGTGTCCCAAACATTTTATCAGTTATACACAATACATGGATGTTTTCAAAATACTAATATCCCTTTTATCTATACCCTACTCCCCAATAAACAACAAGCTAACTACCTTGAAATTGTAAACCAAATAAAAGATAAAACCAATAATTATTTCCCTCAGAAAATAATTATTGATTTTGAGCATGCCATGATCAATACTATACTAAAATGCTACCCCCATGCAGCATTCCAGGTTTGCTATTACCAATTGAATCAATGTCTTTGGAGACATCTACAAAAGTCAACCTATAGGGTCCAATTCCGATGCGGTAAGGAAAGCATTCCCACCTAGGGCTCGATTATGATGCGGTTAGGAAGGGCTCCTAACGGCATTTGCTTGTTCCAAATCGGATCAGGAACGTGTCTTCCCAACCGAGGGCCAGATTATGATGTGGTTAAGACCATAGATGTCAATGGGAGTCTTACTAAATTGTATCTGGAAGCATCCGGATGCATCATACTCGGTCGGTCAGACTCTCCCAATCCGAGTTGGTCGAAAACCATTTCTAAACCGATGAGTTCGGGAAGATTCCCTAACCGCATCAGAATCGGGCCCTAAGTGTTGAGTATGCAACTGACAGTACATTTGTATACCAAGTTAAAAAATTAATAGCATCGGCCTATGTGTCTGTAACTGAGGCACCAGAGCACTCTAATCTCCTGATAGAATGCCCCTACTACAAAAGACATGAAGAAAATCTAAGCCACCTATTAGATTACTTTGAAGATACCTGGGTGGGAAGACTCCAAAGATCAGAGCACAGAAGACTACCCAAACGCCACATTCCATGGTGGAATGTGCACTTGAGCACACTAAACAAACAAGCCAAAACCAATAATGCTGTTGAAAGATGGCATAATGCCTTCCAGTCAACAACAGGAAGGGGGATACCTAACCCTACATAAACTACTCCAAGCCCTACAAAAGGAGCAAAGTTACCAGGAACTTAGAATGGAACAATCTGTAACTCAGATAGGCCCTAACCCCACAAAACAAACAAAAAAAATATATGAATTACTACAGAGTAAGGTAGCACTATACCCAACTACAAGAGGCCTAGAATACCTATTACTAATAGCAAAAACAATTCTTTAAATCATTTTCCTAAAAGAATGTAAAATAATTTCCTACAAAACACAATTGGTAACTGTACATATAATTTTTGTAAAATTTGTAAAATATAAATGACGTGTCATATTTAATAAAAAATATACATTGATATATTAATTACATTTTACCTAAACATAACACATATATAAAATAATATAGTCAACATACCCTCCCACAATTATAAAATTGAACACTTACGGTTTCTGTAGCAGAAGAAAACGTAATCCAAAAATCATCAATCCATCCAGGTATCTCTCAATCCAAATAAATATGAAAATTAACCCCCAAAAATATGTAAAAATCCAAAAGTTCCAAAATAAAAATCCAGTATCGATAAATCCAATGACTTTAAACCATAAAAAACTCAAAAATAGTGTTTAAAAAAAGAAACGCTCCAGGAAAAAACGTAAAATTAAGAAAGTGTAAAATATATATTAGTATTAAATACTAATACACACTTCTTAATAAAAAAAACACTATCCTCTTCAAAACGCCATTCCGATAACTAAACCTGTAAAAACAGAAATAAACATACCCACCTACACAAACCTACACATACAATATAATAAACAACATATAAACACCCTTTATATACCATAAACACACATTTAGAAACATATTCTACCCTTTCTACACTAGGCTACAAACACAAAGGGGTCGATTCCGATGTCGCCAAAAATGCCTTCCCAACGCTATCCGTAGGCTTACCTTATGACCGACTTGTATCCGTAGCTACATTCCTACGACCCAGCAAGTACGATCCATGTTACAGGCAAATATCCGACCGAATCATCCGCTCCAACCAGTGCATGATGTCCATAGCGAACAGGCTCAGGAAACATGGAAATTGAGTCTTACGGAGGGTCATCCTGACCAATTTCTGGATACGAAAGTACGATGCGTAATCAATTTGCGTCGTACCGGGCTCTGGCTCCAGCACGTCACAGCATTCTGACTAGGCGTATGAAAGCTCAGAGTCATGATCAAAATGTACGAGACGGAGCAGCCATGTATCCAATCGCGCATGTCTTTCCCTATACTGTACGCCCATCATTACCGACGCACACGACGCAGAAGGTAATTCAGACATACACCCAAATGTCATGAGTACATGAAAGGAAACACCATAGGGGGTGGATGCCTATCGCTCCCAGCATATCCCACCCATAGGGAGGTGGATGCCTATCATTCCCATTATTATCCACCCAATAGGGGGTGGATGTCTATCACTCCCAGCCTTTTCCACACCATAGGGGGTGGATGCCTATCATCCCCAGCATATCCCACCTATAGGGAGGTGAATGCCTATCACTCCCAGTATTGTCCACCCCATAGGGGGTGGATGCCTATCACTCCCAGCATATCCCACCCATAGGGAGGTGGATGCCTATCACTCCCAGCATATCCCAGCCCATAAGGAGGTGGATGCCTATCTTCACCTTCACAAAGCTTTATTCGACATTTTTGTCATAAAAGCACATATTACAATAACATCATACAATTTATAAATTAGCTAAAAATGTTAAAATACAATTAAACCACTCTTTAACCATCGAATAAGTGATCGAACATATATTTAAAACACGAAATATAAAATGTGACCACTAAATTCATTCATTATCCCATAAAATCCACAAAGTATTACACAGTCGGTAGACCTAAAGTGCCAAATAACGCAGGTGGGTATCCAGGGTCTTATGTAGACTTATACCCCGGTTATAACAAAATAGAAGGAAAACAGAAGGAAGAATAGTGTTGACTCATCAGAGCCTAGGTGGATTGTGCTCAACCTGATTCGCCAAGCCCACCCCAGAAACTTTGCAACAGCTAGGGAGATTGGGGGTGCAGGGTCAGAACACAATATTCTCAAAGCTATTGCATACCTTCTGATTCCCAACACTCTACAAATAGGCTTTAACCAGATTTTACGTGGCACAGTGTACAGCGGGCAAAAAAAGAATGTATGCCCCACGGTTTCCGGTTGGTCAGTACACATGTGGCATTTATCAGTACTTTCACCCCCCCATTTACAAGTGAATGCACGGATTGGCAATGCCCCTACTCTAAGTTGGAAATTCAGTTTCCGATCGTTTACTTTCTCAATCATATCCCAATATCCTTCGAAAATTGGGCGGGACTTGAGCTTGAGAAAGCGACCTGTAAGATGAGTTGAGAGGCCTCTAGCGGATTCAGCTGTGAACACCATTTCCCAATAGAGTTCTTTCAATTTGCCCTTCGCGGGGAATGTCGCATTAGATGGGTTGGTCCAAAGTTCAATTAAACCAAGATTCCTCACAAGGGATCTGATTTCGTTTAACCATATTATCTTGTGGGACGAATCAGCTCTTATGACGTCCATGAGACCACTGGAGTAGTGAGTAAGTTCCTCTGTACACCAAAGTCTCCGGCAATAAAGTAGAGGGCGGAGTTTTGCAAGGTGCTCCACAGGCTTCTTACCAAGATCAAGTAGCAGTCTTAGGGGAGTACTTTGGGGGAGGCTTGTTATATTATGTAGAAACGCATACTCTAGTACAGTCAAACCCTCTAAATTCTCGAACCCCCACAACTCTGCTCCATAAAGACAAGAACTTAAAACTTTCATTCCATAAATTTCCAAAACTGGACTGATGGGTTTGGTAAGCGAGGTTTTGAACTTGTTTAAAAGAATTCCAGCTTGCTGTTTATGTGACAAAACTGCCCGATCTAATTGGCAGTTCCATCGCATATCACTCTGTAACGTGACCCCCGGGTATGTAAAGGAAGAGACTTGTTCCAGGGGCATATTATCCATGAGTACATTGCCCTTAAACGGCTTATGCACGTTAAGGGACATGAACTTCGTTTTTGCGGTATTCACTTCCAAACCACGTAGTTTACAGAATTCTTTGAAGAGCCGGAGGGCTCTTTGCAGGCCTCTTGGGGCCTTCGAGATTATTAGAGTATCATCCGCAAACATGGGGATTGGGATGAGTGTTCCTGCCAACCTCGGAGCGTCCGTGGGAGACAGAGCGAGGAGGTCGGCTACCCCGTTGACAAAGAGGGAGAACAGGGCAGGCGCCAAAACGCACCCCTGCCAACAGGGAAGTCTTCTGTCACTTCGCCCACGCCCCCCCACCGGACCCGAGCAAAATTCCCCTCATGTAAACGAATGATTCGAGATAATAGCTCTGGAGCCATCCCCATTTCCCTCAGGACCTGCCATAGTTTCCCTCACGGAACGAAATCGAAAGCCGCCCTTAAGTCGACGAATACCGCGTAGAGGGCACCTCTACCAATAATCACTGTCCTCCAATACAGATTTATAAAACAAAATACTTGATCTATTGTACTGGTTCTAGACCTAAACCCAGCTTGTACAGGGCTTAAAATGTCTTGGTACTCTATCCAAGTCTGAATCTTTTCTAAGACCAGCCTGCCTATCACCTACTGTATGGAATCTATTAGACTTATTGGTTTATAATTAGCAGCTAGGGACTTATCGCCCTTTTTGAAGACCGGGACAATCTCTGCCCCCTTCCAGGAGGGTGGGATATCCGCCCCTTGAGCAATTGCATTAGTAAGTCGTGCAATATAAAGACGCCATGTCTGGATATCATTTTTAAAAAAACGTCTGCCGGGATGCCATCCATACCCGGCGCTCTACCCATTATCACTGCGTCTAGTGCCCTATCTACATCTCCTCGGGTGAAGATCTCCACACTGTCATGTAGGATGGGGGCAAATCAGTAGCCACTACATCATCACTTTCTGCGTACTGGGGCTTAAAGTAATCAACCCACTCATTACGTGCCACGTTATTCTGCGGGCGATCTGGGCGACCTCCCTTATCCTATTTAGCAATATCCCAGAATAGTTTGGGGTTCCTAGCTGTGCTGGCTTCCTTAAGTTCTTTCCACATTTCCTCGTCCCAAATTTTCTTTGCCTCTATCATCACTTTCTTGTAATTGGCACGGGCAGACCTAACCAATGATCCATCTCCAATCTTGAGTGCTCTGCCTAAGTTGGCCCGAGAGTTCCGACAAGATTGGTTGTACCATCCCTCTTGTTTGGTTCCCTTTGCTTTCTTCTTTGTGTTCGGTCTGCTAAAATAATTTTTTAGTCCCTCGAAAAGTTTTGTGTGGACATCAGACACATAGTGCCAGGGTAAATGGGGCTGATCCCAGCTCTACTAGTACATTGGCCACCGCATTGTGGATTGCAGCTAAAGTGTCCGGAATCTCAATGATTCTGGACCATTTTAAGTGGCGCATATCATTGGATATAACGAGGTCAGGTACCAAGGTCCCCGCTAGGGGTGATGTACATGCCGACATGGTCAGGTTAAAAACGGAGGTGAGTGGATGGTGATCACTCTCTATTTGTTCTAAAACCTCCATGTCTACTAAATGGGACCAAAGTTTTAAATGGACTAAGAGGTAGTCGATACGGCTCGCCCTGATGCCGTTCTCAAAAGTGTTTCTGCCACCCTTATCTGACGGACTGCGCTCATTAGCTGCCCTCATCTGGCTACCCATACACAACCCTTTAACCTGGATTGCTGCATCAGTCCACCTTTTTACTGGGGCTGCCTTGATTGTCGGAATGCCCCATCTAAGGTCTTCTTCTTCTGTTAGCAGGGGTCATCATGCCCTAGGGGCTCAAAGGTGGTGTTAAAATCCCCTGCTACCACGGGTAGGCAATTCACAGTCAATGCCCCAAGTAGCTCTTCTAGGTCATTAATGACATCAGACTTTTTGCCCCCTGGGATTCCGCGAACGTAAATGTTAACAATCTCTATACTTTCCCTCTCGGTGGTAGTAACTCTAATTGGGAGTATGTCTATTTCTGGCAGTGCTTTGCTTAATTTTACACCCTAAGCCCTGCCTAACCCATGTAGTTAATCCTCCAGATGGGCGCCCCCTATTTTTTTTTGTTGCCGGAATATGGAAATTAAGGTAACCATCACGGAAAGCAGGTTCAAGAAGCCATGTCTCCTGGAATAGGCATATATCAAATGTTTCAAGAAATTCTAACCACTCAGGCAAGACCAGCTTTGAACCCAACCCCGCCAAATTCCATGAGATTATCGAGATACTTCCTTTAACCTTAACTGTACCTCCTGCACAGTCTGTCCCTAATCCGGGGTCACACCCAACATCACCATTTTCAGGACGCAAACCTCTGACCATCCCCGGAACTACCCTATATACGAAATTGTTGCCACCATCTATAGTGGAGGGACTAGCAGGGGGCGGTTGGATCTCTATTTCCATCGTTGAGTTTATTACACTCTGTGATCTAAGTGATGGCTATGCACTATGTTCTGACACTAAAGGGATCCTATTGTGGCCTGAAGGTGCAGTGTCTTCATCCCCATTTCCCCCCCCTCCCCCTTTGGTAACTTACTTCCCCTTTCTTCTGCTTGCTGTGGGTGAGCTTGCATCTTTGATCCGGGCAAAGGTGACTGTCAATCGCAGTCTTCCAGCCCGAGAGTGTGTTAAATCTATTATGCGTGCTGATACCGCCCATGTTGGTTACCCGGTTGCCTAAACTTCTTGAGAATGGGTTACTTAAACAATTTTGTGGTGGGGGGTGATAGAAGTAGGTGAGGGGCAGGGGCTGAATTGGATGCCCCGGGCTTGCATCATGCCAGTTACAGATATATTCTACTGCTTTCCTGTCCCTAAAGTTAATGATTATGCAATCACCCTCTATGGACTTACATAGGGGACCCACCCAATCCACGCGCCTAGCAAACAGGATTTCTGATGAAACATACGGGGGAGGGGGAGATTGGCATTAAGCCAATTAATGCACTTATTCTTCAGTTCTCTGTACTCCTCCCTCCTATTCTGTCTTGATGGGGGGACCCCTGCTAATATCACAGTATAGGGAACAGATTACGGGGGGAGGTCAATGCGGGGCAACCGTTTCATAATTTTTAAGCTAGAAGATTCACCCCTTGGCTGCAAGGTAGATGGACCTTCATTTACATCAACCCTCTTCCCCCCCCCATCATTTAATGGATTATTTACTACAACATTAGTTCCAGTGCTCAAAGACGATGATATGGGCCCCTGTGGGGCAGCAACAGAGTTTATAGTGTCCATGGGTGTAGTATCACTATTATTAGTGGTCTTTTTCTGCAGTTCGCAATTGCTAGGCATTTAGATTTAGATGTAGCCCGAGGCTGAGACGATGCATATGCTAGTTCTAAGCAAACCAATCTACTCTCGATCGTGTCTAGCCTGTCTAGATTGGTAGGCATGTTTTGTGAAAAATGGCCTCCAGCATGGTCCAGAAATCCTTTCCCATTTCCATCGGGCCTCATCAATTGGAGTCGGGGGTAAGGTTACTATATCACTTGCAGTGCAGTCAGGATCCGGTCGCAAGTTCGCTTGAGGGGTGGGATTATCAGAGTCTTTGTTAATTTTCCTGGACTTTGAATGTTTCCCTTTACCATCCGCAACCCCGCGTTTTCTCGTTGTTCTTTGATTTTTCCCGTTCTCCTCGCTTTGCCGATTATGTTGACCCTGTTTGGCATGCGTTATGGACCGGGTCGTAATACACAGTACCACTTCTCCTTCCAGCCTGGCACCACGGTGTTTCGACATTACCCTATTGGTAAAATTGGTTTCATCAGACTCGGGGAGACAACGGTCTGACCCATCATGCTCTAGTGTACTATTTGGTGCCACACCTACTAGAGTACATCCTTGGTTAAGTTCCACACTAGGGGGATGCAGTGGCAATCGTACTTGTGCCAAAACACCCAAGGACGAGCGTTTATCCACTAGGATTTCAATAGATAATATTTTTTCTGCCATAACGATTTCTTTTTCAACAATATTGGTAGCCCTCTTTAGGAACTGGTCTAATGTTTCCACTATGGAGCCATTCGTTAGCGATTTTCTACCTTTCCTTCTGGAAGGTGACTCCATTGTCGCAATCACAATTATGTCCCTTAGTTTTGTACTGAGAGCAACCCTAGCGTTGGATCTCCTGGGATCATAGTCGCAATACACAAGAATTCGGTAAGTATTGGACAGTCACTAAACTTTTAAGTGGTGGATGAAAGGGAATAGCCCCGTCCCGGCCCCAAACAGTCTCTAATGGGCTACAACGGGCCTGCCCTTGGCCCGGGCTTCGCCCGGCTCATCCCACGAGGCGGGACTAGCTGACCGATTAAGTACACCTGGGCAGGGCGTGTTGCGGGAGGGCGTCTCTCTGCCCGCAGGGTTGTGGGTGGCGTAGTCCTCCACCTGATCGTGGCCCCCACAGCTGCTGGTGACAGGCTCTGCTGCGAGCGTTTCCCGCTTCGCGGGTAACGTGAGAAGTAACTGCAAAATCCAAGAATGAGGAGCCTGGCTCTCCTCGCTCGTAGCCCCCACTGCCACTGCTGCTGCCAATACCAAGAAAGAAAGTGCTCTGCAGTGCGAGGAACGCAGGTAATTTTTAAAACAGAACACATGGGCAGGGCGTGTTGCGGAGGGCATCTCTCTGCCCCGCTGGGTTGTGGGTGGCGTAGTCCTCCACCTGATCGTGGCCTCCACAGCTACTGGTGACAGGCTCTGCTGCGAGTGTTTCCCGGGAAGTGGGAAACGCGAGAAGTAACTGCAAAATCCAAGAATGAGGAGCGTGGTTCTCCTCACTCGTAGCCCCCACTGCCACTGCTGCTGCCAATACCAAGAAAGAAAGTGCTCCCAGTATTGTCCACCCCATAGGGGGGTGGATGCCTATGACTCCCAGCCTTGTCCACCCCATGGGGATGTGGATGCCTATCACTCCCAGTATTGTCTATACCATTCGTGGGTGGATGCCTATCACTTCCAGCATATCCCACCCATAAGGAGGTGGATGCCTATCACTTCCAGCCTTGTCCACACCATAGGGGGATGGATGCCTATCACTCCCAGCATATCCCACCCATAGGGAGGTGGATGCCTATCACTTCCAACCTTGTCCACACCATAGGGGGGATGGATGCCTATCACTCCCAGCATATCCCACCCATAGGGAGGTGGATGCCTATCACTCCCAGCCTTGTCCATCCCATAGGGAGGTGGATGCCTATCACTCCCAGTATTGTCCACCCCATAGGGGTCAGGATGCCCATCAACACCAGGATACACACACGTCGGGTGACTCAGCAAACCATCCCCTTAACCATCTTTGCAACATTGCATGTTTGCATGTTACAAATGCTCACAACACAGATTGTGGCAGTAAACATACAATGTGACTCACAACACATGTGTGCCCAAAATATCAATGTGTGTCACTAAAATCCTGCATCCCATAATCATTGTGGTATGGGGCCTAAACCCCCCATCACTACAGTGACCAGAAGGTGACTGTGGGTTTCACAAATCCAGCATCCTATGATCATTGTGGTAATGGAGTGTAAACCCCCCATAACCACAGTGACCAAAAGGTCATTGTGTACATGAAAATAGCATCATCTTCAAAACTGCATGCATGTTTCTGTGTCAAAACTGCACAAGCAATGTTGTGGTAATGTAGTGGTTGTCAAAGTAAGAATTGTGCACGCGGTACAAAAGGGGTGCACGCTACAACCTTAAGTTTCTTTTTTTTTTTTAAAGTCTTTTTATTGAAAGGTTTTAGAATTACATACAGGGCACGGCAATATTACTAAAAAAATGCATCACATTGGGAGAGAAAGCAGATAAAGCAACAACAGAAATAATAGAAGAAGCTACATCCCGTTAGGGCCAAAGAATAAAATAATTTGATCCAAAATGTTAATCCAAGTTCTACAACATAAAACTAATCAAGCAAAGTTACCCTTCTCTAATGTTTCCATAGAGTCAATTATATCTCTCACATTATTACCAACATAACAATTAATACCTCATATGTAATCCTGAATCAGCCGGATTTTACTCACATCTCGATTTTATTCTATTGCACCCTCCTTCCACCGCGTAATAGGATCCCATATTAGCTTACCCAACTTCCTTCCCCTTTTTCCTTTCCGTGCATAGATCTCTTTCTCCACATTGTATGTTGTTATTAATTTAGCCAACCATTTATGGAAAGTAGGTGGTATAGGGTCAATCCATGCCGAGGCTATGCATAATCTCATAACAGATAATGCTACGAATAAAAATTCCCTCCCGCTAAATAATTGTACGTCCTCCAGATTAACTCCTAATAATATAGTTCCGGGGATTAACACAATTTCGGTTCCTAAAATATTATTTATGAAGCATTCAATATCTTTTTTTAGTAAATCTAGATGAGTACACGTTGCAAATACATGTTTTAAATCAGCATCAAAGCTTCCACACCTATAACACTTAATACCCACAGTGCCTCCCCATTGTGCTATTTTTGCGGGCGTATAATATAAGTGATATATCGTTTTATAATGTTACGCCTGCAAGGGTGCTGAGCATAACAAAGAATATCCCTTTTCTAGAGAGATGCTGAAACTATCCCCACTTATATTAAGATTATCCTTCCATTTTTCGCTCCATTTTTGGTAGTCATCCTGTTTTGATTTTATCAATTCAGCATAAAACCTCTTAATTGTGCAATCTTCCCCTCTTTGAACTACTTCCATAATTGGATTGCGCCTAAACCCCAAAACACCTCCCTTTTTGTTCAAAAGGAAACTCCTAACTTGTAGGTATTTAAAGAATTGCCTGGTTTCTAGATTAAATCTAGCTTGTAAATCTGAGAATTGGAAAATCCCCTGATCCCCCTTTACATCCCCTATAGTTTTAATTCCCCTATTTTCCCACTCAGTAAATATGGGCCCCGAAAAAATATCTTGTGGAAGATTTGGGTTATGTGAGAGTCTGGTATACACATTATATTTCCCCAAACCTATTCTTTTAGAAAAACTTTTCCAAATTGTATATGCTGCTATGAGCGTCTTAAACTTTGTCCTCTTGTAATAACTGGCCTCTGTAAATTTCAACAGAACATTCTTCACTTCCATTCCCAAAGTTAGTCCATGAATTGCCAGTGTTCCAAATTTACTCCAATCTTCTGATTCTTCCCCTCCCAGCATGCCAATCATATTTTGGAGAGCAGCTGCCCAATAATAAAGTTTTAAATCTGGAACTCCCCAGCCTCCCCTCTCTCTCGGAAGTGTCATGAATCTAAGGGCTCTTCTCGTTTTCCCCTTTGCCCAAATAAATCTATTGATTATGCACTCTAGTTTTTTAAATATTTTGACTTCAAATAATAAAGGTATTGCTCTAAATAAATATAGAAATGTTGGGAGAACCAGCATTTTTATTATATTTGTCCGCCCCACTATTGACATGTGCAAGTTGTCCCACCTGTCCAGGTCTTTCTCTACTTTCTTAATTAGAGGAATAATATTCTTTTCTACTAACGCGTCCAAATCCGCCAAGATAATAACCCCTAAGTATATGCCTTCCTGCGTCAATCGATTATCTATACAGGGAGTAAATGAGTTTTTTATTATCTGCGTTTTAGATGTATTTAATTTATACCCCGATATCTTTCCAAATTTCATCGCCTCGATTTCCAGATATTCTATGGATTCAGAGGTATTTGGAGTGATTACAGCAATATCATCTGCATAGGCTAAGATTTTACAATGCCCGATGAGTGTTGTTAGGGGTTCAATCATCCCAGATGTCTCTATTCTACGGATTAATGGATCCATATATATAGCAAACAATAGCGGTGAGCAAGGACACCCCTGTCTAGTACCTCTTTTTATTTAAAATTGACCCGTGTTCCCACCATTCACACGTAAAGTTGCTACCGGATTTAAGTAAAGAGTCTGTAAAGCTTTAATATATCCTTGTTTAATGCCTGTTCTTTCTAAAGCATACCAAAGATAGCCCCAGGAGACCCGATCAAATGCTTTTTCTGCATCAAGTAACATGCCATCGGGTCTCCTGTGACTGATGTAACATCAAATAGGGTTATTACTTTACGTATTTTGGTGGGTAGTTCCTCTCCCCGGTATAAAACCATGTTGACAGCTACTGACTATTTTATGGATTACTCTGGCAAGCCTTGATGCCAATGCCTTGGAGAACACTTTCGCATCCGCATTCAGTAAAGTGATGGGTCTGTAAGATCCTGGATCCTCCGGGTTTTTCCCTTTTTTTAATATTACTACCACCTCAGCACTCCCCCATGACTTGGGTGCTGATTTGCCCAGCTGTGCCAGTTGCATAACCTTCATTATCTCTTCTCCCAACAAATCCCAAAACACTTTATAGAACTCTATAGGTATTTGGTCAGGGCCCGCTGCTTTACCTGAGGGCAGATTCCATATTACCTCCTTAATTTCTTCTGTCTGCAAGACCCCCTCTAAACCATCTGCCTCATCCTCCTCCATTATATCTATAGGGATCTCTTGAAGATACTCCTTCATTTCCTCTTTATCTCTTTGAGTATCTCGCCCCTCTAATTCATCGTCATACAACTTCTCATAAAAAAGTCCTAAATACTTCCCTTATTTCATTCGACTCTGAGTGCACCCTACCCGATGTATCCCTGATTTCTCTAACTGTTCCCACCGCTTCTTGTTGCCTTGTCCGGGTAGCCAAGATTCTCCCTACTGACTCACTCAATTCATAACACTTCTCTCTTTTAGTATTATAAATTTTCGCTGCTTTGCTAGCTATTTCGCTCTCTGCCTCGCCTTTTGCTTTCACTAGTTCTGTCAAAGCCTTATCCATATGACTCCCCGTCAAAACACAGTTTTCTAAATTCTCCTCTGCCTTAAGTACCTTCTCAGATAGCTCTAGATTCCTCAGCTGCATTTGTTTCCTTTTATAAGAATTATAACTCTTTGTTTCCCCCTGTACCCCAGCTCTGAAAGTATCCCAGACCACGCCCATTTCCGCTGTGTCCTTATTGAAAATAAAAAAATCAATAATCCATTTATTCATATGTTCTATATATTTGTCATCTTTTAACAGCTCTCTTTCGAAGGTCCAATTTGTAAAATTGTCTAGTGCTTATTTTTGTTGACATTGTGAGTACTAAGGGGTTATGATCACTAAAAATCCGTGGCAGCCTTTCAATCTTTGAGTTCGATATAGTGGTACTTGAAACAAAAAAATAATCTAATCTTGCACATGTTCGGTGCGGGGCCGAATAATATGTAAAACCTTTGTTGTCCAATCTCTTTTTCCCCCGTACATCCGAGAGAGCATTGTTTAAAATTAAACTATGTAGTGCCTGATTGACTTTCTTTTTCCGACCTTTATATTTCCCAAAGGAACCCAATCCTAATCCATCTACTCCATTTATATTAAGGTCACCTCCCAGTATTATTTTTGTTGCCCATGTAGCCAGCTCAAAATCTAAGAATTGAAAAATCTCGGGGTCATCCTCTGTTGAGCCATAAACGGTTACAAGCGTTATCCACTCCCCATCTATAAAACACTCAACCATGGCCTATCTTCCCCATTTATCCTGTGCTTTCTTCCTGGTCAAGATATTATTATTTCTAGCTAAGATAGCTACCCCTCTTTTTTTGACCCCTTGACTTGAGTGTACTAATAAATGAAATCCTAAATGACTAAGGAAGTGTGCTTGTGTTATCATAATATGTGTTTCTTGGATAAATACGAAATCCACATTCATTTGTTTCAAGGCTACCGCAATTTTTGCTCTTTTTTGGGGATCATTTAAACCACATACATTCCATGTTACAGACCTAACACCCATAATACACCTTATCATGTGTCTTTTCCCACCTACAATCTCGTCTGGACTCTAGCCATATAATTATCCAACATGTTATCAATACTCCATTGACATTATTTCTTATATTGCCTCCTTTCAATTTTCGCCGCCCTAGCTGTTCCCCCTTTCTTGCAAGTGCCCTTTTTAAGCTCTGTCTCTCTGTTATATGTCCTGCCGTGCCCTGTTCCCCCCCTAACTCCCACCCAGCTCCCTCTTACCCCTCCCCCCCCCTTCCCTTACTGGCAAATAGGTCAATCCTGACCTATATGTGACAGCCGCACCCCCCCAGGGGAGTTTCCCCCAGCCACTCCCCCTTAGTAAATCTCTTTAAAGCTTTATTCATGATATTAAAAAAAAGGCTCGATTATTTCTTTGTTATGGAAGCTACTTGTTTTAAGCTTTCAATGCGATCAGCTTGTATATTCCGTTCTCTATGTGTTCTCTCTTCTCGAAGAAAAGTCAGATACTCTTGCGCAACTATTTCAGAGAAAAATTCTCTGAACTGACCGTTAAGACCTACTTTGAGGCGAGAAGGGAACAACAGATAAACTTCGCACCCTATATTCTGAAATGGTATTATAAGTTGCTGCATACGCCATCTTCTTTCCACTGTTGTGTGGCAAAAGTCTGGGCGAGCAAAAAAAGTTATGTCCTTATAAGTTCGTTTCTTCATGGGTTTAGCCTTCATAATTACTTCCTCTCTTAATAGATAGTTTCCCACATACACAAGGATTGCCCTTGCTCTTGGGCCCATATTGCCCTTTTTCTGTGTGAGGGGAAATCGATGCGCTCGTTGCACCTCTTTATCCCAGTCCCATGTGTCCATCTCTGGAAAGGCACCTTTCAGCAAATCCACAACAAAGGCTCTTATATCTCCTCCTTCCTTGCCTTCCTCCACTCCGAGCAGTCTTATATTGTTTCTCCTCTGACGATTTTCAAAGTCTTCCAGTTTCCAAAGTATGTCAGACTCTGTTTTCTCCTGCCCCTGTCTATATTCTTGTAGCTTTACCATCTCATCTTCCATTTTGCCAGTCCTCCGTCAATCTACCGGTAACTTCAGCATACATTTCATGTACTTTGTGGAGAGATCTCTGTATTTTCTTATTAGCGCGCTTGGCTCTTTGACTCTCCAACCGGGCTTCCCCTTGTATCTGTTGCATTGTGGAGAGTAAAAGGTCAAATTTATCTTTGTGCGGCTCTTCGAACTTTTGATGTTGATCCTTAATCTGTTCCTGTTGATGCACCTCTTGCAGACTACCACCTCTGGCCCCGTCTTGTAAACTATGAAATGTAGCTGTGCCTGTCTTGTCCCAATCCAGCTTTTTAGGTACTCCCTTTTGTAACATACTTCCTACCTTGCTATTTCGTATGCGGGACCTTCCCCTAGACTTATGAGTTTTAGTTTTGGGTTTCTGGTTTCTTTTTTCCACTGCACTGATCTGCTCCATCTCTAATCGTGGGGAGCAAGTCTCTGATTCTTGAGAATCACTCAATGAAAAATGCTCTGACTCTACAGACGAGGTGGTAGATACCTCCGTTTCATCGTCCTCCTCTTCCTCCAAATCATTATCATCGCTATCATCACTGCTGAGCGGCCCTGTAGGAGATGATCGTCTTATGATATTTACGTTTCTTTCCTGTCTTTCCTGTTTTGTCCTACAAGAATCTGGTACTATGATTGAACTACTCGATTTGAGAGATTTCATTTTGTCCTTTTCCTTTTCCTTAGGAATTGCCCCCTTGTTTGGCTCTGCTACTTTTTTTTGCACTTTTTGCTGCAGTTATTGTAGTTGGCTCTTTTTCTGTACTCGCAATAACGTCAATGGCTGCACATTCATGACCATTTTGCACAACTTCATACTCAGTTACAAGTTCCCTTGCACTTGTATGTGGGACTTCTGCTAGAACTCCTATTTGCGCAGAAGGTATTTCCCCCTCCTCTGTAAAATCTTCCTGCATGTTTCGGTGGTCAGCATAACCTATGGTTACAGCTTGCCTTTCCCCTTGCAGAACACCTTGCTGCACATCCACAAATTCAGGCAGTATTAAAGCTGTTACAGCGAGATCATTCCCTTTCGCTTTCTCATGTAGATTTTTATTCGTACAGTCTATTCCTTCTTGAAAGTCTCCATTGACCAACACACTGGTTTCTACATTGGGCATTTCTGCATTGGACTGCAAAAGATCCAAATCTTCGGGTTGTGATACAGCCAACCCAGCATGAGTGCTTTCTTCCACCTCTCCTCCAGCTTCTTTCGAGAGTTCACCCCCTCCTCCGTCTCCATGACGACTCTCCGCCTCCACTACGGCCCCGCCTGATTCCAATTCAACACTCTTCGTAACCATGGGTACAGCCACCGCTTCCATTTCTTTTCTCAGCGAGCCTTTCACCGCTGGCGATGGTGAAGCTCCGCGTGACTGGAAAGATTCGAAAATCAGGGGCTGGCGCAGGATCGCCTCTCTCAGGGACTCCGCAGCCAAGTCCACTGCCCCCACTGCAGGTAATTCCTTGTGCCGCTCTTCTCTCCTCTTCTGACTTGCTAATAAGCGCTCCTCCTCGCGCTTTTTTGCTGCTTCCTTTCGAGCCTGTGCCCTCTGTCGCGCCTTAGCTCTTAAGTTTGCTGCGGGAATGTCGGGCTCACTCGATGATCCAATCTCCTCTTCTTCACGCTCCTGAATGCCCTTAACAGTCCTCAGCACTTTCGGGGCCATGACACGCTTCACAGCTTCCCAACTCTCCAAGAAAAGAATAATCCTCTTCTTAACTGTAGACAGCGCCATCTCCCAAAACCCGCTCTGCTCTCTCCGCTTCCTCTTATGCAACACCGCTGCCTCCGCCTCCACAGGCGACCAAGCAAGGGTAATCACCAGCTTATAGAGACCTTCCAACATCTCATTATCCAGTGTAGCAAGTAAAACTGAGGATCAATCATGAGCAAGACCAGCAACCATTACATCAAGTAGTCAGTAGTCAGCATAGGAGAGTGGCTTGAGGGCTGCTACCCCCTACGGACTGTCGGCAGCCATCTTGCCTTCCTGTCCACTCAGTCAGGACACTAGAGTTTCAATAGAAAATTAATGTGTTGTGAAGTTTTGGTGTGCCCCTGGGGCAACTTTCACCGGTCAAGGACGTTCTTTAGAAAATTAATCACTCTTGATTTAATCCCAAATTTATCCCACATTAAATCACAGTCCTGATAACGACAGATGATAGCATGATACACATCCACTAACCCATCAAAACACATAGAATCGTTTCCTCATAGTATTGTTGCTATTGCAGATTTTTCCCTGATGAAGGGTTTATAACCCGAAATGCATTTGAACTACAAATGAGACAACTATGAAATCAAGAGTGATGAATTTTCTAAAGAAAAGTGAATACAACTTTCTTAAGAAGAATCATGCCTATGAACTTTACTTAAAAAGTTGGATAGAAACTCAGAACAGAGGACACAGATAGTGCCCAGGGGACACATTGACACAGTGATGTGCTGCCTTTCAATGTAGTGGTTGTGTCACATACAAACATTGTTTTTGTGAGGGAAATATATCCGCGTATCACAAAAACACCCTCTGCCATGTGCAGACAAGCAAAGGCCATGATTCCTGACAATGACACCAGTGTACAGCTAGACAATGCGAAAAGTAAGCACCATGATGAATGGACACATATCTACACCAACAGACACACATACATACTAAGGAATCCTGTGGAGACTGTAGATGTTAGGTGACCAAGTTCCATACCATGTCAGCAATAGGAAACCCCAAACATGATGAATGTGCAGGCTGATGAGCCAGGTGCACACACACAGACACCATTACAACAGCAAGTTCATGATCCACATCATCAACATCATGTACATTAGATGCAACACCACTGGATAACAAAAAATGGCTTTATTTAGCTATAAAATATTATTAAATGTTCATGCCACAATGCAAAAAGGCCAATGGCTAGTCCTTCAAAGAGTCCAACATGGGTGACGTGTGACAACTTGTCACCCATTGATTGCCCGCACTGCTATTGACCAGGGACATCTCGCACCTTGGAGGGGCCTCCTTAGTGGCAGCACAGGAACTGCAGGGACAGGAGAAGGGGCCAGGGGAGGTGTGGTGGGTACTGGAGTGACGCCAGCAACTGTAGTGGAGAAGTCTGACACAGTGGGCGCTGTCACCACAGCTGGGCACAACTCAGATGTGGTGTCCTCCTGCACCACTGCAGTGAGCAGGACAGATGTGGTGGATAGGCTCTCAACTGCAGGGCCCAGGTCAGACGGGTGTGATGTGCCTCTTACTGCAGTGCCAACATCAGGAGTAGCGAAATGGGGTTCAGATGAGGTGGGCAGGACAGAGGGGGGGAGACACGACCTCCACACCAGTGGCAGGAACAGGCTGAGCATGTGAGGTGGGGTGGAAGTGCATGTGGAAGGGGGGAGGACCTAAGCATCTTGGGTATGTGGTATGGGTATCTGGGTGAACCTAGTGCCGGGAATGGCATCATAACCTGTGTATTGACATCTGGGGGGCTGCTGGATAAAGAGTGTGAGGTGTAAGTCTGTGCCTTTGGTGCTGTCTTTCCCTTCCATGTCTGGGGAGACTTGCGGGTGGGGGCCTCAATGTCCATGCACCTAGGGGAGGGTGTCCATTTTGCAGGGTTACTCCCCTCTGTGTGTGGTGACTTCCTCTTTCCCTTGTAAGTCGTACCAGATGGGTCTGTGGGGAAGAGGCCAAGGTCACAGAGGAAGAGCTGCTTGGAAGTGGGGGTAGTAGGTGAGGCAAGTGAAGTTGTTGTTGGAAGGATCTGAGGAATGGGGAGTGCTTGTGGATGCCTGTGTGTGTGTCTGTGACCCATCCCCTGTGTGTGTGCCATCAGTCCCCGGAGTGTGCATGCTTGTGGAACTTGATTTTGGCTTGAGTGTCTGTGTGCAGCTTCTGACTGAGGGAGTGCATGCATATGCGTGTGTGTGTGTGTCTGTTGGACAGGCAGGGGAGTGGTGACTGTGGATGTGACAGAGGTAGCAGGGGTGAGGGTCTGTTGGAGGAGGGACACTGCTGTTGTCTGTGTGGAGGCCATGGACTGAATGGTCCGATGTGGGGCAGACATGTTAGCTGAGATGCCCTCCATGTAGGACACCAGTTGGGTCAACAGATTGGTGTGAGAATGGAGGACACTCAGCTTTGATGTCTGCCCTACATGGATCTGTGTAAGTAAGTCCACAGACTCCACACTCAGGGCAGCAGGGGAGACAAGGGCAGGGGGTACGGCGCTTGGCACAAAGGAGACATGCTCCCTTACACTGGAGCCTCCATGGACTTCTAGGATGGGAGCAGATGGGAGGGTGGAGATGGAGGTGGTGGCGGTGCCAGACACGCTAGGTGTTGTCTGTGGGCTGCTGGTACCCGCCTCCACAAGGGAGTCATCACTGAAGCTGGCATGTTCCTCAGCCGAGGTGGACGTAGCCGAGGTCTCCTCAGTGTGGCTCCCCTCACCCTCCGTGCCACTGAGTCCCTCCGAATCCTCCACAACAGACCCAGTCTGGCGCTGTGGCCCTTCATGGTCCATGGAGCTGTCTCCTCCAGTGTCCGTAGATGTAACTGTAAATCAACAGGGTAAACAGAGAAACATCAGTCACTTGTATTGACATCACACATCACAGTCAGTACAGCACATTACAGAACACGTTTGTGCATAATTTGCAGTAAATTCTCCAATGTGCTAACCCATATATGTAAAACACACATGTCAGTATGCCAGTAAACCATGCCCCTCATATCTACATGTCCATGGAGACATCTGTCTGGTGCATGTCGCCAGACACTACTCATTTGTGCACACATGCATCACATACACAGTTGTCTGAACTGCAGGATTTCTGATGGAAATGTGTCAGTATACACATATACCATCTTCTGCCACTGACTTTGTACATGTGTCAGGGTAAGGGATTGCCCAAGTAAATGTCAGTCATATGCATATGCTTCTTTCACCACACACCATGATGTGCTCTTGTTTTGCTGGACGATGCCACAATTGAGTGCATGCAGGACAATTTCCATCACTGCGGGACTCATTATAGCAAATGAAACCACATGAGTCGGGGCAAGATGGCCGCCGAGACACCGTAGGGGATAGTCGCACCCTTGCTCTGCTCCTGATGACAGATTTGATGGAATATGAAGTGCACACCTTGGTCGCAACTTTTGGGTTTAACAAAATAATTTTCCTATCACAGTAATGCCTTGGTGAACTAAAACCTAACCTGGACCGGCTGGCAGTAAGGAGGATTGTTACATAGTAATTAATAATAACCCAGCCATAGACTTTCAGACTTTCAGCGCCTGTGGATTGAAATGCTTGGAACATTATCAGACTGGCCTGTTCTGTTAAAAGACTTTTCTCAAGTCAAGGATCTGATTAAAGGAAAAACTTTGTTGGAATCTTTTGCTGCTTTAATCGTGAGGTCCTTTCAGACAGGGCGCACATACTTTACAAGAATAATGGCTCCTAAACTTCTCCGATCAACCAAGAAACCCTATGACCTGACGGCCTCCAGGAATGAGGAAGAAGAAGCACCCATAGATGGCCCTGGAGCTCTAGCCTGCAATCTTAGAGCCAAATCAAGATCAAAAGCACAGCTGAGGCGAGAAGCGGCAAAAGAGGCTAAAACGCGGAAGTTACGGGAGAAAGATACGGAAAAAAAGAAAAATGCGGTGCTAGCTCGATCGGCCAAGAGAAATACCGAGATACAGTCTGCTGCCGGCGAAATGGTGGGAAGAGAGGCAGCATTTCGGCAAACCACGATTGTGGAGTCTTTTTTACCTGCAGTAGGAGCTGTAATGAGTACCCAGCCGGCAACGCAGAGGACCTTCACTGTCCCAACGCTAACAACGTTGTGTGGAGAGAAGCAGAATCCCACACGTATGGAGAGTGCTGGAGCTGCCGGAGCCGCCGGGAGCACAGGCAGCATGTCGGAGCCTCTCAGTCAGAATGAAGTTACAGATCCCGTGGGAGCAACCGCCTCTTCAACAGTCATAGCAGGGGGCGGGGCTGAATGCTTAAAGGGCCAGGAGGTGTCTGGAGTTCCAATTGAAGATAAAAACAAGACGGTAGATTTATCTTCAGAAACAGTCAGGGGGCCTGATACTGAGATTGATGAGATGATTGCCCATCCTGGAAATAATGAGAAAACCAATGAGAATGCAGATGAACAGTCAATTATAGAGGTATCAGATAAGGAGACAGCAACTACCTCAGTACAACAGGAGGTAATCAGCTCTACCTTTGAAAATAGAAGTGGTATGAATGTAAAGAATGCGCAAAATAATTCTGAATCTGTTTTGGCATCACCCGGTGAGGAGATTTTTTTCACTGGAAACGATGAGGTGGATGATGAAGAGGATGAGGACGATGGAAGTGAATACAGCAGCTCTGCTCGAGAATCTCCGTCAGATTCAGATTCGGAACTGGGCACTTCAGTGGACTCTGTAGCAGGCTCAGGTACAGAAACCAATCTATCTAAATCCGATAGTGTCTCAGTTACCTCTGGCAGCGATACAGAATCTATAGAGCAAGAGACAGCTCAGAAGGTTATAAAAACAAAATCAAAAAACGCTTCTAAAGAGATGAAGAAAACTGTGACGGACAATAACCCTATGTATAAGGGCAAGGTTAAAAATAACAATCCCAGGTGAAAGAATCAAGCTAGAGTGCCTCGTAGAAGGCATGTGAAAACAGTTGTAAAAAAGCTTGTCTGGGACAATACAGTAGAGAGCGGAGTACCTCAGTCTGGGGAGCTTGTGAGTACAGAAACAGGCACCCAGGAGGTTAGCCTTCAGGGAGCAGAGGGAGGCTCTGAAGGAGGTGCCTCAAATTTCGAAGTTCTATTCTCTACCTTAAAACAAATACAAAGCGAGGCTTGTGCTGAGAGTCAGAGAGCAAGTAGGAGGGCCAGACACGCAAATAAAAAAATACAATCTTCCCTCCACAAGGTGAACAAAATGTATGAAGAAATGGTTGGGAGAGTATCTGAGATAGAGGCTAGAACGGGGAAACTGGAAGATGACTTTGTTAAAATGCAAGATGCTAGCAAAGATCATGATAAGACAACAGCAGACATGCTTTGGAAGCTAGAGGACTTTGAAAATAGACAAAGGCGGAACAATGTCAGATTAATTGGAATCCAAGAGGGAAAAGAGGGATGGGACGTGCGGGGGTTTGTCATTGATTTGTTGAAAGGTGCACTACCCGAGCTGGCTTCATGGGACTGGGAACATGAGGTACAAAGAGCGCATCGATTCCCGCTGACGCGAAAAGAGACACAGGGTAAGCCCCGCGCAATACTGCTATATGTCGGGAATTTCCTCTTGCGTGAAGAGATAATCAGCAAGGCAAAGCCTCAGTCTAAACGTTCCTATAAGGATATTGAATTTTTTGCTCGCCCTGATTTCTGCCACACCACCGTAGAAAGAAGGTGGCGGATGAGGCAACTTATTACCCCGTTCCAAAACATAGGGTGTGAGGCTTACTTAATGTTTCCCGCGCGCCTAAAAATTGGTCTAGATGGAAACTTTAGAGTTTTTTACTCTGAAATTATGGCGCAAGAATACCTCAGCTTTCTGCGAGAAAATAAAGGTCATCAAAAGTCTTATCATAAGGTCCCTGAGGGTCAAGATTCACAAGCTGTGACTATCAGAAATATACCCCGTAAAAAGTAAAAAGTAAAAAGAGGGGACAGTGTAATAACGTTATGGAAAAAGTAGCTTGTCAGTAAGAGCTAGATTTTTTGGAAATCTAAGTGAAGGCTGTATATTCACATGAGCATTTTTTCATTCGGAAGTTTGTGGTTATGTTTAAAACTGCTGATATGTTGATATATTGTCGCTTAAACAGGTATTAGTAGTTAAAAACTGGTAGATAGAGATTAAGATTAACCTTCTTTTTTTTGGTGGAGCACTTCGAGTGACATGTATGATTAAGGAAAATCAGGGGGGAGAGGGTGAGACATCCCGCTGGCATGCGTCGGTCAGACATAGGTCTTACGGACCTATTTGCCCGTAGGGGGGGAGGGTTCCTGAAGGAGGGCTTACTGGGGGGGGGGGGGAGGGAGAGCACAAGGGCAGGGCACAATGGTTTTGAAATACACTGGGATCATGAAGGGCACATTCTGAAACAGGTGTATGAGCAGTATGGCTGTAAGGAAGGGAATATGGAAACTAAAAACTGCGTAATATGTGTAGTAGATGTAATAGAGAGCAAATCTAATAAAGTAAGAAATACAAGTGAACAGGTAGCCAACTGTCCCGGAAAATCTAGATATGACTCTTAGATTTGTAACATGGAATGTGTGCGGCTCGAACGATGTCCAAAAGACACAAAAGATAGGTATTCGACTGCGTCAGATGAATGTAGACTTCATATTCTTGCAAGAGACACACATAATGAGCACGCAGGAGTACTGTCTCAATCAGTTGGGGTTTCATCTAATAGCAAGATCTAAACAAGGTGCAAAAAATAGAGGGGTCGCTATCTTGTCCAGGAGTAAAAATCTGATTACAGGGAAGAAATTAGAGGACAAATGGGGAAGGTGGGCCATGACGGAGATCTTGATAGAAGGTGTATGGACAACGCTAGTGTCAGTTTACGGATCAACGCAGGATGACCCGGAAATAATACAGTTTCTAGACTCTGAGTTAGCTGCTTGGCCCCCACAGGTTATCATAGGAGGAGACCTAAACATTAATGGGGCAGAGGGATTGGGAACAGGACAGTTTAGGAGCTATAAAGGACGGAAGAAAAGAGTACATAAGGCCCTTGTGGATCTTTTGGTGAATAATAATCTGAATGATGTTTGGGGTACAATTAGATCAGAACAAAAAGGATATACATATTATTCTGAACCACATCAAATCTGTGTTAGATTAGATTATTTTATGATTTCTAACAATTTAATGACAAGGGTCAAGATTGATAGGCTCCCAATAATTCTCAGCGATCACAATCCATTGGTATTGACGATGAAACTAGAAGGAGGAATAAGAATTAATCGGGTTTGGACATTCGAAAGAAGGCTTCTTTTAGATGATGATTATATATCACATATGTCAAAATGGATTAGTGAGTTCTTTGAAAACAACAGAGGAAGTGCTCCGGTGGGAATCATATGGGATGCTTTTAAGGCGGGTGTTCGTGGTGAAACATGTAGCTATAGTGCTTATAAACGAAAAATAGAAGGGCTTCGACAAAGGGAGTTAGAGAGAGCTGTGTCAGAGGCAGAAGAACAACTTAATAACTGTGTTATTAGAGGTGGACCAGCTGAACAATATACTATAGATCTAATAAAAGTAAAAAGTGAAGCTGAAGATGAATTGGCGAAAAAAGCGGCAGTATATTACACAATCAGAAGGGAGAAGTGTTATGAATATAATGAAAAAGTTGGGCATGTTCTCGCCATGCGCACCAGACAGATAGCGGCAGATGGGACTGTTAGGGAAATTAGGGATGAAAATGGCAATTTGCATTCAGACTCGGAAGAAATTAGGGAAGTATTCAGGAAATTCTACCAGACATTATATGATCATCAACATCCTTGTGGTAACGAAGAGATTAGGGAATATCTTGAGAATATCCCAACCGAGAGGGTTTCGGATGAAGATGCAGAAGGACTAGAAAATCAGTTAGATGCCAATGAGATTAAAGAAGCTATGTATAATCTTCCTTCAGGAAAGGCAGCTGGCCCGAACCAGATACCTTTAGAGTTTTATAAAACTTTCTGGGGAATGCTGGGTCAAGAGTTAAGTGAAACGATCCAAGCTGCTCAGCTGGGTGAGTCTATTCCAAAGTCTTGGGGGGGTGCGGATATCGTTTTAATCTTAAAAAAAGGAAAGCCGCCTACTGAGCCTGGGTCATATCGTCCGATTACATTAATGAATAACGACACTAAAATATATTCGAAAGCCCTGGCAAGGAGATTTGCTGGAGTGATAAGTGCCTTAGTCAGCTGCAATCAACACGGTTTTATTCCCGGAAGAGGGACAACCCATCACACCCGGAAAGTCATAACATTGTTCGATGCCGCCGAGGTCACAGGAGATCCGATGGCAGTAATGTTGCTGGATGCTGAAAAAGCATTTGATCGGGTCTCCTGGGACTATTTGTGGCATACTTTAGTAAGAGCTGGATTTAAGGGTGGTTTTATAAGAGCTTTGCAAACCCTGTACAAGGAACCGGTCGCAGCTTTAAGAGTCAATGGGGGCATCACGGGACAATTTATGATTAAAAGAGGTACACGACAGGGGTGCCCATGTTCCCCTTTATTGTTTGCCATGTATATGGACCCATTGATTCGTAAATTAGATCTATGTCCAGAGATAACTCCATTACCTACATTGTTGGGACCCTGCAAGATACTTGCTTACGCTGATGACGTGGCAGTGATAACACCAAACCCCACTGAGGCAACTGAATTAATAGAAGAAGAGGCTCGTAGATTTGGACAGGTATCGGGGTATGCCCTAAATGCTACAAAGACCCAGATTATTAAAAACTCAGCGACCATATGTGACGATAACCGAGTGGTCCAGGCAGGGACTTATCTAGGAATAAATATTTCAGCTGACATAAATAATTTGGTGGAAAAAAATATTGTTCCAATAATAAATAAAACAAAGAAAGACCTGGATCGGTACGAGAATTTACATCTATCGTTAGTAGGTCGAGTCAACATCATCAAAATGATGGTGCTGCCAAAATTTTTGTATATCTTTAGGGCAGTACCACTTCTATTTGATAACAAATGGTTCAAAATATGTCAGCAAATGATTAACCGGTTTATATGGGCTAGAGGAAAGACACGCAGGGCATTGAGATACATGTCACTTCCGCGGGAGCGAGGGGGTTGGTCTCTACCGGATCTAAAATTGTATTATTGGGCTGCTGCATTCCAAAACATGTTGGGATTGGTTGGGGGGGCTGAGGTGGATGGATGGGATAATATCGGTTCACTTGCTATTTATGGTTTGGTCTTGGGCAAAAATGCGGAAAATGTTTTTTTGAGATTTACTGAGGAAAGTTATTACAAAAGAACACGGTTTAAGACTATAATGGCTGCTTATAACATATGGAAAGGAATATCGAAAAAGATAGGAATTGGGAAATACAATGCTTATACTAGGTTTAAAAATAACCCTTCTCTGCCTAGTATGGTTTTTTCAGGAGTTGTATTCCAAGATTGGGAGAGGCGGGGGATAAGAAAGATCGGAGATATCCAGAGAACCCATGGTATATTACAATTTGCAGAATTACAGAATAGATATACTTTAAATACAAAGCATTTTTTTAAATATCTCCAAATAAGAAGTTGTATATTAAATAAAAAAGGGGGGCCTTTGGGTTTTGACAGAACTGTATTGATGGACCTTATAGAAGATGGCTCTGACTGTACTATAAAGAGTTTTTATTGGGAAATGACAACACTAAAGAAAGATGATTTGGAGAAATGGATAAATAAGTGATCTGCAGATTTGGATATAACTAGCGATATCTTTTCGGAGTCATTAGAAATGGGAAGAAAATTGTTGTGCTCATCATCTCTACAGGCTCAACATTACAAGATTTTATATCATCTGTATTATACACCTGGGAAAATTGCTCAATGGGGGGGTTTATCGGGAACTACCTGTTTTAGGTGTGGTAATGCGGAGGCGGATTTGATTCATATCTTTTCACTTTTGCCCACAATTAGATGGAGTAAAACAGGACATTGGGAATTTTCTTCAGAATGTATTATCAACTACAATAGAATTAAATCCAGCTATAATGTTACTAGGTGTTAGCCCTGAGGGACAGGTGAATAATGAAAACTTCTTATTTGTTGTAATGGCTATTTTTAGATTGCTAGTGGCCTCGGCATGGCTTGATCCTAACCCTCCCACATATCATCAATGGTTGGGCAAGGTATTATCAATACAAAAATTGGAATCTGCTATATATGCTAGGAAGGGGAAAAAGGGTAAGAAACTTGGTATGCCTCTCATTCGGTGGAAGCAAGGTTCTGATCATTGATCATTGACCACTGGGGGGGGGGGGATGGAGAATGTATTGTATGGATTTCCTTGTCTCTATTGTTTATATTGTTTATTTTGGAACAATTATGTATGATTTGGTACTTTATACTTTTATATTCCTGTTGTATATACGAATGTGTGCTCTACTATTATGAATTCTATTGTGCCCTGCTCACATTTTAAGGGGAAAAAAGGGGGGAAAATTCTTCAATAAAAATATTTAAAAAAATTAAAAAAAAAAGCAAATGAAACAACATGCTACAGGGCAGTCTGGGTAATCATTCATTGCTGCCTTCTGTCAGTGGGGCAGTGCATCACAAAACCAACAGCCTGCACTGTATCTCAATCATGTAGTTGTGGGGAAAAGAAGCCCTGTATCTGTTAAGTGCACAGGTTGCCCCACTGCCCCCCACATGTTAAGGCTACTTATGATCTCATGTCATACAAATACCACAGTAGAGTGACAGCAAGCAAATGTCTGTCAACATGATCACATCACAGTCTGATGACAATTAAGTATAGCTGCCTGCACTTCAATTGTGGATACACCATCAGGCACAGTCAAGAGATTACACACCGATGTCTGACCCCATAGTGAAGATCTAACAGCTACATGCAAGCTGGCTGCCCACCCAAAAATATTTGACACCCCAGGAGTCGAAAAAGCTATCCCACCCCCCAATGAAAAAGGGGCTGACACCTGATTGCACACTGCACAATGCATAATATTTACTTGGACACACATGATTAGGAGAACTGAGTGTACACCATGTCCAGGATAGGCATAACTGACCTGGGCCAAGTGCAACATGGGATTAGCCTGAACAGTAGGCATGTGTCCATGCATGTGTGACACACATGATGGACATACTTCAGAGATCACAACATTGTCACACCTGCTACATGTGTGTTTGGGAAACACCCCAGACACATATGGCGAGGCAGAGCATCAACTAGGACACGTACATATGGCCCACAGAGAGTGCATGTCACAAATCTGTCAATGTGCAGACACGTCAATAAATTCCCCAATCATGAAAGCAAATAAATTCTGCCGGCAGCAGATGCGGCCCCCCACATCAACCTTGGACAACAGCAGGCCCCCCGACCCCCAGTGAGAAATGTCACTGACTGAAAGGGACACACCTGTGTATCAAATGAGGAAGGGCCATCACAGAATTAATGGACATGATTCTAGTTCTTGCAGACAGACAAGCTGCGGTAGCGTAACCAGGCTGAAGGAATGCAAAGATATTGTTAGACACAGTTCACAGACAAGGCATGCACTTACCCCCTCCTTGCTGCTGTCTGGCCTTCAACAGCCCATCCAAGTCTGGCTCGGTCAGGATGTGGCAGACGCATCCATGCAATAGTCACCCGTGTCGGACAGCATTGAATCAAGCATGCAATCTGTCAGTCCTGCTCGGTCAGGATGTGGCAGACGCGTCCATGCAATAGTCATCTGCATCGGACAGCATTGAATCAAGCATGCAATCTGTCAGTCCGGCTCCGTCAGGATGTGGCACACGCATCCATGCAATAGTCACCCGCGACGTACGACACTGTTCTGGGCATGCAAACTGTCAGTCCTGCTCCATCACGAGTTGGCTCACGTGTACATGCATTGCACACTCATCAACTCAGATAATGTATGTATGAATAATGGCATGCTATATGCCCTGTGTGGATGGAATTCAGCACATGTCAAATAAGACAGAGACAAAAGACAAGACTACTCACATTCTGATCCTAGCTGACAGTGCAACTATAGTAGTGTCTGTGAGGAACATGACTAGTGTGAGTGACCACCTCATACATCATCCTCCTATGCTTGGCCACTGTCCCAGGGAATCATTGTGTTGTGTAGGTCATACATCACATCTTGACAATGTCCAAATCATGATAGTTTTGTGCATGGTGACAAGCTGTCTGTTTGTAGTGTTGTTGCTAGGTTGTAATACCTTGTCCATGTCTGTATACATTAAATTCATGTGCTAGTTGACCTAAGAGTCTATGGCTGACACTTAATTGTGTGTGTGTTGTGTCTGTTACGATTGATCACATGGGGAGTGACAAAGAACTGTGAGTAATCACAGTACAGCACTGTATTCTTTGGTAATACATGACATAATTGTGTGTATGTTCGCGCTCACATTGCTGTAATTTTCGAATTAGGGCAACCTCAGACATCTGACTTCACTGTGTCATCATTGTAAGTGCGGTACAAGAGGGGGTGGTGATGGACGGAGCATCTGAATCAATCAAACACTCACACCCAGTCAAAAGATCTGGGTTTAATCCATCACCGTTCTTTAGCCTACTCTGCCACCCCAGTTCAGACATGGCCATATGCAAATCAGTCTGACTCTGTGCCTCATGGGAACAGTCCAGTTCGAACTGCCAAGCCATGTCTTCCCTGGACCGGAAACAAGCTTCCGAGGACCGGTTTCTGGCATTCCAGCCGTCTTCAACCCGGCTTGCTTGAATCCAGTGGCAAAGTGAGCAAGGGACTCACGTCTGAGCATACCCTGCCACACTTATGGCGGCCAAAAGCTGTACAAAAGGGGGTGGTGATGGACGGAGCATCTGAATCAATCAAGCACTCACACCCAGTCAAAAGTTCTGGGTTTAATCCATCACCGTTCTTTAGCCCACAATGCCACCCAGTTCAGACATGGCTATATGCAAATCAGTCTGACCCTGTGCCTCATGGGAACAGTCCAGCCCAAACTGTAAGTGCGACGCAATCTGTTGATCCTGTACCACTTGTAGTTCAATTCAGCGAGTAATATGTGTTCATACTTTGTCATGTGTTCCCAAGGGCACGAACTGTCCACAGACCCTTCCCGGATCTTAAAACCATGGTGGAGCGTGAGTGCATGAGGAAATACAGGTTCACAAAGGCATTCATTTTGGAATTGACCAACCAGTTGTCACCGCACTTGCTACCTGGACGCACATATCCATTTGCCCTGACCCTTAAGGTGAAGGTGATGTCAGCACTATATTGTTTTGCCACTGGTTCGTTCCAGTTTACTGTGTCTGATGCTGGTGGGATGTCCCAGACAATATTCAGTCGAGTGCTCCGGGATGGCCGTGAGGCTAGATTGTGGTTCCTCAACCTGTACATACATTTTTCCACACCGCCAAAGTTCAGTGTCTTTAAGGATGACTTTTATGCCAAGGGACACATGCCACATGTGATTGGATCGATTGATGGGACACATGTGGGTTTGGTTGCACCACAAGCACATGAACAGATGTACAGGAATTGTAAACACTTTAATTCAATCAATGTCCTTGTGGCATGTCTTGCGGACCAGATCATCTCCCATGTACGTGTGCGTTTCCCGGGATCTGCCCACGACGCAAATATAATGAGGATGAATCAGATCCCCCAGCTGATGTCCCAGCTCAGGAATGAGCGTGCCTGACTTGTTGGTGAGTTAAGTTGTCAGTGTCATTTGTGTGATCATTGTCTGTCATGTTGTACCCTGTGGTTGCTCAAATGATCATTTAAATTTGATAAATGTAGGAGACTCTGGATACCCAAACATGCCCTGGTTGCTGACACCACTCAGGAACCCAGTCACACCTGCTGATGAATGTTACAACGGGACACATGGGTGGGCCAGGCGTGTAATTGAGTGCACATTTGGGCTTCTGAAAACCAGATTCCACTGCCTAGACCGGACAATCAATCAATCATATAATTTGTAAAGCGCACTACTCACCCATGAGGGTCTCAAGGTGTTGGGATGGGGAATGCTGCTACTGCTCGAAAAATGCAAAAACCACAGGTGATGGACAGAATGCAGAACAATGTCATACATTCACCCAAGTACAGAGATATGGGCCTAAATCCATAGTTTTTTTGCACTCCACACCACCCGAGTTCAGACATGGCCATATGCAAATCAGTCTGACCCTGTGCCTCATGGGAAAAGTCCAGCCCGAACTGCCAAGCCATGCGTTCCCTGGAACGGAAACAAGCTTCCGAGGACCGGTTTCTGGCATTCCAGCCGTCTTCAGCCCGGCTTGCTTGAATCCAGTGGTGTGGAGTGCATGGGACTCACGTCTGAGCATACCCATCCCACTCGGGGTGACAAATGCAAAAACCACAGGTGATGGACAGAATGCAGAACAATGTCATACATTCACCCCAGTACAGAGATCTGGGCCTAAATCCCTCGTTTTTTTGCACTCCACCCCACCCCAGTTCAGACTTGGCCATATGCAAATCAGTCTGACCCTGTGCCTCATGGGAACAGTCCAGCCCGAACTGCCAAGCCATGCCTTCCCTGGACCGGAAACAAGCTTCCGAGGACCGGTTTCTGGCATTCCAGCCATCTTCAGCCCGGCTTGCTTGAATCCAGTGGTGTGGAGTGCATGGGACTCACGTCTGAGCATACCCATCCCACTCGGGGTGACAAAAGCAAAAACCACAGGTGATGGACAGAATGCAAAACAATGTCATACATTCACCCCAGTACAGAGATCTGGGCCTAAATCCATCGTTTTGTTGCACTCCACACCACCCCAGTTCAGACATGGCTATATGCAAATCAGTCTGACTCTGTGCCTCATGGGAACAGTCCAGCCCGAACTGCCAAGCCATGTCTTCCCTGGACCGGAAACAAGCTTCCGAGGACCGGTTTCTGGCATTACAGCTGTCTTCAGCCCGGCTTGCTTGAATCCAGTGGCAAAGTGAGCAAGGACTCACGTCTGAGCATACCCATCCCACTCGGGGTGACAAATGCAAAAACCACAGGTGATGGACAGAATGCAGAACAATGTCATACATTCACCCCAGTAAAGAGATCTGGGCCTAAATCCATCGTTTTTTTGCACTCCACACCACCCCAGTTCAGACATGGCCATATGCAAATCAGTCTGACCCTGTGCCTCATGGGAACAGTCCAGCCCGAACTGCCAAGCCATGCCTTCCCTGGACCGGAAACAAGCTTCCGAGGACCGGTTTCTGGCATTCCAGTCGTCTTCAGCCCGGCTTGCTTGAATCCAGTGGTGTGGAGTGCATGGGACTCACGTCTGAGCATACCCATCTGTACCGACAGGATTTTTGGACCAGATGGGATCAGCCCCTAGGGGCCCCTCTAACCCAGTCGGAACGTAACCATCTCTCTCCTCAGGACCATCTATCCAGGCACCTGGGTACCTACCTGAGGATGGGGAACTCGCAATATACAAGCTCATATTATCAGAAACACCACTAAATCTATAGGGATACTAAGAATACTCACTGATTACTAAGGATATCCATGCCCTACACCACACTCATACCTTATAGTCTCACGGCCACTCAGACCCAGACTAATCTACCCTGGGGCAGATATGACACACTATCCGGCGTGTCTACACACGTGGGTCTGCAGCCCCAGTGCTCTCATTTTCCACACGGTCCGCAATCTGGCAGACCTCCATGCTGGTTTCCTCCCCAGCGCTCTCATTTACACACGGCCCGCAATCCGGCAGACCACCACGCTGGTCTCCTCCCCAGCGCTCTCATTAACGCCACTTACCAATGACGACCACTTTCCTATGAATACCTTCAGCTCTCTATCTCTTTATGTTGTGAAGTCTCTCTCTCTATTCACTAAGGGCTCGCTACTACAATAATAGGTCAATATGTATACACTTTATCCCTTAGTTGCAGGTCTCCTATCTCCCTAATTACTCACTATTACTTACCTGATCAGGGGTAACATCTGTTCAAACAGTAATACCTGGCTAGGAAAACAAGGCTACCCCCACTGTATGGGGACAAAGGATATACACCACACTAGTTCACTAATGAAATGGGGTCATTTTTATTGTAAAAATGATACAGTACACATACACAAATCTATGGGGTCTCTATAACTAGCAGTAACTTTAACACACCGCTGAAAGAAAAGGATTAGACATACAATTTATCTGCGAGGTAACAGGAACTTTTAACACACCGCTGAAAGGGAAAAGATTAGACATACAATAGCCTAGGGAATAAGAACAAGATTAAGATGTAAGTGTAAAGTAAACTAATATGACAGGACCGATATCACCTGATTAGTGTGAAGTCTTGTTCTAGCTGTCATCTGGGTTCCTCTCTCGTCTGTGCCTTGGCTCATCTCAGGCTCTCTCTCTCTCCTGCACTCTTGGATACACCTCTGCGCTGATCACTGTGCACTGGACTCCTCTCCCCCACGAACTGTCTCCACCTTCCAGCTTCAGTCTAATGGTTTCTGCCGCTCTGATACTCGTTCGCTCCACTAGCTTGTTCACTCTGTTTTAAATGTCTCTGTGCCAATGTCCAATTAACTCCAGCTGCTCCCACAGGTTAATCCACGATATAACTTCAGTCTCTTCTAAAAGGCATTACTTCAGACTCCAGCTATTCACACCTCCTCCTGATAAGTAACTGCTTCTGACTGCTTCCTTCAGTTCCAGCTCACTGACTGTCTGTTTGTCTTCTCTCTGTTCCAAGCATTTTCTGTCTCTTCTCCTCTTGCAATTCCATTCCTCCAACTCTACCAACACTCTCTGCTCCTCCAATTCAACTCAGCTCTCTCTAGCTTGAACTCTCTCTCTCTCCTACTCCAACAGCTCCTCACTCTTCTACCACTCCAGCTCCTCACTCTTCTACCACTCCAGCTCGACTCCTCAACGCTCCTCCAACTCAACTTGACTGCCTGACTCCGCCTCTGCACTTCACTAATATAGAATGCTGTTTCCTCATGGAAAGTTCCAGCCATCAGCCTGCCGCCCATCAGATCACTGCACCACTCCGCGTCAAGGACACACACCCAGCCGGCCGGCCTTTTGTTGTGTCTTCCACACAGAGAATAATACAGCCTACCGATAAGGGCTGGCCCAGACCGGTTCTCTCCAAGTGAACAACAGCTTTAACTATAAACTTTACCTATACCCTTGAAGCCTCTCAGCTCCATCAAGATGGAGTCCCTCTAGTTCTAGGCCTGTAGGCCTGAAAAGGATGAAATACCCCTTAGCTCTGTCAGAATACCTACATAAACCATACCAATGTGTAATATAAAGTCAGGACCACAGGATCCAACCTCTACTATAAGCAAAAATAACAGGCCAAAGCCAATAGGCAATAGATGGCCTCATCTAGGTCTGGAAGAAAGGGCTTAAAAGGGCCAACACAAGCTAAGAATACCTATCCTAGATGTGAGCAAGATTAAAGTCTATATCACTGCTAAATAGAGCCAAAAACCCTGTCAAGACATTCCACCCTTAGACTTTATTTTGCGAACATCTATAAACAACAACATCCATATAAACAAACATCAACATAATCTATCAACCAATCAAAAACCAAAAAACTCTCTAAAATGAATGACAACTTAAGGAAATACCACCTAAAACTCAATATAAGGAATACAAATCTAACAACCAACTGAAAACAAAGCAAAGCACCCTTGACTTGAATGCTGAAACATATCTAAGATTTGATCTGATAGCAACAGAAACTAACTAAAGCATCCTCAAACTAAATGTGCCTCAATTTCTAGTGATAACTGGTGAAATCTAGTGATGTAGGGACTTATGTGTTGAATGAAAACAGCAAGGGGCCTAAATGGGGCCTACCTACTTCGGACAACTTAAGAACTAAATGTGTTTCAACTTCTAATGATAAAACAACAAAAGGGCCTAAATGAGGCATACCTACTATGGTCAACTTAAGCTAATGATAACTCATGAAATCTATTGGTGTAGGGGCTTGTTTGTGGAATAAAAATAACAATGGGCCTAAATGAGGCCTACTGACATTGGTCAACTTAAGGAAAAATTTGGTGAAATCTGAGAAATAAACATGACAAATTGTTCTCAAGGTCTGGGCGAACATTAATAATAGATGTAGGACATAATCATACTAAAAGACACACCTCCCAGGACAACCTAAAGTCTAGGGTAACCACCCTTTGATCAATCAAAGTGAAAGTGTAATAACAGGAAAATAAAGACAACCCCATTCCTACAAAATAGCTGGTGTAGCACTATGCATATAAAATTTATCTAAACGTGGTGCATACATAAAAGCACAAAACAGTTAGCACCTATTTTTCATCACACTGTGGAACACATGTGTGCACCACCATTTTTTTTTCTCCGTTCCTCAATAGGCAAGACTGTTTTGCAGAAAACAGGAAAACTATAATAGGTGACTGCATCCTAAAAAGCAAAGATAGTACTACATAAACATCAAAACCATTTTTTTTTAAAAGTGGGGCCTGTTCGTAGTGATTGCAAAGAAAAACATGGGAATAATGCAGGCCAAGGAATTACATAACAAAATCCTTTTGCGGGAAATCGTATCATGATGGGTTCTTCTGAAATAAAAATAAAAATTGTGCTATTGTCTTTGTCAAAAATATATATGGTTTTTGAACCTGACCGCTGAGGCAGCCAACATAGAACCCCTTCCATGCTCATGACGAGCTCAGCCAATTGCAGGTTGTAAGTCCAATGTCCTAATATCGGGGTTCAAGGCAGTCAATTTTGGGACATCAGTGTAGGTCACCACCCTGCATCTTCATCTGTATCCGGTACCAAGGAAGCACTTCCTCCGATGTGGCCATCCACCACCAATCCGGTCTGGTCTGGTTCCATCTTCCAAAAATAACAGACTAACATAAAAACATGAAAATAAAAAACTAAAATAATAAAGGGAGTGGGAGGGGGGTGGGCCGACGCACGCACCAAACACCACATCCCAGCAACCTATTAGAACGAGAAAACCAGTATCATTAATCTAGCAAGATAAAATGTTCCATTTAAAGAGCACCCCAAGTGCTTTTCATTGTTGAAAAGAAAATATCCTAATTAATTAAAAACATTATTCTGAAGTCAAGAAATAATTAAAACCATATACTTTGAAATTTGTTTGAGCAAAATCTAATTTTTTAATTCACAGCTGGAAGGGTTGGGGCCTAACAGTACCCTAATCATCTGTGAGACAGCCCCTCCCTTCAGAAAGATGTTCGTGCTCAGAGTTTTGAATCTGCTCCAAAAAATACGCAGAAGCCAGGCTACAGTGTGAAGTAATTTGAATCACTGCCAAGTGCTGATCTCATTGCAGGAGCAGGCCGCTGCCAAGCACTCGGTTCAAGCCTCTCTTTCTCTAATCAGGGAAGCCTACCCAGGCCTACTGTATCTAACTAACTCCATGGGCCAAGAGTCTGCCAACTACTCTGCATGTACAAGGATCCCTTATCTGGAGGCAATGAAGCTGTCTGCGCCGACAGCAAGGAAGAGCGAGTTGACCCCACCCTTACATAAACACTTCTTGCGCGGAACAAAATTGGATGTTGGCCAATGATAACAAGACAGCTTCTAGAGGGAAAAAGCCCTCCCCTTACAAAACAGCTGTCTGAGAGCCAGGCAAAATCAAGGTCAAACACATTTCCTGGAAGCCAAAACAATTCTGTTCCCAAGCCAGATTCTCCAACTAACGAAAGCAAATTCAAATGTGGTAAAAAGCAAATTAATCTGTCTAATTAAAAGCTCCACTTCCTAAAAAGACTTTTGTCTAACTAATTCAGCTAGAAGGCAAGACATTTGAAACATGGGCATCTATTTAGCATGCAGATCAACACACAAAAAGGGGCAATTTGCTTCTGCACACAAACCCATGCATTTTGCATTTGAAAAACGAATTATCATGGACTGTTGGGTTTAATATTTCTCTGCACATATATATATCAGGCAGCATGTTTAATGAACACTGCTTTTACCATGCAAGGTATTACCTTTCTATCAACAGCTTGCCAAAATACATAGGCGAGCCTTGTAACTAAATGCAAATTAAAGTAATGTAAGGGACACATAGCAATGCATTAAGATGGTAGTGTGTCATAGTTATCATTTTTAGTCCAAATAGAACAATATATTCTGCTCCACCCTAACTATACACACTAGCATCCAAAAAATAAAATATATACTGTCAGCTGTTGAAAGGGAAATAATTATAAAACAACATAAAATGCAGACACAGTTCATCATTGCTTTTGTTTTCAACCAGGGGCAACATGTAATTTTGCATTGCAGCATAATTTATCGTGCAAGCCTTTCAATTCAACCTAGTAAAAGAGCCAAATTCATATATTATCAAACAGCCATTTATTTTCTAACTGAGTGGGTTAACTTACATATGCAGGTCTGCTGCATATTAAAACATCTACATTTGAAAAAAGGTTCAGCTTGCATTTGGGAAAATAATAATGAGAACACATTTATTTTAAAAGCACACGGTTGCCTTTCACTAATCAAAAGCACATGTTACCATGCACTGTTGGGCAAAAATAATAAATCACAATCTGTGAGCATTCTAAAACACCGGTTGGCATATTCCTTTCCAGTTGGAAACTTTCAAAGAAATAATTAAAGAAAACAGCCCGTAGCGTGCACTCTAACTGGGCCATCTTTTTAATCATTCACTCATTTTAAATCATGCATTCAAAAATAATTCTCCACACGTCTGTGGATGCATATTAAGTAGCACATTTAAAAGAACACTGCTCTCTCTGTGCAAACCCTTATCTCAATCCGACTGGTTGATTTATAACGTACCGACCTCTAAGAGTCAGACACATGAAGTCATCAGTTCCAAGGCAAACCCACACAAATTCGTAGACGCATTTCAAAAAGAATGTTAAATGAACAGAGCCCTACGCTCAGCACAAGATGTTACCTTTCCGTCAAGAAGCTGTCAAAGCACGTAGGCAGACCCAGGAACCAATAAAAGTCAAATCAAACCATCAATCATCAAAATACTCACTGACTATTAGAGTCAGCTCAAATAACCATGCATGTTAGACAGCATGTTAAAATAAATACTGCCATCTCAATTCAAGATATTAACCCTTTGGCAGCTCAAGCACAATCATTCCCCAATGACTACAGATACATGGGAAAGACATGAGCTCATCTCTCCACGTTTACAGATAACACGTACGCACATCTACAAAACAATTTCTCCAAGCATTTGAAAGAGAACCAGCTCTCTCCTACCTAATGCAACAATAACATGCCCTGTCCAAGCCATGACCACAACGCGCTATTCACAAGCCATATTTACAAGACAAGTCAACAAGTTCAAAAAATGACACGGTCCTCACAAGGAATATATCCAAGGCGCAATTCACAAGGAACACAGCAAGTCAAAATGAGAACATGCACCTCACAAGCCACATTAACATGGCGCTATTCACAAGCCACATTTACAAGGGGCTATATACAAAGAACACCACAAGTCATATTACATTGAACACATTTCACATTGCACAGCATAAGCAGACACAGCAAGCAATTTAATGGACAATTTAAAAGCATTTTTTACACACATTTATACAATTGGACCATCACAAAGATGTTACTGGCTCCCTCATGTAATGCCATCCTTCAACCCTGACAGTTCAAACACTAAGATGAAAACCATTTCTTCCACCCTGAATAAGCCAAATGCCATGATGTAGTACAATCTCCTCACACTGCAACTGTTCAAGCCCATAGGTCACACAGGCTACATAAACTGCCAAACTACGCCAGATGGAACTGGCGCTCAGGGCACTCCCTCACAGCACATGGGAACCTCTCCAAGCACATGGCCAGGGCACACAGGATTCGTAAGCAGCCGACTACGCCAGATGTACCGACAGGATTTTTGGACCAGATGGGATCAGCCCCTAGGGGCCCCTCTAACCCAGTCGGAACGTAACCATCTCCCTCCTCAGGACCATCTATCCAGGCACCTGGGTACCTACCTGAGGATGGGGAACTCGCAATATACAAGCTCATATTATCAGAAACACCACTAAATCTATAGGGATACTAAGAATACTCACTGATTACTAAGGATATCCATGCCCTACACCACACTCATACCTTATAGTCTTGCGGCCACTCAGACCCAGACTAATCTACCCTGGGGCAGATATGACACACTATCCGGCGTGTCTACACACGTGGGTCTGCAGCCCCAGTGCTCTCATTTTCCACACGGTCCGCAATCTGGCAGACCTCCACGCTGGTCTCCTCCCCAGCGCTCTCATTTACACACGGCCCGCAATCCGGCAGACCTCCACGCTGGTCTCCTCCCCAGCGCTCTCATTAACGCCACTTACCAATGACGACCACTTTCCTATGAATACCTTCAGCTCTCTATCTCTTCATGTTGGGAAGTCTCTCTCTCTATTCACTAAGGGCTCGCTACTACAATAATAGGTCGATATGTATACACTTTATCCCTTAGTTGCAGGTCTCCTATCTCCCTAATTACTCACTATTACTTACCTGATCAGGGGTAACATCTGTTCAAACACTAATACCTGGCTAGGAAAACAAGGCTACCCCCACTGTATGGGGACAAAGGATATACGCAAAAAAGGTAAAGCACGGCGCACTGCTACGATGAGATGTGAGGTTTATTAGAAGGTCGAGGGAGGTTGAACAATTTAAGGTGCTCCTTACAGGTAACGCAACTGTTCTGGTGCGTCCAATGGGTTTGTGGGGTTGAGTGCGCTACTGGGGTGTAAGCGCATCCCTGTGGTGGGCACACTTGTGTGGACCTGTGTGTGTGACAACAACACAGTATATTCCAAAAGATTCAAAGTTCCAAAGCTTTAGGAAGTTTTCAAAATTTAATTCAAATTTCCATAGGTATGTATCATATTGTCATCATATGAATTTGTTAACGAGCATTGCTCTCATCATTAAACAAAGTTAGTGCGCATCGGTCTCCGATTCGAATAATAATATTCGAATCGGAGACCGATGCGCACTAACTTTGTCTTTCACCAATGCTCCTTGAAAAAGGACGGTTGGTCCGTAATGCATTGGAGCTTCTTCTATGTTTAATGATGAGAGCAATGCTCGTTAACAAATTCATATGATGACAATATGATACATACCTATGGAAATTTGAATTAAATTTTGAAAACTTCCTAAAGCTTTGGAACTTTGAATCTTTTGGAATATACTGTGTTGTTGTCACACACACAGGTCCACACAAGTGTGCCCACCACAGGGATGCGCTTACACCCCAGTAGCGCACTCAACCCGACAAAGGATATACACCACACTAGTTCACTAATTAAATGGGGTCATTTTTATTGTAACAATGATACATTACACATACACAAATCTATGGGGTCTCTATAACTAGCAGTAACTTTAACACACCGCTGAAAGAAAAGGATTAGACATACAATTTATCTGCGGGGTAACAGGAACTTTTAACACACCGCTGAAAGGGAAAAGATTAGACATACAATAGCCTAGGGAATAAGAACAAGATTAAGATGTAAGTGTAAAGTAAACTAATATGACAGGACCGATATCACCTGATTAGTGTGAAGTCTTGTTCTAGCTGTCATCTGGGTTCCGATTCTCGTCTGTGCCTTGGCTCATCTCAGGCTCTCTCTCTCTCCTGCACTCTTGGATACACCTCTGCGCTGATCACTGTGCACTGGACTCCTCTCCCCCACGAACTGTCTCCACCTTCCAGCTTCAGTCTAATGGTTTCTGCCGCTCTGATACTCGTTCGCTCCACTAGCTTGTTCACTCTGTTTTAAATGTCTCTGTGCCAATGTCCAATTAACTCCAGCTGCTCCCACAGGTTAATCCACGATATAACTTCAGTCTTGTCTAAAAGGCATTACTTCAGACTCCAGCTATTCACACCTCCTCCTGATAAGTAACTACTTCTGACTGCTTCCTTCAGTTCCAGCTCACTGACTGTCTGTTTGTCTTCTCTCTGTTCCAAGCATTTTCTGTCTCTTCTCCTCTTGCAATTCCACTCCTCCAACTCTACCAACACTCTCTGCTCCTCCAATTCAACTCAGCTCTCTCTAGCTTGAACTCTCTCTCTCTCCTACTCCAACAGCTCCTCACTCTTCTACCACTCCAGCTCCTCACTCTTCTACCACTCCAGCTCGACTCCTCACCGCTCCTCCAACTCAACTCGACTGCCTGACTCCGCCTCTGCACTTCACTAATATAGAATGCTGTTTCCTCATGGAAAGTTCCAGCCATCAGCCTGCCGCCCATCAGATCCCTGCACCACTCCGCGTCAAGGACACACACCCAGCCAGCCGGCCTTTTGTTGTGTCTTCCACACAGAGAATAATACAGCCTACCGATAAGGGCTGGCCCAGACCGGTTCTCTCCAAGTGAACAACAGCTTTAACTATAAACTTTACCTTTACCCTTGAAGCCTCTCAGCTCCATCAAGATGGAGTCCCTCTAGTTCTAGGCCTGTAGGCCTGAAAAGGATGAAATACCCCTTAGCTCTGTCAGAATACCTACATAAACCATACCAATGTGTAATATAATTCAGGACCACAGGATCCAACCTCTACTATAAGCAAAAATAACAGGCCAAAGCCAATAGGCAATAGATGGCCTCTTCTAGGTCTGGAAGAAAGGGCTTAAAATGGGCCAACACAAGCTAAGAATACCTATCCTAGATGTGAGCAAGATTAAAGTCTATATCACTGCTAAATAGAGCCAAAAACCCTGTCAAGACACCATCCCACTCTGGGTGACAAATGCAAAAACCACAGGTGATGGACAGAATGCAGAACAATGTCATACATTCACCCCAGTACAGAGATCTGGGCCTAAATCCATTGTTTTTTTGCACTCCACACCACCCCAGTTCAGACATGGCCATATGCAAATCAGTCTGTCACACCGGCTGATGTATGTTACAACGGGGCACATGGGTGGACCAGGCGTGTAATTAAGCGCACATTTGGGCTGCTGAAGACCAGATTCTGCTGACTAGACCGGACAATCAATCAATCATATAATTTGTAAAGCGCACTACTCACCCACGAGGGTCTCAAGGTGTTGGGGTGGGGAATGCTGCTACTGCTCGAAAAGACAGGTCTTGAGGAGTTTTCTGAAGGTCGCAGGTCATGAGTCTGCCGTAGGTGGATGGGGAGGGTGTTCCAGGTCTTGGGGAAAGGTGGGAGACTATCTGCCGCCGGAGGTCGTTCTTCAGAATTGGGGGACGGTGGCGAGGGAAAGGTCGGCAGAGCGAGGCTGGCGAGGGGTGTAGAAGCTGAGTCGTCGGTTGAGGTACGTTGGTCGGGTGTTGTGGAGTGCCTTGTGTGCGTGGGTGAGGAGCTTGAAGGTTATCCTCTTGTTGACCGGGAGCCAGTGCAAGTCTCTCAGGTGAGGCGTGGTGTGGCTGTGGCAAGGGATGTCGAGAATCAGGCGTGCAGAAGCGTTCTGGATGCTTAGGAGCCTTCTCAGGAGTTTGGCCGAGGCTCCTACGTAGAGAGCGTTTCCGTAGTCCAACCTGCTGCTGACAAGGGCCTGGGTAACCGTTTATCTCGTTGCAGTGGGGATCGACTTGTAAATCCTGCGGAGCATGCGGAAGGTGTTGAAGCAGAAGGAGGAGACGGCGTTGACCTGTTTAGTCATGGAGAGGGTGGAGTCGAGGATGACCCCTAGGTTGGTTGCGTGGTAGGTGGGTGTTGGGGCGGTTCCCAGTGCAGTCGGCCACCAGGAGTCATCCCAGGCCGACGGGTTGGATCTGAGGATGAGGACCTCCATATTGTCCGAGTTCAGCTTCAGTCGGCTGTTCCTCATCCATTCAGCGACGGCCTGCATTCCTTAATGAAGGTTAGTTTTGGTGGTGTGGGGGTCCTTGGTGAGGGAGAGTATCAGCTGGGTGTCATCGGTGTAGGAGATGATGTCAAGGTCGTGCCGACAGGCGATGTGGGCGAGCGGTGCCATGTAGATGTTAAAGAGAGTTGGGCTGAGTGATGTGCCCTGGGGTACGCCGCAGATGATCTCGGTGGCTTCGGAGCGGAAGAGGGGAAGGCAGATACTCTGTGTTCTGCCGGAGACTAACGAGTTGGTCCAGTCCAGGGCCTTCTCTCATATCCCGGCATTGTGGAGGCGTCTTCGTAGTGTGTGGTGGCAGACAGTGTCAAAGGCGGCTGACAGGTCGAAGAGGATGAGGGCCGCCATTTCTCCATTGTCCAACAGGGACTTGATGCCATTGGTGGCGGCGATGAGGGCAGTCTCAGTGCTGTGGTTGCTGCTGAACCCAGACTGGGAAGGGTCCAGGATGTTGTTCTCCTCGAGGTAGCGGGTCAGTTGTTCGTTGTAGGTCTTCTTGATGACCTTTGCCGGGAGCAGGGAGATGAGCCGGAAGTTCTTGAGGTCCTTGGGATCTGCCTTGGGTTTCTTGAGTAAGGCGTTGATCTCGGCAGCCTTCCAGCTCTCCGGGAAGGTTGCTGTCTCAAAGGAGGTGTTGATGACTTTCCAGAGATGGGGCAGGATGGCTTTGCTGGCTTTGTTGAAGATGTGGTGTGGGCATGGGTCTGATGGAGATCCGGAGTGGATGGTGTGCCTGATCTTAATGGTGTTGTCGTCGTTGATGTTGGTCCAGGTGTAGTGTAGTTCCTATTTCCCTATAGGCCCTGCGCATTGGAATAACATAAACAGCAGTTTAGATGTAGGACTGAGGTCTTCTAGGTCTATACTGACTATGTTAGACTTAATTTAGGTATGCGCCAGCTAGCTCAGAGGTCACTGGAAACTTTCTTGACTGAATAGGAAGTGATCAGCTTCCCTGGCTCCGACAAGAAGGGATTCAGCTTCCGACAACCGCATAAACATGACAACTTTGCTCCTTCAGAATAAGAGTCAATCTCTAGAGTCGTGTGAAACAATAGACAGCTATTTCACTCAGTCAGATGTGCATACTTAGTTTCACCAGGGTGCAGACAATAGAGAGACGGGCGTTTTCAATAAAAGGTATTATTTATTGAGCAGTCTTCCTTCTCATGCAAGAGAAATGAATTGCCACAATTGCAATACTTAATGTAAAGTAAAGTACGTACAGTAAAAGGAGTATTATGAAATATTACTGTAAAAGCATTGATATGGTTTCTTAGCCATAAGACACTTTAAAATGGATAAAATATATATGCATATATACATAGGATAACATGCTCCACTGGTGCTTCTAAACTACGCCTACCCCAGTGTACCTGACCTAAGCCTAATACGTGGGAAGGAGTAAGTAAGTAGCAGTTTAAGTTAAGTAGATTTGTTGCCAAGGATCTGTTAAAGAATTCTCTCTAAGGGTTTAGTCAGCACTGTACCTTGCGAATAGAATGTAGGAGGTCTGGTATCTCTCTCTCAGGACTCGATATTCCAGTCACCCGCAAGGGTAGGCTGGAAACGCCGGAGCAGGATTTTCTCGGCAGGAGAAAAGACAGCATCTTTCTCAGCGCGTCAAAGAGGAGGGGCAGCGTCCGTGGGCTTCTCGCTTCTGCTGGGCTCTCGGAAAGTAGATTAGCTGCTCTGCTCCAGAATCACCACCGTGTGTTTGCTTAAGGCAACGTTGGTATATTTATACCTGAAAGGTGCCGAGTTTGACGTAAGGTTTCGACATAAGACATCAATAAAGATGTCACTAAGAACTGGCCGTTCTTACAGTGCTCGCAGGAGTTCTATTACAAATCAAAACAAAGCAAGCGGGGCTTTCCCAGGTTGCTAGAAGTTTGGTGTGTCGAAAGAACTCGGTGTGTTCTCTAGGAATCCAAGGAAGTAGCTTTTGCCGTGCCTTGGACTGCAAAGGCGATTTACTGAAATATGGATCTGATTCTTATGCCATTATAGGGATATTATTGATTATAGCCGTACAGGGACATAAAGTCACAATATTGAATCGGGTTTCTAGATAAAACACATCACCCACTCCACGATTTTATGTCCATCAATTACTAAAAACTAAGCAATAAAGATGCATGTGTATTCCAACCCACCCCAAAATACATTTTGCATTCGAAATGGTGTATGCGAAATAAACGGAACGTTATAGGTACTGTACGTTTTTTAAGCAGAGTAATCATTAAAAAGAAAAAAATTGCATATATCTTTAGCTGAATGATTTGCGAAAATTACACATGAAATGTCTCTTAATTACAGAAAAGAAGGTCGAGACTATTTCATCACATATAAATGAAATTGCTTGTGAGTGTGCTAGAGGCTGTGGTAACATATTGTCTCTAGATTTGCTAAAAATAGAAGCTCTGTTCTTTATGAATAGTTCTACTTCAAGCAGAGTACGTGTGCCAAAAAAAGGTAAATATTTTGGAATTTGGAAAAAAATAATTTCGTTTTCAGAGGAAAAATTTGTTCCAAATGCTTTCAGTTGCTTTTGTTTTTCAAACCTGAAGGCCAAATTCAGAGTTTAGGGGAACGCTGTGTGCCGGTTTGCTTAAAAGTTATTCTTTTGGTTCAGGGGAGAACATGACTTCAGATAGATGCGCAAAAAAACAGTCTACAGCTTCAGGTGAAAGTTCGACCAAGGATGATAATGCTGTAACAGGGCAGTCGAAGGAATGATTGCTATCATCGATTTCAGGATCAGCAATGCTCACAGAAGGTCGTACCTGCGTGATGTTGCTCTCATTTCTTGCTTCACTGCCACCACCTAATCGTAGTGCAGAAGTCTCAACGAATGTCGTCATCAGGATTGGTAACCGCTGGGGACAACACGATGCATGAGCCGTTACAGGACTTAGCAAAGTATCGATATCCATTGGCACTGCTGATTGTAGTGTAAAACAGGTGTCTAACACGCATTCTTCTCCGCATAGCATACATCGAAGCACAGGTAAGATGCAGTTCTGCCATATAGGTCTGAATGAAAGAAACTAGGTCATATTCAGATCTTTTAGCCGGGCTAATCCAAGGACTTTAGTTATGCGGTCCCGGTAGCGTATTGCTAGGATCGTTTCTTCCATTGTTGCTGGAGCCATTTCTGCGTTTTGGCTTGCCATATCGGAGCAGAAGAGTCAAAAATAGGATTCCTGCCGCGAGTCCCAAAAGTAGTGGTAGGCCGCCAAAGACTGAATGGACAAAATTGGGAAAGATGCCCAGGACTGCTTTGAAGGGTGTTAACAGTCCCGAAAAAATTGTCTTAAATACATTTGCGATACCACTGGCATCTGACATATTTAGGATTTGGCTTAGCATTTCTACGAAATGCACGGGGCAATTAGTTGATAAAAGTGTATGTATCTCTGCCGTTGTCCTTGCAACTTGAAGATCATACGTTTCTTTTGATGACGTGATGGGCACTGTTGTCTGTAAAAGCACAGACTTCGTTCTGCTTAAAGTATCAATTCGTATAGAAGGGATATTCAACTGAGGCCAAATCGTCGCCTCTGAGTCTCCAGGGCCGTTTGGATACAATGCTTGCATACAGCAAGTCACCATGGAACTAACGCTTATGAGATATGCTTTCCCTGGCACCATGCCACAACAGCTGTGGTCCGTTATTAGAACGTAACTCCCGTTAGAAAGTTGTCTAAAGAATGGCTCTATCTGTGTTGCAGGTCTGCCGTGCTGGTGGCATGAAAGGTTATTTGAAGTCCCCTCACAGGCCCCATGTAAGTTAATACCTTGGCACAGAAGTATACCGCTTAGTGATTGTTTACAATTATTAACACTAAGAAATACATTCTGGTTTTTGTCATATTAACATGTGTGTGTATAAGGTAATTTCCATAATGACTTAATGTACCCTTTACTCAACCTTTCATACTGGCCTGCTGGTATATACTCTTGGCATTTTTTAAATTGGAAAGTTGTTATCGAAATTGTGATAATTCCGTGTATTATCCATTCAATGACAGGTCTTTCTGACATTGTCAATGGTAATCTCTCAAGTTTTTCAATGCTCAGAATCGTATAGTCTGCTCCTTTCTGTGCCAAACTGATTTGTTTATCAGTAAGGTTAAAGATAGAGAACAATGTTTTTGTGTTGATTGAACGCCAAGGCACATAGCCTGAACGCAGGTTTTGCAACGTCCAGCCTAGCTGTACAACAGAACGTAATTGGGACTGACCATGTTGTAACATTAGCAAGTCCTGATCTATTATATCTATAGCAGATGATACAATACTGTCCAGTGAATATATTCTGGAGGACAGAGTCATTAACCCATTGTCCACAACAGAAAGTGATTTTTCCAAATTAATACGATCAATTTCTCGTATTTTCTCTGCTGTCTCAATTTGAGTCACTTTCCATGCCTCGTTGTAAGCAGCGTATATACTGGCCGCTATAAAACATTTTTGACGCTGTTTGCGTGGTCCCATTGTGAAATCGTGCAAGTCAGCACCGTCTTTAAGTAAAGTAAGGTGTTGCTTAATTTCTGCCAGTGTGGATGTTTGTAGCCATTCAAGGCATAGTTTTCCTACACTGTATGTTGTTACCATCCCTGGATGTTGTCTCTGGGAGTATCTAGGGTCTGGTCTGGTCATTTTTAACCCCTGTGTTTTGTTCAGGAATCTATCTTGACATTTATTTGTGTCTGTTGGCCAGATTAACCAATTTTTCCAACCAGGATGTGTTCTATTTTGATTTAAAATTTGGGATACGTCTATCTCAATATCTGTGGTTGTGTTATCAGGTATTGGCTTTGGAATAGACAGTTTGTTTAAGTCTTTGATTTTGGCTAGGACAAAACAGGTAGTTTGTTGAATGGTGTCATTCAAGAACATTATTTGTTCTGGGGTCATGCAGGCTCGAAATAATGCTTCTAGGCCTTGTACCTGCCATGCTTTTGTACCCCAGATGGTTTTTGTTTCAATGTTGTTTTTCCAGAAATCAAAACCAAATGTAATCATTTTTTCATAAAATGTTTCAGAATAAATCAGTTTGGTATTTGTCAGCATGTTTTTTGTCCCTGTTTTATCTAACAGTTTGTAATAGAATGTTTCAGCATCACTTGTGTTAAACCCTGAGAAGTATGGAAATTTCTCATAAAATGTTTTCGAACTGCTTCTAGGTGGAGTTGCACAATGTTCCCATTGATTATATTCAAAAACATTTCTAGGTTGAGCAGATTTATGCAAATAGTGATCTGCATAGTGGGTATAGCAATACATCTGTTCATAATGCGTTGAACCTTGTAAATAATCATGTTTTGTAAATTTTGCTGACAATACTAAATCTGACATCATATTATTTATGCTTTCAAAGTCCCAATCATCAGAGAATGTACTTGGTTTTACAAAGTCACTTAATGAAACCTTAAACTGATGAGGATATTTCAAGAGTTCCACCGGTCCATATATTTCGTAATCTGTTTTGTCCCAAACTACCCCGCCGGGTATTGGAATGGCTGTGACATTCACTGATGACCGTTCTCTTTTCTCGATGTGAGATGACTTGTGTGGCTTCAGAACTAAGTTGATGTTCTGACTTGCTGTGTCCATTGTACTGTAATAAATGTTCCTAAAATTAGAACTAAAATTAGTCAGAGTAGGAGTATGAGTACCCCTATACAATCCAATATTCAATCAATGGTGCATTTAGATATGCTTCTTGGAGTTGATGAAAGAGTTCTGTTGCTTTGTCTTTAAAAGTCTTTGTTGCTGGCGTTACTTCTGGCTCGCTTTGATCTTCAGAAAAGTTATCGAAATTGATGAAGTAGCCAGATGCAGTTCTGTCAATTGTTGGAATTGTTTTTTCAATTTGACTTTCATTAGCACATTCTGATGCTACATCATTGTGGACTGGTGTTTCTTGACGAACTGTTTCAATTTGGGTTTCAAGAGGCACAAGTTCCATGGCATTGTTGCATAGTCCTTTTTTTATTCACTGCAGGTTTATCGAATGTGATTAGTCTCTCAGTTTGAACCTCTTGGATAGTAGCAAATTTTGTTATTCTGCTATTTCTTGGGAGTCCACTGGGCCTACTACTTATTATTGGCCACATGATTGTGGTTTTACCAGGTCGATGGATACAACTCGGCTCTCCTTTTTACCAGCAAGGGGCGATAGTACAACTGATCTCGTTCCGTTGACTGCTAAGACAGGTATTGTTTTTCGTTAAGAAGGCCCAAATTCCTTCTTCACCGCTATCTTCTCTCTGACCAGATCCCCAATCTTTGGAATCCAGACAGGTCTTGCTGGGACAGGTGGTGTGTCTTCAGTGGTTGTTGGCTGTTGTTTTAACTTTATGTTGCTCAGGGCTTTTCTTGTTTCATTTAAGTCCTGTAAAACAGCTAAACTATCTTTGATGTCAAAGCATTTTTTCTTATCTTCTACCACTAAAGCATGACTATCTAAGTCCTGAACATACATTCGAGTTCCGAACAATAGTTCTTACGGGCTGAAACCTTTTAGAGAATTTCTTGGCAGATTATTAAGACTACGTTGGACACTTGTTAAATGCTGGACTCACCCATCACCCGAACCTAATACCTTTGCCGTTATAGATTGCTTTATGTCTCGGTTTTTTCTTTCCACAATCCCGTTTCCCTAAGGATAGAAGGGACAAGAGTACCGCAACCCAATGCCCATGCTGGTCATGGCCTCCTTATAAGCTCGAGAGCTAAAAGCAGGACCCTGGTCAGAATGAAGCATGGCAGTTGCGTATGTGCCGATAAAGACACGCAAATCTTTTATAACAGTTCTGGCATCAGCCGAGTGCTGGAGCCACATTCTTAAGTGAATTTAGTCTTAAAAGGAATTAATAGGACGCTGGATTTTATGTATAGATAGCCTTATGCTAACTACAGAAATGGCCATGGCAATACTCCGGTTGGCTCGTTACTGCGGTCTCTGTTGCAGTCTGGACAGCTCTTCGTAAATTTATAATGTTGCAGGCTCATCCCCGGCCACCAGTATTCTGATTGTAATTCTGTCAGAGATTCCTTCATCTGTTTGTGCTTTGGACCTTCACACATGTGTGCGTCTGCTATTAATAAGACTCTCCGGTTCGTGTTTGGAATCACCCTATCCCCCACTCCAGGGATTCGAGCAAAAGGAACGGAGTTTGCATCAATTACGTATGTATAATTTAGTGGATAGTTCATGGGTAGTGCTGCACAGTTGCCTTTTGAAGACGTTTTTACCGCCAGCATGGTTTCCCCGTCTATGTATTTTTCTGAACGCTTTTTTTGTGGCTACGGAAGCCCGTTGAGGTACTTCCGCTGTGGCTGTATTAGCCAATGAATTCCCTGCAATGTGAACGCCATCAAGTTGATGACTCAGTGTGTGTATCACGTGAGTCTTTTGTAGTTCTTTCTGTAAAAGAACTATTTGTTCCCAAAGCACTTTATGCTTGATTGTGGCACCTGTGTCATCTTTGTAATCGTTTTGAACCCAGTTCTGCAAATCATTATTGTAAGATTTGACGCAGGAATGTGAATCGCACACTATTAGTGTCGGGAATTCACGATCAGCATTTTCAAGCGCCATCTTTAAAGATCTGATTTCAGCTCGCTGAGCCGAACAGTTTCTCAGTGATTCAGTTTTTGTTATTTTTGGTCTGAATTTACCACAGAGCCAGCGACCTTTAACAATCGCGCAGGCTGCATTGTAGGATTTATCATCTACATTGTAATGCTGTACAAATCTGTCTGTATAGATTATACAAGAGTATTGTTGGAGAGGCAGAATTTCGATTGGCAGAGGATATTCTTCTTCATATTTCAAATCATTCAGTGTTTTCATGTTCGGGACATAATAGTATGTCACTTTTCCTGTATCAAGAGAATTTTCCCACTGTATCCATTTTGGATCTAGTGCCACTGTTTTTAGATTTACTGGGCTGCATAATGCCTCGAAGGCTGATTCTGCTGTAAAAACAGTTATTCTTTTGCCTTGGGCTAGGGCTCTTTCTTTTGCTATAGCCGTCTGAACCGCCTTTACAGTATTTTCTGTAAGACTGAATGTTTTTTCTGCTTGTGTGTACAAATGTGATTTGTAAGCTATTGGTACCGTTTCTCCCTCATTAGAGGTCAGGTACGTGAATCCGCATCTTCCTGGGATGACTCGGATTACAAGGTTGCGTGCATTATCACGAGTTTCTAATTTTGTTTTAGCTAACATGTCTGTTTGCAATGATCTCAAAATTTCTGTGTGTTTCTGAGTCCAGTTGATTGGTTTAAAATCAGGTTTTATTAATTCGTAAAGAGGTTTAACCCTCTCTGCATAATTTAGAATGTAAGTTCTTCCGAAATTCAGGAAGCCTAGAATCGATTGTAAGTTCATCAGCGTTTTTGGTGCTTGGAGTACAGCGCACTTCTCTAAGAAGTTGTCTGCTAGGCTTTTGCCTTCACTTGATAATTCGTATCCTAAAAACAGGACCGTTAGATGGGCAATTCGTGACTTTTTAAAGTTGAATTTGTAACCCTCTGCTGCGAACCCAAGTATTATGGTGTTCACTCTTTTCAAGTGAGTATCCAAGTCGTCGTCTGTGAGATAGATGTCATCGACATAAGATAATGCCTCATCATCATACATTTGTAGTAACTCTGTTACTCTGGCTGAGAATAATCCTGGGCTATTCTTGAATCCCTGTGGGAGTTTACAGAAATTTTTCTGTGACCCCATTATTGAGAAAGCGGTCAAGTACCTGCCTTCCGGTGCAATATTTTGACAAAAGAATCCATTAGAAATGTCTAATGTTGTTTTGTATTTTTTGCAAACTATGTTATTCATTAGTGCTGCACTGTGCGAATTTTGTACCGCAAATGTTTTGCAACATGAGTTAAGGTGTCTGTAGTCCAAGACTAGACGATATGAATTGTCTGGTTTGGAGACAGGAAACAAAGGATTGTTCATTTGAGAGGTGCATGTTTCAATCACCCCTTGGTATTCAAGTTGATCTAAAATCTCCCTGACCTGTTTTTTAGCTTCTTGCTTAATTGAGTACTGTCTTTGTGCAGTAGGTTGACATTTTAACTGGAATTTGTGAGGAGGAGAGTCCTCATCCCATCCTACATGATTCTTATATAATGCAGGGGCTTGAGCTACTGCCCATTTTCTTGCATATATATATTTTCTGTGTATTGGAATAGGATTTGAGAAGGCAGGCATAATCATTTCTTCGCCATGAGGGCACTCCCTTACAAACTCTGGTGGCCAGTCTTTCTCAGCTAATAGGATGTCATAGCCTTTTGAGAGGTAATCCCAAAATAAACCCCTTATTTTCCTAGTCTTATCTCCCTCTATACGCAATGGTATTTCGTATATTTTATGAGGTTCGCTAACTCTGGTATCTGCAGTTTCCACTTGAAAGTATTCATTCGTGTCCACTGTCTCCAGATGATTCATCAGGATCTTGCGAGCTATGCCCACTTCTGCTGCGCTGTCTAGCATTGTCTGAGCCCACTCTCCGTTTTTCAGCTGTGTCCTCAGTATCCTCGGCATGTTTGATTACTTTAATACTGGCTACCTTCTTTCCTAGAAATTGTAATTTTTTACTTTGAGCAGGTTCCTAGTCTTTGGACTTGGCGTGCTCTTCCCTTTGTTCTGACCGTCCTTTTCTTTCCGATTTCTGCGAGGAAGTCTGAAAAGATCGAGAGTGACGTGTATCAATATCTTGATATCTATCAGGTTTTTTCAAATTATCCCTATTTCTAAGGTTTTATCTTTTTTCAGAGGGCTCCCTTTGGGGAGACTGGTGTTCTTGGCTCAGAGCTCTTTCTCTCCGCTGAGGAGACCTTCCTCTGGACTGGAAACCTTTTTCTTTGGGAGTGGATTGTTTATTTCCATCCAAGCTCTTTTTAGGAGTGTTTAGATTATTTTTAATAAATAATTTTTTAGGATTTTCAAGTAGTTGGGGTTTTACCGGTTTACCACCCAAACTATCTCTACCTAGTTCTTCATAGCATTTTTCTATGATTCTGGCAAGTTCAATTGGTTGATCTGTTATATCTGTTTCTTTCAATTTTTGGCGGATCGCCACAGATGCTGCTTCTCCTTTTATGTTGGCCAATTGAACTAACTCTCTATATGCCTTTGTTAATTATTTTATTTTAACTAAGCGTTCTTCACTTGACATTTTATCAATGTCTGGATGTGGTGTGTAGCTGGCTAGAACCGGCCACGTTGCTCCTGGTCTACCTAGTGGACCGAGCCTGGTGATGTGATCATTATGTTTTAGGGCGCCTTTAAACCAGAGCAGGTGCTCTTGGTAATTTAGTGGTATTTCAATATCCTCGAAAGGTGTATATTCTTCCTGTGGTTCCTCTATTTTGTAATAGTGGAATTCGTGTGTTGTAGCGTTTGCCGCTGGAAAGTTTATCCATGAATAGAATACCTCTGTCTGCCGATATTCGTGTGCCTCTATCACGAAAATGACTGTACCACCTCGTGATTTCAGTCCGTTTTCTATAAGTTTTAAAGTTATAGTTTTTCTCATGTTGACCGGAATGAGGATAGCATTCTGGTCATTCTGTAGGAGACTCGTGTCATCCTCTAGTAGTCGGGCTGCTAAACTAGCTGGTTCCCTTTCGTCTTCACTGTCTGGCATTTTACTGTCAGAAAGGTTTTTTGTTGCAGATCAGGTTTCAAGGAGACAAAAGATTAGGTGCACAATATTTTGGAACACTGTATCCTTCAACGTTGACTAAACCAAAAATTCTACATAGGAATCTCTTCCTACTAAGTTCCGGCGGATTTTAACCTTTCACCCACTCCAGACATCTATTGGAGTATTTACGGGAGAAAGGGTCTGTGTGAAAAAGCACGACTGAGTTACTCTAACGTCTTGCGTTAGTTTTATCGCCTTACCAAACGTTGGGCGCCATGTAGTGTAGTATAGTGTATAGTGTATAGTATAGTATAGTATATGTAGTGTAGTGTAGTGTAGTATAGCTATGTTGACGATACACAATTAGTGGTGTCCCTTTCTCACCCTAGCCAACAACCTGCGGGCCTTTACAACTGTCTGACGCAGATACAAGGATGGATGAATAGCTCATCTTTGAAACTTAACGGTTCAAAGACTGACATTCTCCTCCTTGGTCAGAAGGGGCCCTCTCTATCACAGAACATCTGGCCACCTTGTCTAGGCCCGCTCCCAGACCCGGAACCAGAGGTAAAAAGCCTGGGTGTTTGGCTCGATAAGGATCTATCATTTGCAACACAAGCAAAAAAGGTAGCTGGGACGTGCTTTGGACTCCTCAGGTCGATTCGAAAGATCCTGCCCCTACTCCCCCTCAACTCTCAAAAACTGTTGATCCAAGGCCTGATACTCTCTAGGCTCGATTTCAGTAATTCCATCTACTTAGGCGCTCCGGAGGCAACCTTGAACAAATTACAAAGGGTCCAAAATGCAGCCGCCCGGATCCTCACTAACACCCCTGCCAGAGCCTCGGCCAAACCAGCTCTGAAGCGTCTCCACTGGCTCCTGGTAAGAGAACGTTTGAAGTTCAAGGCCCTCTGCCTAGCACACAGACTGCTTCAAAACAAAGGCCCCCCAAGCCTAAAAAAATATATTAAACCATATAAAGCCCCTAGATCCCTCCGATCCGATCAGGAACATCTCATCGTCATTCCCAGAGTCAAGAAGGCTCGAACAGGTGGAAGGCGCTTCTCGGTCCACACTGCACGCCTTTGGAACGCCCTACCTCGCGACCTGAGAACTGAACCCAACTACCTACGGTTCAGGAAGTGATTGAAAACCCACCTCTTTCCTTAACCCTGGCCCCCTTCCTGCCCCCGCTGACCCACAGTTGTACTGATCTTAGCGCTGGGATACTCACGGGTGACTACGCGCTCTATAAAATTAAATATTAATAATAATAATAATAATAGTGTAGTTCCTATTTTCCCTATAGGCCCTGTGCATTGGAATAACATAAACAGCAGTTTAGACGTAGGACTGAGGTCTTCTAGGTCTCTGCTGACTATGTTAGACTTAATTTAGGTTTGCGCCAGCTAGCTCAGAGGTCACTGGAAACTTTCTTGACTGAATAGGAAGTGATCAGCTTCCCTGGCTCAGACAAGAAGGGATTCAGCTTCCGACAACCGCATAAACATGACAACTTTGCTCCCTCAGAATAGGAGTCAATCTCTAGCGTCGTGTGAAACAATAGAAAACTATTTCCCTCAGTCAGATGTGCATACTTAGTTTCACCAGGGTGCAGAGAATAGAGAGACGGGCGTTTTCAATAAAAGGTATTATTTATTGAGCAGTCTTCCTTCTCATGCAAGAGAAATGAATTGCCACAATTGCAATACTTAATGTAAAGTATAGTACGGACAGTAAAAGGAGTATTATGAAATAATACTGTAAAAGCATTGATATGGTTTCTTAGCCATAAGACACTTTAAAATGGATAAAATATATATACATACATACATAGGCTAACGTGCTCCACTGGTGCTTCTAAACTACGCCTACCCCGGTGTACTTGACCTAAGCCTAACACGTGGGAAGGAGTAAGTAAGTAGCAGTTTAAGTTAAGTAGATTTGTTGCCAAGGATCTGTTCAAGAATTCTCTCTAAGGGTTTAGTCAGCACTGTACCTTGGGAATAGAATGTAGGAGGTCTGGTATCTCTCTCTCAGGACTCGATATTCCAGTCACCCGTAAGGGTAGGCTGGAAACACCGGAGCTGGATTTTCTCGGCAGGAGAAAAGACAGCGTCTTTCTCAGCGCGTCAAAGAGGAGGGGCAGTGTCCGTGGGTTTCTCGCTTCTGCTGGGCTCTCGGAAAGTACATAAGCTGCTCTGCTCCAGAATCACCACCGTGTGTTTGCTTAAGGCAACATTGGTATATTTATACCTGAAAGGTGCCGAGTTTGACGTAAGGTTTGGACATAAGACGTCAATAAAGATGTCACTAAGAACTGGCCGTTCTTACAGTGCTCGCAGGAGTTCTATTACAAATCAAAACAAAGCAAGCGGGGCTTTCCCAGGTTGCTGGAGGTTTGGTGTGTCGAAAGAACTCGGTGTGTTCTCTAGGAATCCAAGGAAGTAGCTTTTGCCGTGCCTTGGACTGCAAAGGCGATTTACTGAAATATGGATCTGATTCTTATGCCTTTATAGGGATATTATTGATTATAGCCGTACAGGGGCATAAAGTCACAATATTGAATCGGATTCCTAGATAAAACCCATCACAGGAGAGCAGGCGGTTGGTGCAGATGGTGGTGGTGGTCGTGGGGGCAGAGGTCTCAGTGGATGTCGAGGCGGTTGTGGCGTTGAAGCTGTTGTGGATGTCTGTGATCTTGCAGTGGAAGTAGGTGGCCAGTGAGTCGCACAGGTCTTACGAGGGTGGGACGTCGTTGGAGTTGGAGCTGGGGTTGGAGTCTTCCTTCACGATGTTGTGCGCGTTGTTGTCTAGGCGGTCTTTGAATGAGGCCCTTTTGGCGGATCTGATGAGGTGATGGTGTCTGCGGGTGGTGTTCTTGTGGGCTGCGTGACTGTCTGGTGTTCGTTCACGGAGCCAGATCTTTTTCAGCATTTGGCAGGTTTGCTTGGAGGCCCGGAGGTCTTCAGTGAACCTGCTGGCTTTCTTGTTGGTGTGACTGTTGGAGGGTTTCTTGATTGGGAAGAGGATGTTAGTACAATCGTTGATCCACTGTCTGAGGTTGGGTCGGCAGGTGGGCTCTGGGCAAGGGTGGTAGTTAGCTGGTCTTCTGTGACTTTGCTCCAGCAGCGGTGAGGCATCTGTTGGGTGCTGTAGTGCGTGGTGGGTTTCTTGAAGGTGAAGTGGATGCAGCGATGGTCGGTCCAGTGGAGTTCAGTGGTATGGTTGAAAGAGGCATGGGGGCTTGCGGATAAGATGGGGTCAAGCGTTTGACCAGTGGAGTGGGTGGGTGTTGTGACGAGTTGTCTGAGTCTGAGGTTGGCTAGGTTGTCGATCAGGGTGGTGGAGATGGTGTCGTTGTTGTTCTCGAGATAGAAGTTCAGTTCCCCGAGGAGGATGTTATCCAAGGAGGCGATGGTGTGTGTGCTGACGAAGTCGGCGATGGATTTGCTGAACTGTGGTCCGGGGGGTTTGTAGCTGAGAGTTCCTCTGAGGGTGGTGTTGCGGTTGGTGTGGATCTGGAAGTGCAGGTGTTCAGCGGTGCTGAGGGTGTCATCAGTGTTGATTGAGACTCTGAGAGTGTTCCTGTAGACAATGGTGATTCCTCCTCCTGCTCCGTTGGTGCGGTCCCTGCGGGTGATCTTTTAGCCTTCCGGGACGGCTATGGCTATGTCTGGTGCCGAGGCGTGGTTCAGCCAGGTCTCCGGCAGGAAGGCGACATCTGACGAGGTTGAGTCGAGTAGGTCCCAGAGTTCAACGGCGTGTTTGCAGACGGAGCGGGTGTTGAGAAGGATGCCTCTGAGGTGGTTTGGTTCTCTCCTGGTCGGCAGCATAGTGGGGCGGATGCTTGTGAAGCTGCAGTTCCGGCAGGTGAAAGCTCTGTGGGTGCACTTCGGGGCAGCCAAGAAGCAGATGTGTGATCGTCCGGTGTTGAGTGTGTGGAGGGTTTTGGCATCGTAGTGGTGTCGGGCGTCGTGGCATTTGCGGGGTTCAGGTGTCCTGGCACTGGGCCTAGCGGTGTCGGGCGTCGTGGCATTCGCAGGGTCCAGGGGTCCTGGCGCCTTCGGTGCAGCCTCCATATGAGGGGATGTCGGAGGGAGGAGCAGCTGGGAGGCGAGAGCGGGTGGCGAATGGGATTGCAGGGGGGCGAGGCCGCAGGGATGCAGCGGCGGGGAAAAAGGTGGGGGCTGCGGGAGAACTGGGCACAGGAAGGAAAAACAAGTTTAGGCAAGAAAACCAGTACAGGCACAGAGGAATAAAAACAAGTCTGGGCAAGGAGGCAAGTACAGGCACAGAGGAATAAAAACAAGTCTGGGCAAGAAAGCAGGGACAGGCCCAGAGGAATAAAAACAAGTCTGGGCAAGAAAGCAAGTTAGGCACAGGGGACAAATACAAGATTAGGCAAAAACAATGCAGGCAGAGCCGTGCAGCAGCGTGGGGAGCGACCTGCCTGCGAGCAGGGTCAGAGGTGCCCTTCAATAGGCACATAATCATTACAGTGTGTTGCATGCTTCACAACAAGGATGTGAGGAATAAGCTACCGCTCTTCCAGGATGACAGGGACCAACGTCCTCCATCATGGGAGGATCCAGGCCTGGGGCATGTTGCCAGTGATGAGGAGGAGGAAGAAGAGGAGGTGGATGTAAGGAGACAGCTCATTAACAACTTCTTTACTTAAGTGTAAATATGCAAAGATGTCTGATGATGGATTTCCTAAGCGTGATTTGTGTAGGTAGGACAATAAGTAGCTTTTGATTAGAATTTACAATGGACAATAGTGATTCAATAATTGGATATGTCATTATGGGAAGTTGTATTTAAGACTACAATGTCACTCATTCACAGGCTCCTTGGGCTGTTGTGTGGGTACACACAATGCTGTTCCATAATGGATTTTCAATTTGGACCAGTACTCTCTGACATACAATCTTTTTGGTCAGATTAGTCTTTTCTATTTTTATTTGGATACTTGGAAATGTAATCAGTTTGCTTTTGTGTTGAGCAGAGCTTCTGCCTGTGTAATAAACCAGTTACACATATTGATGTTTGCCTTGTCTGTTGCAAAAATATGCTACAACCGTTTATATCATGTTTTCTGCCATGTTGTTCTTTACATTTGCCAATGGTCTTTGTTTGTGCGGTTAAATGGTTTAATTTGAGAACAGTGTGTGCAATGTTAAAATGTTGCATGTGCTATGTGTGTGGTGGTGACCTTGCGTGTCTATCCCTGGTATGTGTCATGTTACATAGCTTCACAAGACGGGGGATGAATAGTTAGCTGGTCCTTAGGATCATGCTGGATATGCTAAATTAACCGTAGCCAAGCTTACATATTAGGTTTGTGTCTTACATTTTAGCGAACATTCTTTCAATGCTTGTTGTTCAAGATGCCTTGGAGTCCACATGAGAACAATTTGGCACTGTTGAAGCACTGCGCCACAAGGTTGAAAAACAAGACTTTTTGTAACGGAAGCACTAGTTAGCACGTATAGTTTAGCCATGAAATGCTACACTTTCTAACACATAAGTGGAATACTTGCATTACACTGATGCACAGGGGAATCATCTACACAGATGGAAGAGCACCAGAGCTTTGCTTTGCATATGCTGTAACCAGTACTCCTACTTTCTGAGGTGAGCGGTTAACCCGTATTGCCACAGAGTTCTTCAATAGTTTGATGAATTTGTCACCATCACAGGGAGGGTGGTGATTTCCACACTGATGATGTAATCACATTTCACCTTTAGTATTCTATTTAATTATGGAAATGTATATTGTTTGCGAATCATGTAGTCTGCTGCTGGTGCGAGTTGGTATACTGCATTGTAGGACAACAGACAGAGATAGTTCTTTCTCAAACGTAAACTCTTGTACTTTACACACACTGGATCATAATTTTGTGGACAAGCATGGGTGAGTGAGCGTGATTATGTGCATTGCTACCTTGACTCAGAGATGTTGATAGTACTGGGTACTGGGTGGTAGAATCAGTGGGTATCTTCTGTATGTTTTGTTGAGCTACTGAAACAGCAGAGGTAGTGGGTCTTTAGATTGTGTGTTCTGATGTGCAACAAATGTACAACCATCCTTCACCAAAGACCTATTTTGTTGTGCATACTTCTGTATGAGATGAATCCCTACCACAGAACTCATGCACCTCATTGGGAGACAGTGCCAGGTGATACTGATCATGATTTAGAAAGTGGGTACAGTGTATAATTCACAGATGACACAGGGATTGTGTGAATATGAATGTATTAGTGTGAATGTGCAAAAATATGTAACAATTAAAGGTGAGTGTATTCCCAAATTTGAAATCCACAGTTCATAGAGGAGTTAAAAGTGTTGTCGGATGAAAAATCTTCCAAGCATATTCCACTGTCAAATTGGCCTTCAGTCCAACTTATGATGCTCCATCCCACGTGGGAGAGTCCAGGGACTGTTTGCAGAGCATTTCTATAGTTCCTGGGGGGGATGAATGTCCATCAGTCTCTCACTTGCCATCCTTCCTTGGATGGCCCCTCCTCTTCTTTGGTGGGAGTCACTATGGAACAAGCTCCCTCTAGCTATCAGACAGTGCTCAAAACATCTGCTGTTTAGAAAGAAACTCAAAACCTTTCTGTTCCAAAACTAATTTTCCGTCTGGTTTCTCCTCTGATTGTGCTTTGCTGTGTTTCCTTGGGCGCAGAGATACTCCTCCGGGAGTCGATTCAAGCGCGAATCAAACCCGCAAATAAATAAATACATATCCAAAAATACCTAAAACTGTTTCAAATGTTTAAGAAAAATGTAACCTTTGAAAATAATAATTCTATAAAATGCTAAAATGCACTAATTCAAATTATTAACTTATCATAAATTAATAATATTATTTAAATATATATATATAACATGTAAAAAAAAAAATACCAAGGGGCCTATTAGGATGGTGGGCTGACTTATGTCCGCCTGCCACCCTAGCGGTGCTGGGACCGCCCGCCAGTGGTGCGGCAGTCCCGCACCGGCACTTAGGATGCCACCGCCACGGTGGCATGGGCATCCCCCATCCACATTATTGTGGCGGCCGGTGCACACCGCACCGTCCGCCACAATGCTGTGGCTGCACATTGCGCATTTGCATGCACAACATGGCAGGCACCGCGCGAAAGGCTGCTTCCCTCATGCATAGTAATATGGATGGCGGTGTCTTGCAGACATCGCCACCATATTCAACCCTTTTCCGCCGGGTTGACTGGGCAGAAAAGTAGCGGACGGTCTTCCCGTCCACCGTGGAACTCCAGCCACCATAATATGGTAGGGAGGAAATGGGAGGTGGCCGGGAGATAATGTTGGGCGGATCGCCACTGCCATGCGGGCGATGGCGATCAGCCCGACATTATAATAGACCCCCAAGTGTCTATGTTTTTCTTATGTAAAAAAATGTATGATATGATATATCATACATGCAAAAATGTATAGAATTATTTTGTAAATGTGATGAATGCAAAAACAAAACTGTAAAAACATGTTGTAAAATTATGTTTGTTTCAAAAATGTTAAAAATAAAATGTTTAAAAATGTTTCCTACTAAAAAAATATTATACCTTTGTTTTAAAATGTTAAAAAGTCAAAAACATGTATATTGGCAAATTATTGTATGTGAATAAACATATATATGCAAAATATTTCATTTTCATCTATTAAAAATATGTATTGTGTTTCTATATCTCATCAGTTGAATAATATTGGCTTAATAAAACGTATTCTTTTACCCTAAACATGTTATTAATAGATAATAAAATAATGTTTGGAATAAAAAAGTGTTATTCTTTCTCTATTAAATTTTTATAATTATATTTGTTCCTCAAATATATATTTTAATTCAACGTATATATTTTTTCATATCTATATATTAATTGTACTTACTATTTTACTTACTATTAAATCTGAAAAATGCTGGACAGTAAACAAATCTAATTTACTACTCCCACTCCAGCTAATATTAAATCAGGGAAGTTTCTGGACACTAAAGATATATATAATGTACTATTCCCACTCCAGTCAGTATTAAGTCAGGGTAGGTGTGGACATTAAAAATATATTTTACTATTCCCACTCCAGTCAGTATTAAGCCAAGGAAGGTGCTGGACACCAAAGATATATCATATACTATTTCCACTCCAGTCAGTATTAAGTCAGGGAAGGTGCTGGACACTAAAGTTATATCATTACTATTCCCACTCCAGTCAGTATTAAGTCAGGGAAGGTGCTGGACACTAAAGATATATAAATTACTATTCCCACTTCAGTCAGTATTAAGTCAGGGAAGGTGCTGGACACTAAAGATATATTTTACTATTCCCACTCCAGTCAGTATTAAGTCAGGGAAGGTGCTGGACACTAAAGATATTTAATTTACTATTCACACTCCAGTCAGTATTAAGTCAGGGATGGTGCTGGACACTAACTTTAACAGTTTAGAAAAATCCTAATCTGTAATATAAATATAAATAAATATTATTCAATAGATTTTTTCATATAAAATGTAAAAAACTATTTAATTACATTAAAAAAATCAATTCATTAAAAATTCAATTTAGCAATACTAACAACTAAGGGGTCGATTCCGATTCGGGTCGGAAATCGGCCCGACCGACTCGTACCAGGAACGGAGTCCGACCGACACCTACAGGCACCGTACGACCCTTGAAGTACGATGTGAAAGCCGTTACATACAACCGAGCCGTACGGAAAACAAGCCGTACGACCAAGCTGTACAAAAATCAGCCATCCGGCTGGAGAATGGACACAAGCCGCACCGACCGAACCGATCCCGGAATGAACCCAACCGATACGTACCCGCAACGTCCGAGCCGCACAGTACGATGCCAAACGCATGAAATCCGACCTAATCGCAAGGAGCCAAAGCTGCATGATCGACACAGACCGAAAATGTACTTTAGGCGATAAAGACCACCGCGATCGACTCGCATGCAACACTGAACAAAACCAGTGTGAAAGACACGGAGCAGCCCGCACAAGCCAACATGAGCGTCCGACTTGGTCAGAAGAACGTCTCCTACAAGACCACCAAAAACAATGTCAAAAACACAAAAAAGGACCAGTCAAGTGATGACAAAGTCAATAAATACCCCCAAAAAATTTTAAAAAACAAAGACACACCCACAACTCCACCGATAAAATGGCAAAAATACACTACCATGATCCTTTGCAAATACAACAGAGCAGCCAGCACACAACAACTTGAGACACCAACCACTGATACACACTCAACTCACCCATCACACAACCCACATACCATCAGCACCCCGCCAAAAACTCACACACATACACCTATCCAAAACATACAAACACCCACGCACCCTCACTTGCACCCACCCACATCACTCCTCACCACCACCCATCACCATGCCCCCTAAGAAGAATCCACAGTTCACAGACACTGAGCTAGAAATATTGGTAGATGAGATCCTCAGAGTGGAGCCACGTTTGTTTGGCGCATTGGTACAAAGGACCCCCATGTCTCAGAAAACCAAGATGTGGGGCAGAATAGTGGACAAGGTGAACGCACAAGTACCAGAGTATCGCATAAAGACCAACATCCAGAACAGGTGGTATGACGTGCGCAGGAGGGTCAAGAAGCTCCTCCAGAAGGAACAAGCCTTGAGCCAGTGCACTGGCGGTGGCCCTCCTGCCAAACCAGTCTACTTCAGGTCCTGGGAGGAGAAGGTTTGGGACATACTACCACCAGAGGGCATCCATGGCCTACCAGACATACCAGAGCCTGGCGAGTACACAATCAATATACCCAATAATGTGTTGCAATACCCATACATCACCGTTAAGGGGACAGTGAAACCATGCAATGATAACAAAGGCATAGAAAAGTAAAGTCAATCAGCCCAAGAAGCCTATGCTAGTCAGACAAACAAAATAACGGCCACATCATAGTGACTTGTAACTGTGTCATGACATGTACAAAACTAACAACAAATAGGGCAAGGCAGTGGCACCAATCTGAGTTAACACTGTCAGACATCCCGGCCACCACAACCAATATCTCACAGTGAAGCTGACGGAAAGGAAGGAATAGTGGGAATGCTTGTGAAGTCAGTGTATACCAAAGCATGATATTGTTGTTGTCACAGATAATTCCCCCCTCACAATTGTACCATCAACACCCCTCTGAAGAATGCTCACCTTAGAGGGGCTGGAAATGGGCTGCCAAGTACTCTGGGACTGGACTCCGTTGTGGGGAGCACAAGGTCCTGCTGGGACTTGACTACCAACAGACACCAGAACTCCACTGCCAGCCATCTTGTCAGCACAGGCACACCCGCTCACAGGGAAGCAGAGTCAGAAGGAGGGAAGTGAGGGCATGCTGGGAAGGGGGTGTAGCTCAGAGCATGCTGGGAGTTGCAGTCATTCACAATACCCACCCACCCACATGGCCCAGCAATTCCACACTGAATCATGCTCACCTCAGAGGGGCTGCAAATGGGCTGGCAAGTACTCTGGGACTGGGCTCTGTTGTGGGGAGCACAAGGCCCTTCTGCGACTTGGCTACCAACAAACACCAGACCTCCACTGTCAGCCATCTTGTCAGCACAGGCGCACCCCCTCACAGGGAAGCAGAGTCAGAAGGAGGGAAGTGAGGGCATGCTGGGAAGGGGGTTTGGCCAAGAGCATGCTGGGAGTTGTAGTCATTCACAATACCCACCCACATGGCCCAGCAAGCTCACATTGAACCATGCTCACCTCAGAGGGGCAACAAATGGGCTGGCAAGTACTCTGGGACTGGGCTCTGTTGTGGGCAGCACAAGGCCCTGCGGGGAATTAGCCACCACCAAACACCAGAACTCCACTGTCAGCCATCTTGTCAGCACAGGCACACCACCCCCATCCTTGATTCCTGCGAGTTCACCTGGTGTTGGAAACTTGATGTATGAGTTAAGGTGGTGCAACATTCCCTCCAATACATCCCTAGCACACGGCTGAACATTGTCTGTGACATACCACCAACAGTACCCACAGTGTGTTGGAAGTTACCGGTGGCAAAGAAGTGCAGGGCTGCCATCACCTTCACCTTTGGTGTCAGTGCTGTCAGGTATGTGCGACCAGGTAGCAGATGTGGTGCCAACTACTCCGCCAACTCATCAATCAGGCTCCTGGTGAAATGGTACTGACAAATACTGTCGCGTTCCATCATGGTCTCGAGGTCCGGGAATGGTCTATGGACTGCTGGCGCCCTGCAGTACAGAGATGGGTAAAGTAACATTATACATTCAGCTACCCATGTAGCACTCACCTTGCAGAAAATCACATTATACATCATTGCAATTCACAATTGACTAAGGTATGTGCTTTTTTGTTATGGACACATATGTCACCTTCATGCCCATCATCTCACATATCATTGACACATGAGTGCATGAGTTCCCTGTGGCACAATAGCAAATCATTGGGCTGTGGCACAGTACCCATGGACTGCTGTCACATTACAAACACCCAACACAGTGACAAGTGAGGACAGATGTTTCACAGGCATCACAACTCCATGTCAGGTATATAGCCATGGTCCCTGTATTGCCACATGTGCACTGGAATGCCTTGTTGTATCATGGACATCCCACAGTTGGTTGCCTTCCTCCTCAATTTTTTCTGACCTGTTGTTGGCTGTATTTTGACTCTGGGCACTTTACTACTGCTGATCAGTGCTAAAGTGCATATGCTCTCCCTATTGTAAATATTAATTGGTTATTCCATGTTTGGCTATTTGGTTTACTCTCAGACCCTAGTACAGTGCACCAGGAGTGCCCAGGGCGTGTAAATCCAAATGCTGCTTGTGGGATTGCAGCACTGATTGTGCCACCCACAGAAGCAGCCTTGTAAAACGTGTCTAAGTTCTGCCATTGCAGAGCCTGCATGCAATCTGGTACTGTCACGCTGACTGGGCAAGTGCACCCACTTGCCAGTCCCTAAACCTTCCCTTTTCTTCATAGCAGACACCCCTATGGTAGGCCCAAGGGCCGGGTGCATTGTAAGTATAAGGTAGGACTAGTCCTGATGTGTGTGGCATGGCCTAATAGTGAATTACAGCCATTTTTGTTTGTCCCTATCGCAAGGCTACCTGTTCTCCACAGGCCAAAATGGGCTGTTAGAATTATTACATTTTATAACCCTAGCTGACTCAGAGAACATGGTAAAAATTCGAGTTTAGTATGCCTGAACTCAGAATGATAAAATACATCTTTTAGTGAAGTTGGTTTTAAAATTCTGTTAGAAAGTAGGTATTTCCTTGCCTAACCTTTCAAGCCTGCCTCTGCTAGGTTGTGTATTCCTTTGTCTGGAGTTTGAGTGACATGGCTCGGGGATTCCAGGAGACAGAATGAGTCAGCCCAGTGGTGAATAGAGAGATCTGCATCTAGATGGGTGGAAGGAGTTGCACCTGGGATCTGAATAGGACAGTGCCTGCTCCCCACAGTGCTGGCTCCACCCCCTGTGGTTTGTCTGATGTCTCTGCCCTGCACAGTGAAAGAAGAGAAGGAATCATGTCAACAAAGTGCTCCAGGGCAGTGCTTGCCTTCCACAATGCTGGCTCCACCTCCTGTGGGGCGTCTGATGTTTCTGTCCTGCACTGTGAAAGGAAAGGAGAAGGTAAACAAAGTGCTCAGGAACTGGTTTAGACTAGGCACAGGCCACTCTCTCCTCAGAGAACAAAGGATTTGGGGGTATAAATATTGGGACCCTGATCCCAAGAAATTAGATCACTTTTGGACTACAAAAAGAAACCTTTACTGAGGAGAGAAACCTGAAGAAACTGAGGAGAGACTGTTGAAGTGCTGCTTGGGGGATTGGCCTGCAGTGGTTGCCTGACTGCCAAAGGAAGGAGAAAGGAACTTTGTGTACTTTGCTTTCAACTTGTGAAGGAACTCCAAGGGCTTGGAAAAGAGCTTGCCCCCCGCTGAAGTCTCAGGGACAACAGACCTCAACCCCCAGCTCCCCAGAGTTCTTCTAGAAGTACCTGCTGTTGTTTTGGGCCTTCTGAGGAACTGCGTGTCGCAAGGAGCTGGAAGCGCGACTCAATGAGAAGAAGCATATCACCGTCGCTGTGCCTGCCGTCGCAACTCAGAAGGAGGGTGTCGCCGCTGGAACTGTTTCACTGCACCGCATCGGAGAGAAGTGTGCCGCAACGAAGAGGAATCGTGCCGCCTTTGCAGCTGCTGCCGTCGCAACTCTGAAGGAGGTTGTCGCCGCTGGAGCTGTTGCACTGCACCACATCAGTAAAATAATCTCACCACGAGGTTGGAGCGTGTCGCCGTCGCTGTGCCTGCCATCGCAACTCCGAAGGAGGGTGTCGCCGCTGGAACTGTCGCACTGCACCGCATTAACCAAGAGCACCTCGCATCCCCGAGAAGCGCACCGCCGTTGGAGCTGCTGCCGTTGCATCTTGGATGTCACTGCTGTAGTTGTCGCATCCAGTGGAAGCTTCACGCATCGTGGGAGAAGAGCGTTGCCGCTGGAGCTGTTGCCATCGCATCGTAAGGGTGTCGCCGCTGCAGTCCACGCATCGAACCGAGAACTTCTCGCATCCCCGAGAAGCGTGCCCATCTGGAAGTTCTTCACGTCTTTATTTCTTTGTATCTGAACTTTGCCGCATTTCCCATTGCTGTGACACTGCTTGTCGTGGAAGCGCAATACAACCTAAGGTACATTGACGCAGAGTGTTGCATCTAAGAACTGAACTGAACGAAGCTTAAATCTATCATCTTAAAGTAATAGTATTGTGTATTTTTGTTGTTTATGGTCTTGTGGTAACTCTATATCAAGTCTACTTATTTTTTATATAAAAACTGTGTGGTGTCCATTTGTAGTGTTGTCACTGGGTTACTGTATGTGGTCACAACTGCTTAACTTACAACGCCTCTGAAGTAAAGCCTTGACTGCTCTCGCCACGCTACCTACAGGGTGAGCAGGGGTTATTTTAGGAGTGTAATCCCCTTGTCCTGACTAGAGGAGAGGGTCCCTGCTTGTCACAAGTACCTACATGTGCCAACCAGAGACCCCCAAATCTAACATTGATGGTCAGCAGTGAGGATTCTGGACTTGCATTTGTGACTCATGTACAGTAACCCTGGGCGAAAAACTACGCTCCGTTTGCGGAGTTTGCGGAGTTTTGGCAACTCCGCGTTCCGCGGAGTTCGCGTAGCTGTCGATAACTCCGCTATCCGGTGCGGAGCGTAGTTGTCGCGCGCTAAATAACATTATCGCGTGCGCGGCAATGGCTTACCTTGGTTCTGCGTTCGCTTTTTCCCGGTCGCGTCTGCCACCATGTTTGTAAACCCTCCCGTGCGACTGTGCGAACGCGATAACGTCATTGGAAGCGCGATAAAGCCATAAGGACGCGCGAGTATGTTTGTTGGTAAGATCGAGTTGCCGAACACGCAGAACCTGCAATCTTGCACAGAATAACTCGCGAGCATGTTAAAAGTTAAACCATAATAATAAATTACCATTTTGGTTAGCAAACAAGTGAAAAACCCCTCAAAGTTGTACCTTTGGATGTATTTTTTGGGGGGAAGGAGTCCTCTTTCTGTTTCTACTCTATTTTTGAATATTAAGGAGGAAGGGCTCTGGAGTTTACAACTTCCTGATCCTGTCCACCAGGCTCCTCCCAGTGCTTTGTCCATGAGGTGGTCACTTTCATTTGGATTTTGAGCTGGCAGGATCACTTTCTGTGTGTGTTGGCTGCATTACTGCTTTTTTTGGATTTTACTGAGGACTTTTGGATTTTGAATTCTCTTTATCAAGTAAGTTCAGTAAGTATGAGTGAGTATGATGTTGTAGACTTGTGTTTGTTTGATTTTAAATTTTTTAACTACAGTATTCATTCCTTGATTTAAATTATTGATGGGTGCCTATACTTTTATGAGGTCCCAACTTGTATTTCTTTTTAAATTTCATCCAGGCTACATAGAGAGGTACCCATGGGTAAAATCATAATTCTGTGTTTAAATTTCTATTCAAGTTTGTAAACAAACATCATGGCTGGCATTGGATTATGGTCATCATTATGCAATAGCAATGTCTGCTGTGGAATTTCTGTTTGTGTAATTTAAAAGTTTTTTTTTTTTAAGCCAATAGCTGACCCTAGTACTCCATGTAGTTAGTGTGTAGGCATGTTTGAGTTCATTGTAATAACTTTCTGTGGTTGGCCTGGCCATGTGTTGTTGGCGGCCATTTTATGTTTCCCAGCCACTTTGCTCTTGCCATAGGCCTCCAAACTTGTGGCCTACTCTGCCAGTAGGCCAGAGGTACTAGTCATAGGGTCATGAAAGGTAATCAACTGTTTTTCTGGTGTACCTCTAATTAGAAAATCATGGATGGACTGGTTTGATTTAGAAAATCTTATGTTTATGTGTGGGGTATGTCAGGTTTTGGGTGTCAGTCAATTTCTGCCATTAGGTAACCCTAGGAATACAGCTCGGGTAGTTTCGGTAACGTCGCACCGTGTGAGAACGCGACCTTACCTTTTTTGTCTTGTTCGCGCGCTCAATGTACTGGCTCGGGAACGCGATAACGACTTTTCACTCGATTCGCGTTGCCGAACACGCCGATTTTGCATTCTCGCGAACAATATGTCCCGAGTTGCATAAAAGTTCCTCGAAAATGTTTATTGTGTCCCCTGTGCTACAAAAAGTCCTCATTTATGTGTTATTTGGTTGTAGTTTTGTCTTCCTGGAGCATGGGCCACTCCCAGTTCCTTTCTGTCCTCTATGTGATGATTTCTTGTTTATGGTTGGGGTGACCAATTTGGGCGGTGGTGTGTCCATTTTGTGAAGCTAAGCATTGTCCCTTTGGCATAGGCATTTATTGTCTGTCTTCTCTTTCTTTTCATGTAGTGGTGAGGGCCATTTTGTGTGTACTTACTTCCTTTGTGATGATTCTGCTATGTTGTTGTTGGTGGGCAGGCCATGTGGTGGCGGCCATTTTGTGTATGCTTCCTTTGTGACTGATTTTGCCATGTTGTTGGTGGCCATGCCATGTGGTGGAGGCCATTTTGGGTGCATCCTTTTTCCATGTTGTTTTTGGGTGTCCCTGTCCTCCTGGCCCTATGGAGGCAGCCATTTTCTGTGTCCTTCCCTGGTTCTCTTCTTTTGCCATAGCCATCCAAGGCTTTTGTAGGTACTACTACTCACAGCCATAGGTGCATTCAAGTTATCCAACTATTTTTGTGGTGTAACTTTAATTACACCGTGTATGGCTTTGGATTGCTTCACATTTTTTGTAATGGTGGTACTTTCAGCTTTTGGTTGCTTGTGTGTAACTAATATGGCACTCCCTGCCAGTAGGTAACCCTAGGAATACTGCTCGCGCACTTTTGGTAACGTCGCACCGTGTGAGAACGCGACCTTACCTTTTTTGTCTTGTTCGCGCGCTCAATGTACTGGCTCGGGAACGCGATAACGACTTTTCACTCGATTCGCGTTGCCGAACACGTCGATTTTGCATTCTCGCGAACAATATGTCCCGAGTTGCATAAAAGTTCCTCGAAAATGTTTAATGTGTCCCCTGTGCTACAAAAAGTCCTCATTTATGTGTTATTTGGTTGTAGTTTTGTCTTCCTGGAGCATGGGCCACTCCCAGTTCCTTTCTGTCCTCTATGTGATGATTTCTTGTTTATGGTTGGGGTGACCAATTTGGGCGGTGGTGTGTCCATTTTGTGAAGCTAAGCATTGTCCCTTTGGCATAGGCATGTATTGTCTGTCTTCTCTTTTTCTTTTCATGTAGTGGTGAGGGCCATTTTGTGTGTACTTACTTCCTTTGTGATGATTCTGCTATGTTGTTGTTGGTGGGCAGGCCATGTGGTGGCGGCCATTTTGTGTATGCTTCCTTTGTGACTGATTTTGCCATGTTGTTGGTGGCCATGCCATGTGGTGGAGGCCATTTTGGGTGCATCCTTTTTCCATGTTGTTTTTGGGTGTCCCTGTCCTCCTGGCCCTATGGAGGCGGCCATTTTCTGTGTCCTTCCCTGGTTCTCTTCTTTTGCCATAGCCATCCAAGGCTTTTGTAGGTACTACTACTCACAGCCATAGGTGCATTCAAGTTAATCAACTATTTTTGTGGTGTAACTTTAATTACACCGTGTATGGCTTTGGATTGCTTCACATTTTTTGTAATGGTGGTACTTTCAGCTTTTGGTTGCTTGTGTGTAACTAATATGGCACTCCCTGCCAGTAGGTAACCCTAGGAAAACTGCTCGCGCACTTTTGGTAACGTCGCACCGTGTGAGAACGCGACCTTACCTTTTTTGTCTTGTTCGCGCGCTCAATGTACTGGCTCGGGAACGCGATAACGACTTTTCACTCGATTCGTGTTGCCGAACACGCCGATATTGCATTCTCGCGAACAATATGTCCCGAGTTGCATAAAAGTTCCTCGAAAATGTTTAATGTGTCCCCTGTGCTACAAAAAGTCCTCATTTATGTGTTATTTGGTTGTAGTTTTGTCTTCCTGGAGCATGGGCCACTCCCAGTTCCTTTCTGTCCTCTATGTGATGATTTCTTGTTTATGGTTGGGGTGACCAATTTGGGCGGTGGTGTGTCCATTTTGTGAAGCTAAGCATTGTCCCTTTGGCATAGGCATTTATTGTCTGTCTTCTCTTTCTTTTCATGTAGTGGTGAGGGCCATTTTGTGTGTACTTACTTCCTTTGTGATGGTTCTGCTATGTTGTTGTTGGTGGGCAGGCCATGTGGTGGCGGCCATTTTGTGTATGCTTCCTTTGTGACTGATTTTGCCATGTTGTTGGTGGCCATGCCATGTGGTGGAGGCCATTTTGGGTGCATCCTTTTTCCATGTTGTTTTTGGGAGTCCCTGTCCTCCTGGCCCTATGGAGGCGGCCATTTTCTGTGTCCTTCCCTGGTTCTCTTCTTTTGCCATAGCCATCCAAGGCTTTTGTAGGTACTACTACTCACAGCCATAGGTGCATTCAAGTTAATCAACTATTTTTGTGGTGTAACTTTAATTACACCGTGTATGGCTTTGGATTGCTTCACATTTTTTGTAATGGTGGTACTTTCAGCTTTTGGTTGCTTGTGTGTAACTAATATGGCACTCCCTGCCAGTAGGTAACCCTAGGAATACTGCTCGCGTACTTTTGGTAACGTCGCACCGTGTGAGAACGCGACCTTACCTTTTTTGTCTTGTTCGCGCGCTCAATGTACTGGCTCGGGATCGCGATAACGACTTTTCACTCGATTCGCGTTGCCGAACACGCCGATTTTGCATTCTCGCTAACAATATGTCCCGAGTTGCATAAAAGTTCCTCGAAAATGTTTAATGTGTCCCCTGTGCTACAAAAAGTCCTCATTTGTGTGTTATTTGGTTGTAGTTTTGTCTTCCTGGACAGGCCATGTGGTGGCGGCCATTTTGTAGGTACTTCCTTTGTGCATTTATCATTGGCCTCCCTGCTTTTGGACTTGGTCTGATCTGATAGTAGGCCAGAGTCCCAGAGGTGGTAGTTACTAGTTAGCGGGGCTGCTTTATGTAGCTGTTTCTATTTGGTCTATTTAATTACCATCATTACGGCATGTGTGTATGCCATTGCATTTCCAAGTTTGTTGTCTGGGCAGGGGGGTAGGTAACTTTTTTGTGTGTGTAATAATTTTATGGCTTGTATGTGTTTTTGCAGTGAAGTTTTACAAACTCTTAGCCATGGGGTATTTTGATTTTCCTTGCATTAACCTGTCATGACTCATGTGTAGCAGGCATCCTCCTTTTTCTGTCCATATTGGTATATGATAGGCCTGCTTGACTTTATTATTGGTTCTTTCTGGACTTCATGTGGCTGGGAGCTGTGGTGCTGGTAGTATTAGTCTTCTTTTTTGTGTTTTATACATTGGCCTGCGTGTCTTTCAATTGTTCATGTGTTGGCTTACTGCTTGTTTGACTGACGTGTTCTGTCTTCTTTGCTTGTAGGTGCACAGAAAAAGACTGAGGAGGTGCTGGCTGTTTTCATCCATCGCCCGTTCAACTGCCAGACGGACGTCCTTCAATTGTACGCCACGTGTGGTGTGTGACTAATTTGACCACACATCTCTGCAATTTGTGCTACTGAGTGCTGCTGTGTGCTGACATCAGAAGAAGATGGGCCCTAAGAGAGCAGGTACCAGGTCCTCCACCACCAAGAAAGTTGCTGAGAAGAAGGTACAGAAGAAGGAAGTGTCACTTAAGGCTGGTATGGACCCCCAAACCTTTTTTGGGCCCCCAAAACGTACGCCTGCAGCAGCGGTGTCCGTGGTGCAAGCTGGAGCCAGCACATCCGCATTAGCGGGGGCAAGCCACCAACCCAGGGCCAAGTACATGAGGGTCAAAGAGGTAGCCGGCCTAGTGTTACAAAGCAGTGATACTGAGCCTGTACTTAACGTATCGCTGTCTCAAAGTAGCACACAATCCACGCCAGATGAAAGTGCTCAACAACCGCCGCCAGCAGTAGATGTTCAACAACCACAACCACTTCCCGCAATAGTTGTTGAAAAACCACAACCACCGCCCGCAATAGTTGTTCAACAACAACAACCAAATCCCACAATAGTAGTTGTTGAAGAACCACAGCACGCTATAGTACTTCCTCAAGAACAACAACCACCGTCTCCGCACGCAATAGTGGAAGTTGTTCCTCCCGATGTCGGGGCAGTTCAGGAAGTAGAGCCTCATTCCGAGCAAGAAGAAGAGGAAGCCACTTCTGGAGGTGATCTACTGTCTTTAAATTTACGAAAGGAAAGGAGGGTTAGTGGCAGTGCATCGAGTTCTTCGCATAGCATCCCTTCAGATGACCTTGATAAGGAATGGCATCCACGACGAAGAACTGAGCATTCAAAGGAGAGACATCCTAAGACCAGGCTGGGAAAAAGGAAGGATCCGTCAAGGCTTGAACTTCCGGAGTTCGATGTAGGTGAGCAGGATACTGATGGTGATAAAGACGGGTCTGACACTGACAATGTCATCATCACAAGCGTTATTCCTGGTGCAGAGGATGTAGAGACCAGCATTTTCACCCTATCCAGAAGGGCTGCGATTAGTGATGAGCAGGTAGCACGTGTAACTCCTACACACTCAGCGCCCAAAGTAACACCAGCTCCCATTTTTGCATCAGCGAAGGCCCGGCAGCGTGCGACATCCAGCGCAAGCGCCACCTCAACAGAAGGAGGTAGTGGCAGTACTAGTACTGAACTGTCACATAGGGAACTTCAACAAAAAGGCTCCAGGTCATCCGGCATTGGAAGTGGGTCCTCCTCTTCCTATGGCAGGAGACAAAAGTTTAGCTCCCCAGTCTGGGATTTTTTTACGGTTCACCCACATCAGGAGAACATTGCTATATGCACCATTTGTCACACCAATGTTAGTCGTGGTAAGATTGGTACAAACTATGGTACTGGAGGCCCAACGACCCATATGAAAAAAACACACACAATTCAATGGGAGAACCACCTTGCAAGCTTAAAAGATGTAAGCACTGGTGTTGGTGGGGAGGATACAGTACTACAAGGTCCACTCATGGAAGAAGAGGGAGACGATGACCTTCTATCTGGGAGTGGTACACAAATGAGCCCTGTCGCCAGCACTGGAGTGGTGCAGTCCAAATCCTCAGCATCAGCAACTTCTCAGTGGCACCAGAGTCAGCCTGAGACACCAAGGACAAGGAGTGAAAAGTCTGCGTTGAAAGGTGGTCCGTCTAGCAGAACAGAAAGAATTACCAAGCAGCTTACCATTACTGGCATGTTTAGGCAGGAGGGAAAGTACGAGCGGAACCACCCAACAGCACGTTTGTACAATGCGAAACTTGCAAAAATGTTGGCACTCGACCTTCTCCCATTTTCATTTGTTGAGGCAGTGGGATTTCGGCAATTAGTGGCAACACTCGCCCCAAAATGGGACGTTCCCAGTCGCTACTATTTTGCAAGAGTTGCTATTCCAGCACTACACCACGACGTGCTGGGATTGATTGGGAAAGCCTTACAACAGAGTGTTGTCCATTGTATCCACCTGACAACCGACATGTGGAGCAGTCGCGAAGCCACAGCAGATTACATGTGCATCACCGCACACTGGATCTCTTTTGCAGGTGTGAAAGACAAGTTAACATCAGGCCTTCTTGACGTTGCTGGGATTTTCAATGACACTCGCAAACATGCAACTGTAGCCATTTTTGGTATGGAGAAAAATCATACTGCTGACAACATTTTGTCTGACTTTAACAGCAAGGTCTTTGAATGGCTGAAACCAAGAGGCCTTAAGATTGGTTTTGTTGCCACCGACAATGGCAGTAATGTAGTGAGGGCAATGAAAGATGGACAGTATTTCAGGGTACCCTGTTTGGCACACTGCATTAACTTAGTCGTGCAAGACTTTCTGAAAAATGAACTCCAAGTCAGCACCATACTGACCATCTGCAGAAGAATATGAACGCATTTTAACCATTCTTTCAAAGCGCGGAAGCTGCTACGCGTCATTCAGCGGGAGCATAATTTGCCAGTCAAAGCACTGATCCAGGAGGTCCCAACACGTTGGAACTCTACTTATTTCATGCTTGAGCGTCTCTTTGAGCAGTACATACCACTGAATGCTTATGTAAGTCAAGAAGATTAGTGGATCCTACTGTTAATCTTAAAACCCTGACCGTTGAGATGTGGCAGTGGGACATCATTAAATGCTTGACAGAGATGCTACAACCTTTTGAGGTGTTCACACGTGCAGTTAGCAGGGAGGACTGTACTATGGGCCAAGCCATCCCATTGTTGTACATGCTCGAGCAACAGCTGAAGGAGGTCTGTGAAACATACGAAGGTGACGAAGAAAAAGTTGATGCATGTACCTTGGCCAAGGCCTTACGCAACCGCTTATCTGTAAATGCAAGGCTTAAAATGATTGTGTCAGATCCAAATTACATAACTGCAACAATCTTGGATCCACGGTACAAATTGTTTGTCAGCAGTAGCGCAGTCATTCCTTTTTCAGATGGGGATGTTGCCAATTACAAAAGTTCCATAGCTGTGGAAGCTAATGATTTCGAAACTGAACGGCTGTTACTTAAAGGCCTGCCAGTGCCAGCCCAGGACAGTCAAAGTACTCCAGGCCATCCTCCTGAGGCAAGTTCATCAGAGCATGAGAGCGGTGCGTCCGCTTCCCAGCAGGCACCAACAGTACCAAAAGCAGCACCTACACGATCTGATTCAGCAGACACAACCAAAAGCATAACTGCTTTTTTTCTACAGAAGGGGATGGGTAAGTCCGTTGCTGTTGCAAAGGGGAAAGAGGAGCAGCAAAGCCGAGCACCAATGAACACTGAGCGGATGGTTCAGGCCTATCTGGATGACACAACAGAGGTGTTCATGGAGCAAAGCCCATTGGTCTATTGGTATGAAAGAAGGAGACAGTGGCCAGTGCTGAGCAGGCTGGCGATAAAGTATTTGGCTTGTCCTGTAGCCAGTGTCGCCTCTGAGCGGGTTTTCAGTGCTGCTGGTGCCATTGTGACATCGAAAAGGACCAGTCTCTCCCCCAAAAGCGTCGAGAGGCTGACAATGATAAAAATGAATCAACACTTCATAACACCAGACTATACTGTACGTGAATCAGAGCAGGATGAAGAAAGCGAGCCCGAAGAATTCATCACTGCTGGGTTACATGACCTACTGCTGTCCGGACCCACAGAGTTTGAGGACGAGCACCTCTTCCCTGACCAATAGGCTTTTAAATTGTTACTTTTTCCCTTCTTTTATTTGTGTTATTTATTTTCTTATTAAAAATAACTTTCGGGTGCAAAACTGCTAATCTTAAAATAAAAAGCTCAACCAAATCCATCCCCACCACTCATTCTTTTAATGTACCTACTGGAGTTGCACACCTGTGCATTTATTTTCGCTGTCTTTTTTAGTTACCTCCTGGAGTTGCACGCCTGTGCATTTATGTTCCATGTTGACTGCACTCCTCAGAGTCTTGCTCCATCTTCTTGACTCCCACTCAAGTCAATACAATTCCATTTTGGCAGCCATACATTTGATGTTGTAGATGGAGTATAGTACAATAACAATAATGTTGCCTCTAACAGTCCCTCCATAACAAGTGAACCGTACATGACTACAGCCATCCTCTATTTCATTTGAAATCTGCAACTCATAATAACTGCCTTGCTGAGTCTTACTCTTAAGGCTACCACATCTGTCTGCAGGCATTCAGAGACGACTCTTCTGTGTCAAAAGTAAGCATGGGCGGAAAATCCGTTTCGCTCGCGGATTTTGGGGATTTTCGGTAAATTCGCAATCCGCGAGATTCGCGAATCTCCCGCAAAATCCGCAAATCCGCGAGCAGCGGATTTTGCTCGCACTGTTCGCACTGTTCGCGTGAGTTCGCGCCCCGCGAATAAGTGCAAAATTGCAGAAATACGATCTTAGCAAAACTGAAAGTAACTACTTACCAGGTTCAAAAGTTCAGGCTCATCATTAGTAGCCATTTCCTGTAGTGCTTCCTGAGGGGCCCCTCCAGAGTTCAGTTGCCAGTTGAAACTATTATGTGACCCTGCTCTGAACCTCAGAATAGTTACACATATGCCACAAAGGTCCTGAATTACAGCTAAGGGAGACAAGCAGGAGCCAGGCTGGAAGTTCAAATCCATTAATCAGCCCCTAATGCATTATTGTCAGTTGGGGCAGGGCAGGTGTTGTAACTAATTTTGCAACAATGAAAGCACTTAGCAAGTGCAAAAGATCACTAATCAGGAAGCACTAAGGAAGCAGGTGCCAGCTAAAAAAATATTCTGTGACACATTAATCAGCCCCAAATTAATTCAGGTCACTTGAGGCAGGGAAGGTGTGCTTGCGTTGCCACAATAATGTACACTGACTGGACAACCAGAGGGTGCTGTGATGAAACAGAGGGTGGCATGGGTGGGCCAGAGGGTGGCATGAGTAGTCAGAGAGTGGCAGTGGTGACAGAGAGTGGCAGTGATGAAGAAGAGTGTCCCAAACAGGCTGGACACGTAGAAACAACAAGTTCGCGAAACTTGCGACCCGACAGGTAAGTTCGCAATTTGCGACATTGTAAAAAACCCTCGCGAACTGGCAGAAACCCGCGCAAACACAAAAAAAAAAAAATCTGCAAATTCGCGAGAATTCGCGGATTTTGCGGATTGCGAGTTCGCAAATCCGCAAAATTCGCGAATGCGAGATTCGCAAAATTCGCCCATGCTTAGTCAAAAGAAACTTGAGCAGGCATCCACAACTGAAGTCAACTTGTTGTGACTCGCATTACAAAGGCTCGGCAGCATCTGTGATCAATCTTCTGACAGTGAAAGAGAAGAGCAAAACAGGTATAAAAATGAATGATGCCATGCATTGCATTGGATGTATTTTTTGCTGACTCTGAGCTAATGTGCATGGAGTTGAAGTATACTAGTAACTTCAGTTCAGACTCACGTGATAGCCAATTTTTCCATGTTATTTACTAATAATAGAAATTATTTACGCACTTGTGTTCCTACTACTACAGATGCAGTCAGGACTTAATTTATCGTAGTCACTCACTACAGACTGAGCTGCTGATGATAATGATGGTGACCACCATATCTTTGCTGTCAGGCAGTTGGATCTGAGCTGATTGATGCACGATGTTTCTTGGAGTGGAATACAAGGTAATAAATAAATACAAATAAGAGGCACAGCACAGTAGACCCAGGCTACTACATGTTGTGCACTGTGCTGTGGTAGAGTACAATAGTGGTATGATTGATGACTGAGAATGACGCATTGATTTTGTTGATTAATTTTGTAAATGCTAGGTTGCTTTTTCAATTTCATTCACCTTTCTGTGGCTCTGTGAAATTGTTAGGGAAATGCAGTTTGAATAACGGGCAAACCTGTGTCGTCGTGGGCCTGTTGTTGTGTGCTTGCTCCTGTCTTTTTTTGTACTTCTAGATTAAAAATGATATGCAACTAGTAGACTTATACAAATTGTATCCAAGCCGCCTCAGTCTGAAAGTCCTCTCATACGACTACTCCTCTTGTATTGTTTTTTTTATCTTCACTGTATTACAATTTGTTTAGGTCATTCACATTCTTTTGTATTTGCCTTTTCTTTTTCAGGCTGGACGTCTTTCACCCACTGCTTTATAGTATGAGCATCAACTCTCACCCTTACCACAAATCCTCATCATCAAGCAATTGGATTGCGGGAAACCAAGAATGATATTCAGCGTGTCCTTTTCTTACGTTCATTGCTTACAATCATTGGCTAGCGGATCAACATCATAAATCATCGTCTTCATTGTTTTGCTTTTGTTGTCTCCAATCTCCATGCGTACTGTTTTTCTTTCTCAAACCTTTCCCAAAACCCCCGTACCCATCCATTAAACAAACCCTAACCATCTTCCCCCGGGCTGCGTGGTTACATTGAGGTGTGATGTTTCTTACATTAAATATACACCAACAATTTGATCACGCGCTTGCTGGGGCAGATGTGGTGAAAGCAACAATAGTGAAATGTCAACAAGGCATGGCCAGGATCTTCTGCGGCTTCCCAACTCAAGCTCTGTGTATAACGCCAAATAATTTACCATTAACATCAAACAACGAATGCATCTAATGAATTGGCATAATTTTTGGGGTTTAAAGTTTAAAGCATTATGATTTAGAAAAGTTTGACGTTGCCGTGAGTACTACAAGTAAAGTTGAACTTCTTCTTATCTTCTCTTGCACTTAGTTTCCAGTCCCCAAAACCATTGTTTTGTTTCAGTTTAGCAGTTGCAATATTGGGTCACCCATGCAATGTACTGTACTTACTTATACTACCCCCACATTGTCTGTCACGCAAATGACTGCCTCTTTCTTTTTGTCTCTAAATGCTACTGGTAGGGTCTGTCTACTACTATCACAGAAGTTCTGATTCTGAACCACAGATTCTTCGCCATTGTCTTGGAAATCAAATGCAGCCCTTGCAGTGCCACACTTCATGATAAATCATCATCATCTCATCAGCAATCACAGGTAAGATAAGTTTGCAGTGAGGTATAACGCAAGACAGACTGGTCGTTCTTCTAATACTACAGATATAACTCGGTGAGGGTTTACCGCATCTATCTGTTTGCATGTTAAAGATGTGGGCAATATATTTTATTATTAAAAAGCACTGTCCGCCGACCTGCATGGCCAAATTAAACCTTGCGAGGTTGCACAACGTACATTATTTGGTGAAACACTCCCCCCTCAAACCCCCCAAGAAACGCAAATGAACTTCAAATGTTTTCTTTTGAACATAACTTTGTGTCTCGTTTATTTTTAACATAATGTAATATATAACTAAAGATGATACAAAAATAAAATATATATAAATCCTACACCACAGCTGTCCCTACCCGCCTCCCCTAACCCCAACCAAATTCCCACGCTCAATGTAATGTAAAAAAAAAGTAAAAACCCAACACCCAATTCCCACCCACCAACAAAAGGATTGAAAAAGGGGCAAACAGGGTCCATCTCATAGCCGGCGGGCTTTTAAGTGTTGATCCACCAGGATCTTTACACGCTCCTCTATTTGTCTTTTTGTCTGACTACTTTGAGCCTCCAGCCTGGCTACCCGGAGGAGAATTTTTCTCTGGAACTGGCAGCACCTACATTGGCAGCCATGTTGTTGTGGGGGGGTGGACGATGCGGGGAAAATCTGGCGGCGGGCGGCTGCCTGACCACGCCGACGTACTCCTGCAGGCTTGGGGGCTGGGGCATTGGAAGAGGCAGCAGCTGCTGCCGCCGCCTCCTCCTCATCCTCGGCCTGAGCCACCAGCCGGCGGTAGGCCTCAACGATGGCCTGCAGTTTCCGCTGACGGGCCCGGACTGCCAGCTCCTTCCTCGTTGGTTTAGAAGGAGTAACTATAAAGAAAGAGACAGAATTGTTGTAATCAAAAATCCCAGCAAATCAAGAACACAAAATGTATCCAACACATAGTGGGCGGCACAGTACAGTAGCAATAGCAAGCAAGTTGAGTACCTAAAATGTTGTTTTATCTATCTTGAACATTCTACGCCTTATATACTTCATTTGTCTGACTTTTTGGCACGGCATTATGCCTGCCCTAGTAACATAGCATGGGTGTACTTCAACGGTCACATTCGAACACCTGTCTTTTTCATATCTCGTTTTTTTATATCATATACTCTGTGCTTCCGGGAAAAGTGACAGTCTAAAACTAACATTAATTAACAGTGGCCAGCTAGTACTAGTAAATGTCTACTCTAGAGACTATCATTCTTTATATCGCCAACAAACGTTAGGTGGTTTGTGTTTCGCCAGCAACGACCCGGAATGCATCCAGTCGTCCCCTCCTTCCCTTGCCTTTGGGTTTAACCAAAACACCGCTGCCAACACTAGTATCCACTATCCACTAACCACCGATATTGGATGTGTCTCCCACCCACGCAGGCAGCTGTGTTTTCCCCTTTCTATGCTTCCACAACAACCCACGCATCCAACTGCTCTCAAACACCTGCATTGCTGATTCCAAAGTATCCTTCTATATTATATGATTGGTGCTTTTTCCTTGCTCCTTTCATCATACTTAAAATCAATCTCCTGTTAATCCATCGCGGTCATGTAATGTTGTGGATAAGACTTTTTTAGTCTGCCACCAACCTTTCACAGCTGAGTTGTAGTCACATAGAAGAGGCCTGTATAACTTATTTTATCAATTCTCGCCGGTGGTAATGCTTTTGCTAAGCTTGGTAATGACAAAGGTGGCGTCATATATTGTCAAGTTGAACTTCAAGTTCATTATAAATATCAGACTACAGTGAGGAAGTTTTCCCCACCCACCAAGTAATGCGGATCACTATTGAATGTAACTTACCATCGCCCACCGTTGTTGCCTCCTCCCCCGGTGCTGCCGGTGCTGCTGTAGGTGCCTCTGGTCCTCCATTCCCCTCCGGGATCGCCTCTGCTGACGCCGTCGCAGCGCCGCTGCCCCCGTCGGCACTGGTGGATGGTACCGGTTCTGCACAAATAAAAATAAGTAATTTAGTACACCTTTTTAGATGGATGCACAGCACCCATTGTACTTGTTCACCAAGAATGGAGTTCTGCAAAACAGTTAAGTACAATGTACGTAATCAGTAGTAGTCCACATTGCCTAGTACAGCAGAGTAAGTAACACACTACACATATTAGCATTTATTTGGTATGGTATGGTACCCAAGCTCATCTCATCTACACTGCTACTCTAGTCCTTGGAAAGTTAGACTGAACCATGTAACCTAACCAGTTTGTACATCAATGACATGTCTACAGTTTTGTGCATGCTACCTCACAGCTTGTTGCGCAGTACGAGAAGACGCCTTTGAGGCCACATGATAGTTCAAAGCATACACCTGAAGAGTTTGGAAAATAGAAAGGCCCGTATTTACTTTTTGAATGTGGATTGTGGAATCGAGTTTGCTTACAGCCTCAGGTTACACCTTTTTTTTAGCATGACAGCTAAAAACGTTGAATAAATGTATGTAATGTTTTCATACTGTCTAACGTGCACCACTTTTGTCATTATCTTTCGACAGATGAGAAGATTTCCTTCTACGAAGCAAAGATTTCCAGAGCTTACCAAAAAGAGGCATATGCAACCAGTATACGTTCAATGGTGAGGGGTCTCCGACATTTCCCACATTTCCCTATCGTGCACTGGTAGCTGTACAAATGTAGATTACTTTTTATTCAGCCTTTTTTAACTCTGGATTTTTTCTGGTGGCCCTTGCCTTGACGTATTTCACGGAACAACTTAAAAACATTGATGTTACTTACTTACTTAGTTACTTCTAACAAAATAAAGGTTTTCAAGTACCACATTGACTCGGAAGTATATTTTCAGTGTCTGTTGTCTTGTAGACTTACACGAGAGAGTGAGCAAAAGGGGGTTACTTAGGTTATGGATTGTGTAATAAAAGCATTTGGCATCTTCATATTGGGGTTCTGGAAAGGGGTAATTGAATAATTGACCAATGACTGAGCCCATATAGGTTGTCGTTCATTGAATTGTGGGTTCCTCTGAGTTCTGTGACTGAGGTGTAAGACTGTAAGTAAGTAAGGTCCAACCTGCCTATCACCAACAACATCCAATTTTGTGGTGTATACATAGTTATGTATGTGACTGCATAGAAGAATACCCGCAAGAGTAGTAGTGGTATTCATTACTAACGCTTACAAAATAGTAGACCAACATCTGGATGCATACTTGGTTGGTGTCAATTGGCACAGAAGAGACATTACAGAGGAAAAAGCATAAGACAGGAGTGGACCCTGTGCCTTCCGCTCTTCTATCACAGATTTTTTGGAAAGATTAATACCTTAACTAAAGAGTGGGGAACAGGGCAAGCTTACCTACAGACAGTCTAGTAGTAGCACAGAGAGTCATAGGAGAGGCTCTTTCAAGGAACAGAAAGGCAGGGACAGATAGTAATACCCAAAATTTTGAAAACATAAAACCAAACAAGCATTTGTCAAAATTTAGTTAGGTGAAATGTCATTAATCGGTTGGAAAAAAAGCTCCGTTAGAAAGTGAGGGAAATATCATTGTTCCAAAAGAAAACACTGTTGGACTTACTGGGGACAGCAGCAGGATCCTCAGTAGAGGAGCTCTGTGCCTGTGGTTCTTCGCGTTCACCCGCCGACTCGGTCCCAGTCTCCTGCTTGCCCCTGGGTTCTGTGGTTCATGCAAGAAATAATAATAAAGAAAGAGGAAAACATTGAGTGCTGTGAAACATAGACAGCATTTCAAAAACCACTGCTACAACATTAAAAGAAACAAACATTGGTCTACCAATTGACTACTGCCTTGCATGATTCACTGACTAGTGTATATACTTGGAGAAAACAAATCAAATGTTCCATAAACATTCTGATTGCAGATTACTAAGTAACACAGAGGCAGTAAGACCCGAACAACAACACCGATTCAAGAATGGGGTAATCAATCAATTATCTGTAAGTAGCCATTTCTTTTTCATTTTTTGCCAGCAAAACGCATAGATCACAAGGAGGAGACATGCTTAACTTTGTGCATACTTACTAACACGAAATTGTACGTTCATGGCATCATATTTTGTTTTGATACTGACTGAATGCTACTGCTGCCCTACCCACTCAATAAACAAACTACATCAGTTCTATGGAGGGCTGAGGCAGGGGCGGCTCTAGGCTCATGGTGATCCTGGACTCCTGGCCAGGGAGCGTAGGTGGGGGGCCCGGAAGAGGAGATCGGGGCGGAGCACGGAGGCCAGTGAAGAGGGGGGAGTCAGGGTGTTTGGAAGTGGAACAGAGCCGGAGGCACCAAATCCCTGCCAGGGGCCGCCACGCAAATATGTATCCATCCTCTGAGGATTATTACATTAAGGATATATATTGGTGGGGTGGCCCCTGGCGTTTGGTGGCCCTGTGCAGTTGCACAGCTTGAACATGCCTAAATCCGGCCCTGGCTGAGGTAAGAAGAACAAAGTAACTTTTGCATTCATTGCCAGAGGAGGATTCATGCAGAAGAGAAGGCTGTGAAAAAAAAAATGATACAATATGCATTGCAAACACGTACAATTATCCATCAATGGCTATTTCACTGACGGGCAAAGGAAGGGGACAAGACTATATAATAGCATTAACTAACTTCAGTTCTCTACAATAAAGAAAATCTCACACCAATAAACAGCAAAAGCTAGCGCCAAATTGAACACGCAAGAGTCAGTGAAGATGAAAAAGCGCAGCACAGACCAGTGTCATACAATTAGAGTAGATATAATAACGGAATACATCGGAAATGTAACTAGGAACAACAGTCATCGCGTTACTTATTCAGCCAAGATTTACAAAGATACAATAACAATACTTATACTACTATAGAGATATATATTATACACACACTTTTTTTTTGGGTAGCCACTCACCAAGACCCACGACCTCGACGCCAAGCAGGTCCAACAGGTCCTGCTCCCGGTCCAAAATGTCTGCCCAACGGTGGGTCAGCTGATGGTGGGTACGCCAGATACCGGAGCAGCGGAAGACTGCCCGGCGCACCTTCACCCACCGCCGGAGACGCTCCTCAATATGGTGGTAGCCGGAGCCGGGCCTGCCACCTGCTGCCAACATCAAGGGGAGGTAGCGCTGGATAAAAAACACCAGGGCAGCCACCTCCTCCTCCCCAAAAAGTTGGCGGGGCCTCACCCCTAGGGGGCGCATTCTGCCGCAAGGCAGCCAGGTTTTTTGGGGCACTGGCGCCTTGCCCTTTGAGCCGCCGCTGCTGCTGGTGCCCTTGACCATGGTTCTGGGTGGAGGGGAGAAGAAAAGTTCAAGACAAAAAGGTAGGGGAAAGAAGAAGCAAGGTAAAAGAAGGAAGTAAAATAAAGCAATAGAAAAGTTGTAAAAGTAGAAATAAAAAGAAAAATATAAACCTAGGCACAGAGAGAAATAGGTAATAACTAAAGAAAGTTGGAAAAAGTGGGTAAAAAGACAAGGATTAAAGAGATTCCAACAAGATGCAAAAGTAGGCCCAAAACCATAGCCAGAGTGTGTGATCCAAGATGGCTGCGCCCATCACGACCGCATGGGTAGGTTCGCGCGATATTTAGCGCGATCACGCACTTTTGTAGTGCGAACGAGAAGATGAGTTCCCGAACATGTCTTGCACAACGCGACCACGTTAATTGTGACCCGGAACAGGAAATAAGGGAACGCAAGCAGGCGGGACAAACTTCTGGGGTAACTTAGCGCGCTAGCCATCCCAAGCATGCAGGCAACGCCCCGAACACGCGCACCGCGCTCCCGAAGACGAAAAACGGCGCGCGAACGGGCCCAGCATGCAACTCTGCATGGCTGCGGAGCTACGCGTAGTTCGCGAAGTGCAACTACGTCTTCGCGGAGCTCCGCGGAGTCCGACTCCGCGAACTACGCCCAGGGTTAATGTACAGTGATTGGTGAACACTACTAGTGAGGGCAGACCAAAACGCGACCACATTCTTGTTGGTAGATTTCTTTTTGGGATTTTCTATTTTTGCCAAGAACTGCCAAGTTTAACAACCATGGAGAAAGCAGCATCCATGTGATTGTGAAGAAGAGAAACTGGAATGCTACAGTGTAAGGCAGCTGGAGGGGCCATTGGGCCCGGGAGGGAGGAAAGCACCTTCCCCAGCACGTAGCAGTGTTTCTGCCAGAGGCCTGTCCCCAGAGGAGTTGGAGGACAGGGAGAGATGCAGGGTGCATGAGATGGAGCTGGCAAAGCTCAAGTTAAATGTGCAGTTGGAATTAGAGAGGCAAACCAGGGAATTAGCCCTGGAAGAAAAGAAAATGCAGTTTGAGCATGACTTGATAATGAGGAAACTTGATATGGAGCTCGAGAGGCTTGAGGCCATGAGTGTCTCAGCCCAGCAACAAGAAATGTGTGTAGCTCAGAGATTGAGCTTTGCTGAGTTGGAGGTGGAGTCCAGCTCAGATTGTGGCAGCAAAATTGAACTTTCTTGTGCTGAAGGAGTAATACACACACCCAGAGATGTGGCGCCTGACTTGGAGGGGGTTAACACACACCAGGAGGTTCAAGGACATGAGGTAGCTCCAGTAGTGCGCAGTGTCGCTGAGGGAAATAGGGTAACTGGCGCAGGGGTTCATGGCCCTAGTGATGGGAGGGACTCTCTACTGACTCTAGATGAGAGATGCAGGGAGAGGGGTTCCCCAAAAGTTGAAGTCCTGGTATGTGAGTGTGAAGACCGCCCAGAAGAGTGTGGGTTGTGTGACAGAGACAGTCAGATACTGTCTTGCCAGTCTCAGGAGAGTGGTTTGGAGTATGTGTGTGAGGCACTGGATAGTGAGGTGAAGGATGGTTTGGTTAACCCCTGTAGGAGGCTGTATGATCCAATTGTGGGAGAGCATATTGTAAGTCCCTGTTTTCCAGAGCTATTCCAACACCTGTTGGAGAGTGAGTTCTCTGACCCCAGGGAGCTCACATTGGAGGCAGACCTTTTGGTGGATTCCAGAGGATCTGGAGAGGCATTTGGGGGTGATCCTAAGAGGAGTGGCTCAGGTATCTTCCAACCCAGAGTGGCAGAAATGGTGCAGAGTAGCCCAGCTAGGTCCCATTGTAGTGGGAAGGGTGTAGGGGCTCACGTCCTGTCTCAGTGGAGAAGGAGTGAGTGTGGGGCTGCGTGTCCCCACGTGCCCGAAACCCAGTCTCAGAGCCTGGATGGTTCTTTAAGGGGACACCAGGTGGGACGAAGCCTAGGCTGTCCTGATGGGCCACCCGTTGAGGGGGATCCCCTAGTGTCTGGTGAGATGGGAGTGTCTGTAATCAGACCTCCATCAGTTCTGGTGTCTGGCAGTGCCGCTCCAGTTGAGAGGGTACAGAGGTCCAGACTGAGGGGTTAGAGGGGGAAAGAGTCCCCAGTGGAAGAACCAGTGGGTCAGGGGTCAGTCAGAAGGGCTGCATCACCAGCAAATTACCATGGTGACACCACTTCTGTCCTGGGAGATCTTCACGCACTGTCAGATAGACAGGGGTCAGGAGATCTGCGCCAGGCAGACTGTCACATGACATATGAGTTATGTGTCACCCTCAAGGGGAGTATATGTACTCCCCAGGAAGTCCTGGTTTGCCAGGTAAGTGTTCAACCTCAGGGGTTGGTCCCTAGGTTGGGAAGCCAGGTTCGGCTGTTGTCTGACCTGGAGGAAGGGGCTACTTTAATCAGTTTCCTGACCGATGTAGCTTCTAGGGAAACCACTCCAGTAGTTAGGGTGCAGTGCTCTGGAAGGGGTTGCAGAGGAAGGGAGTCCTCGTCTCTGACTCCGGTTCAACTAGAGGGTTCAGACCTTAGGTTGAAGGGCCAGGTTCAGGGTGTCCCCCCTGACCTGGTTGCCCAGTTGCAGGATAGAGCCCCTGAACTGGTGGGCGAATTGTGCAGGACACTTGCCACAGGTGACCTGACAATTCTGGAAGGGGGTACCGCTCCAGGTGACAGGGTACAGAGCCCCAAGGAGGAGGACCGGGTGTGAGAGAGGCCACCCCAGTCTAGGGTCCAGCTGCTGGGTACAGGCCTGGGGATGGTGGGTCAGTGTCAGGATGTCATACATGACCTGACAGGAGGGAGAGTGGACAAAGGGTGCCAGGCACCTGGGGCTACTGCCCCCCACTCTCTGATGCCAGTGAGGTTTGAGAAACCTGAGAGGCATAAGGCCTGGGTCTCATCCCTGACTACTGTCAGTGGCCACTGTGACTTGCTGTCTGTCTGTTGGGACACACCTGTGAGCAAGTTAAGGTTAGATGCTGCACGGGTGGTGTCCACAGGTGAAGAGAGGGGTTCCCCACGAATTACCTTGGTGGACCCTGAGAGTATGGACAGAGGAATTGAAATGGTTTCAAATTGGCGTAGAACTGGAATATGCTGCTGCTGTTGTGGGCCAGGTCCAAGTTCTATCGCCCCAAAGCAGGAAAACCCATCAAGAGAGTGATTGGTCTACCCTGCATTTTGGCTGGAAGGGGGTTGTGTTGGACTTGGCCCTTTTTGCAGCGTCATCCCTGAACTCTTTGCCTTCCTCCTCAATTTTTTCCGACCTGTTGTTTGCGGTTTTATGACTCTGGGCACTTTACCACTGCTGATCGGTGCTAAAGTGCATATGCTCTCCCTATTGTAAATTAATGTATTAATTGGTTATTCCATGTTTGGCTATTTGGTTTACTTGTCAGACCCTAGTACAGTGCACCAGGAGTGCCCAGGGCATGTAAATCCAAACGCTGCTGGTGGGCTTGCAGCACTGATTGTGCCACCCACAGAAGCAGCCTTGTAAAATGTGTCTAAGGTCTGCCATTGCAGAGCCTGCCTGCAGTCTGGTACTGTCACGCAGACTGGGCAAGTGCACTTACTTGCCAGTCCCTAAACCTTCCCTTTTCTTCATATCATACACCCCTATGGTAGGCCCAAGGGCAGGGTGCATTGTAAGTATAAGGTAGGACAAGCCCTGATGTGTGTGGCATGTCCTAATAGTGAATTACAGCCATTTTCATTTTACACTATTGCAATGCTACCTGTTCTCCATAAGCCAAAATGGGCTGTTAGACTTATTACATTTTATAATCCTAGCTGACTCAGAGAACATGGTAGAAATTCAAATTTAGTATGCATGAACTCAGAATGATAAAATACATATTTTAGTAAAGTTGGTTTTAATATTCTGTGTTTGAAAATACCTTTTAGAAAGTAGGTATTTTCTTGCCTAACCATTCAAGCCTGCATCTGCTAGGTTGTATATTCCTTTGTCTGGAGTTTGAGTGACAGGATGGGGTATTCCAGGGGACAGAATGAGTCAACCCAGTGGTGAATAGAGAGATCTGCATCTATATGGGTGTGAGGAGTTGCACCTGGAACCTGTATAGGACAGTGCCTGCCCCCCCACAGTCCTGGCTCCACCCCCTGTGGTGCGTCTGATGTCTCTCCCCTGCACATTGAAGGAAGAGAATGAATCATGTCAACAAAGTGTTCCAGGGCTGAGTGAAGGAATATAAAATCGATGTCACAGAATGTTGGGTCGACGGGCTCTGTTCGAGTACGAGACATGTCCTTTAGGAGAGGCGGCGCTTGTAGCTGGCAAAGATGGTCACAGCCTAACGAGGCTCCCGACCCCCCTGCCCGCTAATCCGCCCTATTATCTTGTTGTGGCACTGGGACTCCCCGCCGAAACTCGGGGGGATTCCAAAGGAAGCTCCTGTGTCTACTCTGGTCGAGGGGAAGACCTTCTGCCACTGCTGGAGAAGGGACGCACTGGCGGCGGAGCTCCGGGCCGCTGACCTGCAGAATGGCGACGATCCCGGGACATAAAATACGACCTTGAGTCTCCAACCGGCCCACTCTTTCCTGGAGTCTGCCAGCGGGGGCTGTTCCGGCGTTTGGAGTTGACCGGGAGAGCGGGCGGCCACCGCTGGGACCCTTGGCCCGGAATTGTGCTTGTCGCCACTCTGCGACCTCGGCGGAGCCCCTCCCCCCCCACCCGAGGGAAGGACAAATAGACACACACAGATGAGCTGAGCTGCTCTCCCCGCCTACCCCTGCTCAACTGACCACACTGAGCTGCGGGGATTGCCGGCTGAGAGTGGCGGCCCCGCTTGCAGCGACGCTGGGTGGCCCCTGTACCCGGCCGCTGGGACTGAGAACGACGCTGCTCCCCCACCGCTTGCCTGCCTTCAGTACCGAGGCCTGGACCTTCTGCAGCCCGGAGCGGCCAGAGGCGGAGGGGGCCGCGGGTGCACTTTGGATCGGGCTGAGAGTGAAGCCCACCGGTGCAGCACCCGGGGGCCGGGGATTGCAGAGACATATGATCGCGGGGCTGCTGGCCCTCTGCTGCTGCCTGGTGAGCTGAAGATTCTGGGGCCGCCGGTGCAGCTGTGGAGACCGGACCCAGAGAAGAGGAGCCTCACCGGGCGGGGAGGAGGCGCCCAGCTGCTATCCTTGAACCGGCCCCACCAAGAGAGCCGCGTCTGTGGAGCGCCGAGGGCCCGGTGGTGTGCATCTGCCCCTTGGCAGCTGCTGGAGGGTTCCGGACTTGGCGGGGCCTGCAGAGATTCAGCACTTGGGAGTGCGGCATTGGGAGAACCCTCCTGGACCGAGCCCCCTGAACTGGCGCACAGCGACTACTGAGTAGTGGGCACAAGCGCGCATGCCTTGGACACTACACTGCGTGGCCCCCCTGCAGACACCAGCTTGCGGAATTGTCGTTCCCTCGAGGCCTTGCAGATCACACTGATGTGAGGCGCTGAGAGCTGCCCGGTGGTGAGCAGCAAGAAAAAGGGAGGACCGGGCTGCTGGGAGCTGCACTGGATCAGCGGCCCTGACCGAGAACCGGCCGTTAACCCGGAATCCGCCGGCCCACCGGCCCCTAGTGACTGGGAGCTGCTTCCCTCACTGGGGCGAGTACCACCCGTCCCTGTGTTGCCCTGGCCCAGGAGTAACAAGACAAAATGGGAAAGCCCAGAGGCCCGAAGGGAGAAGGGGGCGCTGGTTCGGAAGCTCCCGACGACACATTGCCCACCCCGCCGGACCTCCAGCAGCTGCAGGACCGGATATTAGAGGCCATCACCGCCACAAAGGATGCCCTGCACCAGGACATAGCGCAGGTGGCCTCGAGCCTTGGACTACTGCGCGCGGATCATGGAAAATTATCGGATAGGGTCAGGAATACAGAACTAACGCTGAAAGAGCTGGTACCAGCGCAAAAATCCGTGGAAGGCCGTCTAACAGATGCTCTGGACCGGATACAGGCCCTCCAGAGGCGAGCGGAGGATGCGGAAAATCGCAGTAGGCGCAACAATGTGCGCCTTGTGGGCCTTCCGGAAAAAATAGGGGCCTGACATTGTGGACTATCTAACCACTTGGTTACAAACGGAGGTGGCGCCGGAAGGCCTCTCTCCTTTCTTCACCATTGAAAGGGCGCACCGAGTACCAGCTACACCGCCCAAGCCAGGACTATCACCCCTGCCAATAGTGATCAAACTATTGCATTACAAGGACAGGGACTGGTTGCTGCAGAGAGCGAGAACAGCGGGCCCCTTCCAAGTAGACAATTGTAGAGTGACGCTGTTCCCGGATTATACCTTCGAGACCCAGAAATTACGAGCCTCTTTCTTGTCCATCAAAAAGGAACTGAGAATAGAAGGCCTACAGTACTCGCTACTCTTTCCGGCCAGGCTGAGGGTGGTAGTGGATGAGAAATCCCTGTTCTTTCCTACCTCGGCGGATGCCTGGGCCTGGTGGGACACGTACAAAGCCGGAACGGATGGAGCACGCATGAGAGAAGAGGGGGAACGATTACAGCAGCTACCGCGAAGATCTCGTAGAGTGCGAGGCCGTCAACGCAGGACTGGGGGGCCGACGGTCTCGCAGACGGAGAGTGAACGGAAGGCCGCGCTACAGGCGGTAATTGAGGTATCAGGAGCTGTATTGACTCAATCGGAGAGGGCCTTGGGCTCAGAGGCCCGGGCAACTGACTCTGAAACGGAACTGTCGGAATTTGGTGGCGTGAGAGGCCCTGAGGTCACGCCGCAAACCTCGGGGGAGATTGTTGAAGGCTAGGAGCGCTCTGCCGACCCAGTGCTACCCTTTGGTTCTTGGACTTTGACTGCCCTGATGACCGGAGCTGGCAGTTCTTGGACGTTAATGCTGTGAGTAATGCCCTTGCTTTGGAGGGCGGGGGACGGGGACCGAGCTTCAAACACCTGTAGCCAACCCGCACATGGTTTGGATGGGAGCAACTCTAGCACAGTTAGGTCCTGTTCTGGGGGAGGGTGGGGAGCCCGAGGCAGTTGGGGTAGCCAGGGACATAGTTGCGGGAGGGGGGAGGGGGGTTGTTGTTGCGGGGTGGAGGGATTGTGTCATCATGAGTAACCGGGAATATGGTTTTAGGGCATTGTACCACACTGCATGGGATAATGACTAATACATGAGTGATAAAGTGTGTGACGTGGAATGTGAGGGGGCTGCACACCATGACCAGGCGACACAAGATTCACGCCTACCTAGTTCGCAGGGGGGTTCACATTGCGCTACTGCAGGAGACACACCTGACGAAACAGGAGGGAATAGCACTGCAGCGTAGATGGAGGGGACACTTGTTTAACACTACATATTCGGCCTTCGCTAGAGGAGCCATGATCTGGATCAGAGCGGGCACCCCGTTCCAATTCTCTCGGCAGGTGGTGGACCCGAGGGGAGATTTGTGGCGCTGGAAGGCACCCTTAGAGGGCGCCACATAGTGCTTTGCAGCGCGTATGCACCCAATGTAGACCAGGCTGCATATTATGCGCGGCTCTCTGGGGAACTGGCTAGTTATCTTGCAGGCCCCGTTCTGTTGGGGGGAGACTTAAATTCGATCATAGATGTTGACCTAGATAGGTCGCACCCTCCGTTACACTCATCCCCAGTACGCAGACTAGCAAAATGCAGATTAGACTGGCAGGGACAATGGGAATTAACTGACGCTTGGCGCATGCAACACCCACTTGAGCGAGATTACTCATTCCACTCTGGCCTCCACGACCTCCACGTCCGTATAGACGCCTTCTTGTGCTCGCCGCTCGTACTCCCTGCAGTAACCCACACCGAATACCTAGCTCGCACGATTTCAGATCACAACCCACTGTTACTATCGCTTGACTGGATGACTGAAATCTCTAAGGTCCCGACCTGGCAGCTCCGACCGGATACACTGGATGACCCACCGTTCCGCGAGGCGTTGGGGGACAGAATCGAGCAATATTTTGCAACGAATGAAGGTTCCACCGCCTCCAGAGCCACGGAATGGGACGCCCTTAAGGTAGTCATCCGCGGGCATTGTATTGGGAAATTCACGGGGCCCGTAAAACACTGCTAGACGACTTGAGTAGGGCGGAACGCAAACTGCGTGAGATCGAGCAGATGCGCCCAGATAGGCCTGACCTCCAGGAAGCCCTCTGTGCGGCAAGGGAGGCAGTGGCGATAGAACTAGAACGCCTTCGCAGCTACGACTATAAGGCGTACTTGGTGAAAACGCACGCTGAAGGGGACAAGGCGGGGACACTGCTGGCCTGGCTTGCCAACCCCTCCAGGCGCAGCCACCCGATTCTGGCCATTTCAGAGGGGGAGGGTAACATGCACACCACGCAATCGGCGATCCTAAATAGTTTCAGGGCCTATTATGAACAACTGTATAAGAGCGATCTCGGTGATAAGGAGAGGGATACGGCCGCTTTTCTGGAGGGCTTGCAGCTGCCGCAGCTAGACCGGGACCAAGCAAAAGCCTTGGGAGGCCCGATAGAATTAACAGAAATGAGGGGAGCGGTGAAGCGAATGGCCCCGAACAAGACCCCGGGCCTGGACGGCTTACCGATTGAGTTTTATGGGCGGTACCTCGATCAACTAGGCCCGCGGCTTCAAATTGTTTATGCTGAGGCTAAGCTTCAGGGACGTCTGCCAGGCTCAATGCGCGAAGCGTTAATGATCCCCTTATTGAAACCGCGGAGAGAGAGTACGAATGCTGCGTCCTACCGACCCCTGTCAATGCTGACCACTGACTATAAGATCCTGAGCACGGTGCTAGCAAACAGGTTGTTACAACACATGCAGACACTGGTCCATAATGACCAATCCGGATTCATTCCCAAGCGGAATACCAGCCACAATATTAGGAGACTGACTCGCCTGTTGAGCAGCCCACCGCCGGAGGCAAAGGCCCCCTTGGCAGTGGATATAGAGAAGGCTTTCGACAGCCTAGAGTGGGAGTATCTTTATAAGGTGCTGCAATGCTTTGGGCTTGGAGAGGACTACATTCGATGGACGAAGGTATTATATACTGAGGCGAAGGCGAAAGTAAGAGTGGGCACCCTGGTGTCGGACCAATTCGAAGTACTTCGTGGCACCAGACAGGGCTGTGCGCTGTCTCCGCTGCTGTTTGCCTTGGCGGTGGAACCTTTGGCGGCAATGGCAAGGAAGGGCATCTACTATGAGGGTCTGGCCCACAATGGTGCCCATCATTTTATATCCCTATACGCGGATGACCTTCTTCTCTTCTTAGAGGACGCTGATGAGGCACTGTCGGGGGCAGAAAGGCTCCTTGCGCGTTTTGGGGAACTCTTTGGTTTGAAGGTTAACTGGGCCAAGACCTGCCTGTTTCCCCTCCGTAAACATGAGATCCAGCCCTTTCTCCGGCCCTCCCTTAGATGGGAGCCCAGCTGCTTGGAATACCTAGGGGTACACATCTACCACGAAGAGGCGGACATGCTAGGTGGGAACGTCGGACGCTGTATCCGGGCCCTTAAGGGCAATATGTCCTTCTGGGCTACTCTCCCACTATCGATGACGGGCCGCATATCGCTGCTTAAGATGATAGCATTGGCCCGATTGCTGTATTATTTTTGGACCTTGCCTGTTTGGGTCCCTGCCGCGACTTTTCGGCAACTGCGCTCAATGATTGTCTCCTTTTTGTGGGGTGCGGGACGGCGAAGAGTGGCACTGTCCACGCTGCTCCGCCCAAAGGACGAGGGAGGCCTGGCTGTCCTGGATTTCGAGCTTTATTATTTAGCTGCCCAGCTTCAGACCTTAACGCAAGAAATTGCGAGGGCATACCGCAGCCCCGAACAAGACCGAGACGGTGGCATCCCCCGTCATGTGCTTGCCTTCATTGCCCTGCGACAGAGATTGCCGCTAAGAGACCTGTCCTTGGAGGAGAGAACTCTCCGCCTGTGCTGGAATCGCTCGGCGAGGCGCGCAGGGATTAAGTCCCCATATGCGCCTCAGATCCCTCTCGGCATGGTGGCGGCGCTCCCACACGGGGGCGACTGGTCCCATCTACAGGGCTGGGAAGAGGCGGGGCTCCAGGTGGTGGGGGATTTGTTCGAGGATGGAGCATTGCTCCCGTATCAAGTGCTACAGGAACGCTTTGACCTTCCACGAGGTGACTATTTATTGCATGCGGCAGTAGTGCGAGCCATACAGGGACACTGGGGCATGGGCCTAGCGGAGCCACCGACAGCCCAGGCCTGCCAATACACGATGATGTCGGCAGGCGTCTATAAGGCGGCTACGTGCTTATATTCGAGAATGTTGAGGGAAACGCTGCAACCACTGACTGCTCTGAAGGCCAAATGGGAATCAGATTTACAAATGGAGATCCCAGACACCACGTGGACACAACTAGTGCGTCGGGCTAGGAAGAGCACGAGAAATGCACGTTTCCAGCTCATCCATTTTTATATTCTCCACAGAGCCTACCTCACCCCGGGCAACATTCAGAAATATTTCGGGGCAGAGGAAGCCGCTTGCCCACGCTGTAATGCGTTGGGGGGCGGATCTGCTTCACATGCTCAGAGAGTGCCCCCACCTACAAGATTATTGGAGAGATGTCGGCGACACCTTGAATGAGACCTTCATTATACCACTGCTGTCAGCATTCTCCACTGGTTTCCGCACACACCTAAAAATAAGATGTCGAGCAGGTTCGTCGATATGGGCCTCCTATTAGCCAAACGGGAATTAACGAGGGGGTGGAAATCGAAAACGAGCCCGACACATCGGCGATGGCTTGCGGAATTTTTGAAATGGGCGTCGAGCGAGAGCACGCTTAGGTATCAGTTGGCGCGTAGAAGAGCAGACGAGCGGGCCCTGGAGGCGGCTATGGAGTGGGAAATTTTGGTACAGGCACTACGCGATAGCACACTAGATGACGAGGAGGATGAACGAGATGTGACGCCCGACACTACTGCTGTTCAGGAGGCACCAGCACCACCACCAGTCACACACACACGATAGGTACCTAGGACCATCTGATTGCAATCATACGGACCCAATCCATGACCGGGAACGATTGATGACACTTGGGGGGGAGGGAGGGATGAGGGGATGGGGGGGGTTCCTTCACCTGTAGTGTAGTTGGGAGTTACAGTTGTAGGCACTACAGGGGGGAGGGGGTTAGGACTAAAAACTGAAAAGCAGACAGTGGAACCCCCCACATGCGCTGTACACTGCCCGCCGACAGTGCAGACTGTATTGCTTTGCGACTACGCCGCCAGACCTCCGGGTTGTGGGCTGAACGGCTGTGTATACCTGTTGGGGACCTCAAACCGAGAGGGAGGATTTCACGCTGATGATACTTATGTGATTGACATATCCTATGTTTGGTTCTGCAATAAAAATCATTTAAAAAAAAAAAAAAAAAGAGACATGTCCTTTAGTATTTTGAATTTATGACCAATTTTTTTCTATCAATCGAAACTTATGCACTTTATGTATGTTAAGTAAGTGAGATTATATGAGTTAGGAGTGAAAGAGTATATGTTGAGCAGACGCGTCCATGTGAGTAGGTGTGGTTGAAATGGTATTAGTTATTGAATTTATAAATATGTTGTGTTTTAGTAAATTGTGTTTTGGATGCTGCCGTCGGAAGAGTGGATGGCTGGAAGAAAGACAGCCTGCTCCTCCGGAAGGGAGTCCCAGTTTTGACATGTACGTCATACATGGTATTTCTCCCATTTTGTTTAATACACTATGGAACAAGTATGCAAAAGATAACTCAGAATTACAGTGGCCCTTAACAGGGTCTTTTTACGAAAGAAAAATTAATAATTTACAGAACAAATTGTTTTTGAAGAGGAGCCGTCAAACTATGTTCGACTCCCTGAACCTATGGTTAAAGGAGGCAAAAACGACGGCGAATAAGAGAAGAAAAATGGAGAAAAGCAGGACAGACTGTTACCCAAAAGGCAGTAGCATATGAAAGGAAAAGGTAGAAAAAAAAATTGAACAAATGGATAGACAGTTTCGATTACAGACAGATAAAAGTTATGTGACCCGGACTGAGGTAGAAGATGAAATAGAGGAATTATTAGAGACCCGTCCACCACCTCCATATGCTCCCCAAGTTCTGTATCCGGCGGTCCCAGTGGATAGGACAGAGAAGACTGGAGCCCTATCTCCCGCAGCGGTGCCATCAGTTGCTACTGCACCGGTAGCCTTGCACCCTCCGACTCCATTGTCTGCTCCTCCTACCCTTCGTCCAACTACCTCAGATCTGATTACGTTGTTACCTGGGCCGGTCGCTGCGTCTCCCTTGTCCCCGGTATTTTTAACGCTCTCAGCCAGAGGACCAACGGTCACCCCTATGGGAATGACCGCTGCCTCTTCAGATGTCATGCCACGACGCCCCGTAGGAGGGTTGGAAGTTCGATGAGTTTTTACTCGATCGTCCTTAGGAACTGAGGAAAGACGGGCTGTAGTGATTCAGCCATCCCAATGGATGCGGAATACGATTTATACCTTGGAAGACATTTGGAGTACTATGAAAGATTATGAACCGTTACGCAACAATTAGCATTAGAACACATGGCAATCCGATTGATTTCCTTGTGGGAGCAATGTTTTCAGGAAGGGTTGGCCCCTCAGATATTATGTGATATCAGGGACCGAGCTTTTAAGTTCGAACTACAGGTCGAAGAAGTGTTTCAGAATGTTGAAACCTTGATACAATACCAGGACCGAATGAAAAGGAAATGTCCAGATTTTGGGGCACAGGAGAAGTGCACCCTCTTTTCCACCCAGAGATTCCCTAAGTAGTAGACGGAGGTAGCCAAGTGACTAGAAATCGTGTAGAGGCCTGTTTCCAAGAGCAGTGGGTTTATACCCCTTGGAAGCGAAGTGAGGTTCTTACTTTAAAAGCCCAACTTCCTGACCCTCGTAAAAATCCTACGGCCTATTACAAAGAATTAACAGAGGCCGCAAACTCAGCCGTTATGACTTTAGTAGACATCGAGTTATTTTTTGGCCTCTTGATCCCAGTAGATATTTGGAAACAGGTACATGATTCGGATCATGCTGTAGAACTTGGAGGGACCTGGGATCAGATTAAAGAACGGGACAAGGATCGAAAACTGGGTGATAAGCCTAAAGATGAGATTTTAGCTATACCCGCTCAAATCATCACATATATGCAAACTCTTATTCCCCTGCGAAAGGTGGATTGGGATAAATTAACGGCTTGTAAACAGAAAAAAGATGAAAGTGTATCTGATTTTTTACTCGGTTTGAGAAAGTATTTATCGACTTTAGTGGGCAAGACCTGTCCACGGAAAGTGGAATACGATTATTTGTGAATAGGTTTGTCACTAACTTGTTGCGTGAAGTAATGGCCCGATTACAAGCTGCTGAAAGTACATGGACGGCCTCGACCCCTTCAGTTATTCTTAGCAAGGCCCAGTATTATGAACATCAAGAAAATTAGAGCAAAGACAGGTCTGATAAAAAGGTCAAGGAGTTAAAGACCCGAGTGCTTTTGCAACAGGTTAGTAGAGGACAACACGCTGGAGGTAGAGGACGAGGCTCATTTCCAAGAAGGGCAATGATGGGTCGAGGTGGGGGAATGGGTCCAAGCCCAAGTATAGGGATAACTCAGTGTTCCAATTGTAGGCAAGAAGGACACTGGTGAGCTCAGTGTTCATTTTTATGTGGACGAGGAAATTTTAATAGAGGAAGGGGACGAGGACGGGCGGTACTGATCGGAATAGTATGAGACGCGGCGATAGTGGCGAGACGGGAAGGAACTATTTTGATGATCCTCCACAGAGACAATACTATAATGAGGATTATCGGGAAGATGGCTATGACGGAAATAGTTATGCATGAGACAGTCAGGGACAGAGCAGGGGCCACATATCAGTACCAGTTGACCAACAGGGGCCTTATGTACGGGGGCAATTGATGGGGACATCTGAAAAGTTTTTGGTGGATACTGGAGCAATGAATAGTTCTGTTACTCATTCACTGGTCCCAAGGGCTGCTCTGTCTGGGCAAAATAACGTATCAGTGGTTTTCTCAGGAATTCCCGTGGTAAGCCCCATTTCTAAGCCACTTCCATTTATTATCGGCCCTGTTACTGTGGACTCACCATTCTTGCTTACTTCGAGTTGTGCCGAGAATTTGTTAGGATTGGATATATTAAAGAAATTGCATGCTTGTATTTATTGTTCTCCTGATGGTATTTATTTAACTATGCAGCCTCCTACTAAATGGACGTCTCAATGTTTTGTCAAAAATGAACCTCTCCCTCCTGAATTTTCTGGCATTCCCCAGACTCTTTGGGCTAGGGGGGATACAGATGTAGGATTGCTAAAAATACCCCCAGTATCAATTACTTTAAAGCCAAACGTGCATTTGCCACATACTCCCAAATATTGAATTTCTCCGGAAGGCAAACAAGCTCTATTGCATGTTATCCGTGATTTAATTAAAAAAGGAGTGGTAGAAGAAACAGCTGCTAATATTTGTAATAGCCCCATTTTACCGATTCTGAAAAAGGCCCCACTAGATGGTGACCCTGATTATAAAGATACCTATCGCTTTGTAATTGACCTCAGAGAGGTTAATAAAATAGTGATTCCTCAATACCCTGTGGTTCCGGATATCACTGCAATCCTTACTATGATTCCCCCTACTGTACAGTATTTCTCAGTAATAGATTTGAAAAATGCTTTATTTAGCATCCCAATCCATCCTGACAGCCGTCATATTTTTGGATTCTCATGATCTGGCCGCAGTTTTAGATTTTGCCGTGCACCTCAAGGCTATACTGAGAGTCCTAGTATTTATAGCCAAGCTCTAAAAGCAGTACTAGATGAATTAGTCCTACCTCCTGGTAATGTTCTCATCCAATATGCGGATGCCATCCTAGTGGCGTCTGACACGGCGGAAGGTTGCAAAGAAGCCACTGTTAAATTATTGACCCATTTGGAAGCTAATGGTAATAAAGTATCTTTATCTAAATTTCAGTATTGTCGACAGGAAGTGACCTACCTTGGTCATTTACTGTCGAAAGCGGGGAGAAGATTAACTCCTGAACGAATAACTGTTATTACTAACATGTCTGTGCCCTGTACTCAACGTGATGTTCGTGTTCTTCTTGGTATAACCTCCTACTGTCGCCAATGGATTCCTAACTTTTCTCTTCTGGCTAAACCTTTGTTGCATTTGACTACCAAAGATGTGCATGAACCCTTGCCCTGGACGGATGAATGTCAAGATGCTTTTGATTCTTTGAAATCTGCTCTTTGCTCTGCACCTGTCTTAGGTACTCCAGACTACCGAAAACCTTTTGTACTTTATGTTCATGAGGAGGTCGGTTGTTCACTTTCAGTGCTAACACAAAAAGTTTTGGCGGAAAGCAAAGGCCTTGTGCATATTTTTCAGCAGTATTGTATAATGTTGCCAGAGCCCTTCCTAGCTGTTTAAGGGCTACTGCTGCTGTAGCGGTGGCCATTCGACAGTCGGAAGGGATTGTTTTGAATACTGACCTTACAGTGATGGTACCGCATGCTGTGGACATATTATTGAATCAAACAAAAACTCAGCACCTTACGAGTGCACGATTAACTGGTTACGAATTAACTCTATTTGCACCCCACATTACTATTAAATGATGTGCCACTCTGAATCCAGCCACGTTACTACCCCTCCCTTCGAGTGATCAAAAGGACGATGTCCATGATTATATATTTCGGACTGAAGATGAAACGAAGGGACGTTTAGACCTCACTGACACCCCTTTATCTGAACCCCAAGTGGTGTTGTATGTGGATGGCTCATGTTTCAAGCTACTAGATGGCACGACAACAGCTGCGTATGCTATAACTACCCTTAGAACAGTAGTGGAGACCGCTCGGGTTTCGCAGCACTCAGCACAAGCAGCTGAACTAATAGCTTTATTAAGAACATGTGAACTGAGCGAAGGTTTAAGAGTAAATATTTTTACAGACAGCCAGTACGCCTTTGGCGTGGCCCATAGTTTCGGGCGGCTGTGGAGGGAACGAGGATTCTTTACCTACCATGGACAAAGAATACAACATGGCCCTTTGATTGAAAGACTGTTGAATGCATTAACCTTACCAGAGAAGGTGGCCATCATTAAGTGTAGTGCCCACGTTCCGGTGGCTTGAGGCGCGATGCGAGAAGACGCGCGCGGGTAGAGCTCCTGCCTGAGCTCCCCTCTCCCGGGCTGCTTCTCCGGGATAATTATCCTCAGAACCCGCAAACTTCTGGCGGACCTGCACGGGACCCTAACCCACCCGCCGACCGGTTGTGGAACAAATCGGAGGTCGGGGTCCGCAGCGGGACAACCCACATGGCAGTGGCCGGCACTGACGCGACCCTCCCTGGGTTCCATCACAACGCGAGGCCGAGGGTTCGACGCCGGAACTGGGCCCGACCTCGAGGCCTGCGAACGACCGGATCGGACCTGGCGAGGGCCGTGGACGGAGGAGGTGGGACCACCGGAGTAGCTGCCCGGACACCAACATGTCGCCGGACCCCCCCCTGCCTAAGCCCCCGCCGACGACTGTGGTGAAGAGCCAGGGGAGACTGGAGACCCAGGCAAAACCGCCGCCCGGGTGGCTGAACACGAAGGCGCCATAACGAACACAGAGCGACGTGGCCACATCGGCGACCCCCCCTGGGGACAGAATTTGACCACACTGGGGTGAGTGCAAAAGGGGGGCGACATTTGCGCAGGGACAGCGCCCCCCCCACACACAGCTGCTCTCAACTACTTGGGGTGCCCAGAGACACGACCGGGCGCACCCCGACAAGACCCACACCACCTGGGGGACCAGGACTGTGAGCACTATTCCCCCCTGCCCACCTCTATTAAACCACTTCTGCCACAACGCTTCCCTCCTGCGGCGCGACAAGGGTGCTGGGCCCTGACCGTGACCACCATGCGGCAGCGGCAGTGAACTCGGGGGCGGCCTGCCATCAAGGGACTGCGTATACCCTGCAGCGCATGCAAGACGCTCCTGTGTACCCCCATTCTCAACACCAGAACCAGGCCAAAGCAGTCAGCACTTGACTCGGTGAACTGGCGCACGTGAGGTGCTGAAGCCGTACCAGGATTGCCCGCCTACCTCCACCATTACGGGATGCAGCTGTGAGGATCCGACAGCCCGGCCGCCCCCACCCATTTGATGATACAACACTGAGGGACGCCCGGAGGAGCGGACATGATGATGGGAGAGTGAAAACAGCGGGAGGCGACGTGCAGACCCCCTCCTCAGAGGGTAGGCGCAGCCCTGCGACCTGGGACCCCAACGCTGGCTGCAACCACACGAGTTGATGCGAGGATTCAAGCTGCCACATGCTGGAGCATCCACCCACCACTGGTGATTACCCTGCCTAACTGAACGACCTGTCACTATCGGCTGTTGCTGACCCTACTGCTCGGGCCTCCTTGTAGCTGCGCCGGACATAGATATCTGACCTGCCCACACCTGAACTGACCCGCTGGCGGACAGTCCGAGCGCAACTGCCACACCTGGCTCATGTCTGAAGGAGTGAAGACGCGGACCGGCACCGGAGGCACGGCATCTAAAGGGAAAACTTCCAAAACAACATCCAAGATGGATGCAGAGACGGTGACGTCCAAGTTGGATAATGTGCTCGCTGTCATGGAACGACTGGAGGAGTCCATGCAACAAACTCGCTCCTCACTCGAAGCCAAAATAGACAGCGTGGCGATCGACCTGACCCACCTCAAGGCCGATCATAAGAAACTCCAGGAGCGTACTACCACCTTGGAGGGGACGGTGGCAGAACTGAAACTCACAGTGGACCAGGCAGGCAAACATATCCGCGATCTGCTCAACAGAGTGGAATTTTTGGAAGAACGGGCGGAGGATGCAGAAGGACGGCACGGAGAAACAACATCCGCCTCGTGGGTATCCCAGAGAAATGGGAGGAGACTGACCCCACCCGGCAAGTGGAAGATTGGCTCCGCAATTTGCTACCGGAGGGCATGCTATCGCCTCACTTTGTGGTGGAGCGGGCCCACCGAATACCCACGAGGCCCCTCCCCCCGGGATCCAACTCCAGGCCACTCATATTTCGAGTCCTGAACTACAGAGACCGCGACACTATATTGCGGGAAGCCAGGAAACTCAGCGACATCCAAATAGACAACGCCACAGTGATCTTTTTCCTGGACTATACCATACAGGTACAAAGGCAGAGTCATTCCTTTCTAGCAGTGAAAAGACGACTACGACAGGCGGACCTCAAGTACTCGCTACTCTTCCCTGCGAAACTGAGGGTGGTGGCACAGGACAAAACTCACTTTTTCACCAGTCCAGAGGAAGTGGAAGCCTGGCTTGACGGAGGGGCAACCGAGACGCCCAGGAGGGCACTTGGAACCACTACGTTCCCGTGCACGCGCGGACCACGGCGACGCCGCAGGCGTAGAACATCCACCTCCACCCGCACCCAGGAATCTCCACACTGCTCTTCGCCCTCGGAATTGATCCGACAAGAACAACAGGATGCGCTTCGCAAAGTCACGGAGATCAGTAACTCACCGACCACGTCCTCTGCTCCAAATGCCAGCCCGACTACATTTCCGAGTGATGATGAAGCAATATATGGCTTACCAGACTCCCAACACTCCACGGGTCTTCCTGACGTCACCCCACAGACAGCGGACCTTCTCGGCTTCGAGAGAACTGAGAAGCCTTCCTTTCCTATCAGGCACGGCTGGCATTGCCACATATTTGCCCGGCTGCCTTACCCCGAACGGAGCTGACCACAGGGCTGCCTGATGCGTTGACCTCCCTGCCCTGTAAACTCCAGCGTGTCCAGGTCGCAGTGAGTAACATTCTTTTTTCCATTTACGCACGGCTCTGCCAGCCGTCTGGAACAACGCAGCATTTTAGCGGTGTGAGAAGTTGGCCTGATATGTAGTGTTTCCAATTCTGGAACCACTTGGTATCAGTCCAAACAAACCCCAAAGATGTCTGGTTGTAAGTCAACCTTGTTAGACAAGCTATCCTAGTGGTAGCATGGACTAAGCAGCCTTAAAGGCTTAACTTAAGAGGTCGTGTTAAGCGAGCTGTTTTACCACATACAATCCTGTAATCAAATGAAAGGACACCACACAAGTATATATTGTAAAAATATATGTATTTATTTCTAAATTACTCCCCAGTACTCTTTTTGAGGAAAGGGGCACAAGCGTTAAATCAAAAGCACAGTATAACATACAAAGTTGCACAATTTTGGATGAGGGCCGGTGGCCACTCAAACCATATACTAAAAAAGTGGTATAAGAGATACCAATCGAACAGTGGTTAGGCCTAGGGCCTAGAGAATCGCTGGGAGCAGTCAGGACTAGCAATGCTGAAGTCGGGAGTAGCCCACGGAACTCGGGTGCAGCACGGAAAGTGCGGCTTGCACCAATGCAATGTCAATGGTGCGTAAAAGTTACATAAAGTGAGTTAAAAGATACTTCCGCTGAACCTAGAGGAACCAAACTCAAGACACAGACCCTAGAGGTGTGTACCAGTGTGGGAACACCGGCGTTGCAATGTTACCTCACCCACAGGCCGTGGGTGCACAGGGTCGAAGTGGCGTCGGGTTTTGACACGCAGGCTCTTGGTGCTTGAAGCTGTTGCAGCTGCAGGCGATGTGAAGCAGAAGTGTCCGGTGCGATCCAAGGGTGGATCGAAGTAGAAAAGTACCTGAAAGCAGAGGGGACAGAGTCTGGGTCACTCAGCAGTGACCAGGGTGGAACCAGGACGGAACCAGGCAATGTCGGGCACAATCAGGTGGTTGTTGATAGGATTCTCTCTGTTGTCACGTGGGCTCTGGGGCATCTGCGACGTCCAGGAGCAGGTCACGATCTGTCCCACGTAGGCTCTTGCAGTCAGCACCGTCGGCTTCAAGATTGCAGCAAACAGCACTTGGCAAAAGCAATCCACGCGGAACCGGGAGATTGCTTATCACTCAAACCAGGAGGGTCAGAGTGGGGGCTCCTTTTCACAGGAGCTGGTGCAGATCTGGAGCAACCAGAAAAGCAAGTCGTATTCAAAGTTTCGTCGGCACAGGGGCCACAAGCCAGCGGGCAAGTGACCGGGCCAACGCGTCGAGCCAAAACAAGCAGAAGGGCCCCACGCAGCACTCGTCGAGTGTGGAGGGGGTAGCTTTGGTGCAAGTGTAGCTCGGGGTGGGGGCTTCTCAAACCCCGGTGCACAGCTTCGAGGATCACTCGTGGGCTGCACGGTCAGTGTCTCGTGGCCTTTTCAAGATGGCGTGCCCCACGCTTCCGGTCGCCTCCACTGGTCTCAGCCCTGCAGGGACTGTGGATCGGGCAGGGAGAAGGCAGGCAAGCTTGATCTCGTCGATCTCTGTCGCTTGAGTTCTGGCGGGAACTGCAACAAAGCAAGGGTCGAGGGCTGGATGGTACCTGTTTGCACAGGGTGGTCACTCCTTGACCACAAGGGAGATTCTTCAGTCTTCTATGTTGAGTAGAATGTCGAAGGGTCCAGAATTAGTTTCTTATGTTTCTTCAGGATGATCTGAGTTGCATTGGCACTACTCCCACTCTTATTCCAATCTGAGGGGTGGATCTCCTGCTAGGTCCCTCCCCTATGGGTGGGACCAGGAAGGGGGGTGGTTACACCCCCTTTCCTTTGTCCAGGTCTCACTGGAGCTAGGGCTGGGCTGCCCCAGAACCGGTTTGACCGGATTATGCAAGGGGAAGCCTTGTGCTCCCCAGGCACTGTCTGGTTTCATTCAAACCTCCCTGCTACAATCCACTATCTCCTGTCTGGGGTGGTGTCACACCTCCCTGTGACAGGAAATCCTTTGTCCAGGCCTCCTCTGCTGAGTTTCGGTCAGCAGCAGGAGGTCAGACATGTGTCTGTGGCAGAAGCATCCATTTTGTGGATCTGAGGCTCTTTTAAAAATCAACCGCGTTTTAGCAAAAGTAACATGTCGTCCCCTCTAGAGGGGTGGAATGCTACCCCCGTCGCCAGGACTGGCGAGGGGGTAGTATTCCAAATCGTATGACACCTTACACGACATGTTTTGATAAAGCCAAACCAAAGTTGACATATAACCGCGAGGATTATAATGCACTTAATAGTATATGGTTTGGCATTATCCCGGAACAGCTAAGGGAATTGGTCCCGACAGCTGCAGACAGGCTCAGCTCATGCTAGAGCACCATCTCACATTAAACCACGCACTCTGCCTTCAGGATTGTTAAGGCCTGCCATAGGAGTGGCTCACAGGTTTATATGTGTCCAGATAGGTTTAGATATAGGCATACTATATCTAAGCAAGGGGTGATTACACCACCTTGCCCCAGCTGAGTGATCAGCCAGTTGTGTCAATTTTAGATAGCCAGCCAGGGGTGGCAAAAGATATGCTGCAGCCCCTGGTAGGCCTTGGATGCACCTATGCCCTGGGCACCTATAGTGCTCTGTACAGGGGCTGATAAGGTGACCCAAGCCAATCTAGTTATGCACCTAGGGTACATGGAATCCATTTTAAAGAGAGAGCAGATAGCCTGGGGCCGTGATTAGCAGGGAACCAGGCCAACTAAGTCGAAAACCAGCTAAACACAAGGCAAAAAATCTGGGGTAACCATAGTCAGGTAGCCACCTTCCTACACAACCCCCCCCCCCCCAAACGAAAGGAGATAAGGCTATCCTTGTCCAGGTAAGCCTTTATTGCCTGAGTGGCCATATAAGGAAGTACCTGCACTAGCATGGGTACCCCCTGTCTCATGGTCCACTAAGCAGTCCCTCACCCTTGGGGTATCAGAGGGTCTCCACCATAGGGAATCACTACCTTGGGTGTGTCTTTGCAAGTTAGAAGGCTGGTTTGGATATGGAGTTTTGAAGTGAGGCTCCACTAATTTAGGACTCAGCTTCCTCCAATTATCTTCCACCATGTGTGCCCTTCTCTCTTCAACTGAGTTGCACTGTGCTCTCAGGGTCAACCTCTGGCTACCTAAAGCTGGAGGCTGGGTCCCTCTGTTTGGCTTGCTGGAGGGACAGTTCAGGTTTGGGCCCTTTGGGTCCCAGGTTTGGCTGTGCCCAACAGAATCCATCTGTGGGAGGTCCCTAAATACTTTTAAGGGGGCTCCCTCAGGAGTTTTTAAAGTTGTCACCTCACTAGGGCTACTAGTTTTGGTGCCCCTAATCTGTTGATGGGGGTGCTTTATTTGACAGGGGGCCCTCTGGGTCTCACTGTCCTTCTTGTCCTCTGCAGCCCTGGGCTGACTAAGGCAAGGTAGAGAGGGGCAGGTTACCTGCTCCAGACTGGATCCCACCTGAGACGGGTCCACTGCCATCAGAGGCTCTGTCAGGCCAGGCCTAACAACCTCTGGGGCAGTTCCTTCATCAGGGGTAAGATCAGTTCCCTGAGGAGGCTGATCCTGTCCTACTGTCTGGTGAGGGGGAGATTTCTCTTCCTCCTCCATGCTCTCAGTTTGGGTGGAGTGATCCATCATTTCAGGCTTCACAACACACATATCTGTTTGAGTTTGGGCTGTGGCCATCACAGCCCCACCAACCTTTTCAGGAGGAGACTCAGTTTGGGTTTCTGCTGTTATCATAACAGCTTTGCTATTCTGTTTTGGAAGAGCTTCTGGTAAAGATGGGGCAGAGAGTTGCTCAGCCCTACCAACCCTTTCAGGAAGGACATCTTGGGTTGGGGCTGTAGCTATTACAGCCCCACTAACCTTTCCATTGGAGTTTACCATTCTAGAATGGATTTCCTGTTCAACCTCAGCCCAGGCTGAGATTTCTAAATCATTACCCAGTAGACAGTCTACAGGCAAGTTTGGTGACACTGCCACTCTCTTTGGGCCAGTGACACCTCCCCAGCTGACACTTACTACTGCCATGGGATGATTTGTTTGGATTCCATCAATGTTGGTCACCTGGTATGTGGCACCAGGTAAAAGTTGCTTAGAGGGGACTATACAGTCAGCCACCATGGTGATGCTAGCCCCTGTGTCTCTAAATGCTTCAACTTTCAAACCATTGATGATGGGTTCTTGTCTATATTTGCTCAAGGTATTTGGGCAATCAGAGAAGTTGGCAAACCCCATGCCAGTCTCATAAACAAGATCATTTGGGGATGGGGACCTGGATAGGCCAGGGTCCTCCTGGGCTCCAAAAGTAAACCCACCCAGATTCCTGGGTGTGCTCCCACTTCCTGGGGGATTACTGCTGACAGTAACAGGAGGTGTTGGAGCTGGCTTTGGAGGTATGTTTTCTTTATTGCCATTCTTGGGACAACAGCTGTCTGTTTTGTAATGCCCAACCTGTTTACAGGCATGACAATAAGGCTTTTTCTCAGTTGAAGAAGTGTCGCGGGGCCCACCCTTTTCATTTGAATTTTGGGGCCCTGGGGAAGTCTTTTCTTTACTTTTATCCCCACCCTTATCTTGAGGCTTGGTAGACTCCTTTTTCTGGTTATTGTCCTGATTCCTAGGCCTAATCCTGGTTCTGACCCATTTATCTGCCCTCTTTCCCAATTCTTGGGGAGAGGTCAAATCTGAGTCTACCAGGTGCTGGTGTAAGAGCTGGTTCTGACAATTACTTAGGATCTGCTCCCTCATAATCAAATTATACAATCCTGTGAAGTCATGTACTTTGCTGCCATTTAGCCAACCCTCCAGAGCCTTAGTTGCACAATCAACAAAATCAGTCCAGTCCTGAGTCTGTGTCTTCTGGGTGTCTCTGAACTTTAACCTGTACTGTTCAGTGGTTAAGCCAAACCCATCTATTAGAACACTCTTCAGGACTTTGTAATTGCTGGCATCCTCATGTCTGACAGTGAGGAGCCTATCTCTCCCTTTCTCTGAAAAGGAGTACCATAAGATTGCTGCCCACTGTTCCTCAGGAACCTGCTGTACCATACAGGCTCTCTCAAGAGCAGTCATCCATTTGTGGATGTCATCCACTTCCTTGTAGGGGGGCACAATCTTTGTCAGGTTTCTACTATCATAGGACCTGGGTTTCTCTTTAGGAATATTGCTGCCACCAGTGGCATCTAAGCCACACATTTTCTGTTCCCTTGCTAAAGCAAGTTTAGCTTGGGCCAAGGCTACCTCTTCCCTCTCTATCTGGAGATGGACAGCCCTCATTCTGGCCCTATGCTCTTTTCTCTGGGGGGAAGTCATTCCCCTTTGAGATTCTCTTGAGACACTAGAAACATGAGAGCTCCTGATGAAGATCTCCTCCTTCTATTGCCTGGGAGAATTAGGTTATGGGATCTGGGGAGGTGCTGGCCCTCTCCACCCCTATGTAGGTCCAAGTTGGCCTGGTTAAGCCTACCAACCTGTGCCTGGGTTACCCTCTGATCCTGATTCTCAGGCTCCTCTAAATCTGAGCCTTCTTCCTCCTCTTCTTCCTCCTCCTCCACCTCTGGGGTGGTCTCAGTCTCAGTGGGGTTCACTCCATCTTCTGACTCTAAGGGAGCCTGACTCACCTTATCTAAGTCATCCTTTTCCAGGATGGCTATCAGGGAAGGAATGGTAGGGCCTCTGCCCTTCTTTAGCCCTCTTGCAGTGCACAAGGCACACAAGTCTTTGTGGCTAAGGTTGTCATATCTGGAAGTTGCCTTGGTAGGGTCACCTATCACAGGGGCAGAGCCTGAAGCTCTTCCTGTGTCAGACATGGCTGCTAGTGAGGTGTAAGTGGTGCACTTACCTACACTAAGTGTTTTCCTACTGTACCTTGCTAGTGAGTTGTAGTCAGGGTGTGCTAATCCCTTTAATCTACAACTACTAAGTTCAGTAGAACTTAATATGCTAAGCTTTTGATTTATATGTACCTAAGGTACTTGATGTGATCTTTCAATTTGATGTAAAGATTGCAATGGTAAAACAAACAGCAAGCTCAAATCCGCACCGCTGCACACCAATGTGAGAAGTTGGCCTGATATGTAGTGTTTCCAATTCTGGAACCACTTGGTATCAGTCCAAACAAACCCCAAAGATGTCTGGTTGTAAGTCAACCTTGTTAGACAAGCTATCCTAGTGGTAGCATGGACTAAGCAGCCTTAAAGGCTTAACTTAAGAGGTCGTGTTAAGCGAGCTGTTTTACCACATACAATCCTGTAATCAAATGAAAGGACACCACACAAGTATATATTGTAAAAATATATGTATTTATTTCTAAATTACTCCCCAGTACTCTTTTTGAGGAAAGGGGCACAAGCGTTAAATCAAAAGCACAGTATAACATACAAAGTTGCACAATTTTGGATGAGGGCCGGTGGCCACTCAAACCATATACTAAAAAAGTGGTATAAGAGATACCAATCGAACAGTGGTTAGGCCTAGGGCCTAGAGAATCGCTGGGAGCAGTCAGGACTAGCAATGCTGAAGTCGGGAGTAGCCCACGGAACTCGGGTGCAGCACGGAAAGTGCGGCTTGCACCAATGCAATGTCAATGGTGCGTAAAAGTTACACAAAGTGAGTTAAAAGATACTTCCGCTGAACCTAGAGGAACCAAACTCAAGACACAGACCCTAGAGGTGTGTACCAGTGTGGGAACACCGGCGTTGCAATGTTACCTCACCCACAGGCCGTGGGTGCACAGGGTCGAAGTGGCGTCGGGTTTTGACACGCAGGCTCTTGGTGCTTGAAGCTGTTGCAGCTGCAGGCGATGTGAAGCAGAAGTGTCCGGTGCGATACAAGGGTGGATCGAAGTAGAAAAGTACCTGAAAGCAGAGGGGACAGAGTCTGGGTCACTCAGCAGTGACCAGGGTGGAACCAGGACGGAACCAGGCAATGTCGGGCGCAATCAGGTGGTTGTCGATAGGCTTCTCTCCGTTGTCACGTGGGCTCTGGGGCATCTGCGACGTCCAGGAGCAGGTCACGATCTGTCCCACATAGGCTCTCGCCGTCAGCACCGTCGGCTTCAAGATTGCAGCAAACAGCACTTGGTAAAAGCAATCCACGCGGAACCGGGAGATTGCTTATCACTCGAACCAGGAGGGTCAGAGTGGGGGCTCCTTTTCACAGAAACTGGTGCAGATCTGGAGCAACCAGAAAAGCAAGTCGTATTCAAAGTTTCGTCGGCACAGGGGCCACAAGCCAGCGGGCAAGTGACCGGGCCAACGCGTCGAGCCAAAACAAGCAGAAGGGCCCCATGCAGCACTCGTCGAGTGTGGAGGGGGTAGCTTTGGTGCAAGTGTAGCTCGGGGTGGGGGCTTCTCAAACCCCGGTGCACAGCTTCGAGGATCACTCGTGGGGTGCACGGTCAGTGTCTCGTGGCCTTTTCAAGATGGCGTGCCCCACGCTTCCGGTCGCCTCCACTGGTCTCAGCTCTGCAGGGACTGTGGATCGGGCAGGGAGAAGGCAGGCAAGCTTGATCTCGTTGATCTCTGTCGCTCGAGTTCCGGCGGGAACTGCAACAAAGCAAGGGTCGAGGGCTGGATGGTACCTGTTTGCACAGGGTGGTCACTCCTTGACCACAAGGGAGATTCTTCAGTCTTCTATGTTGAGTAGAATGTCGAAGGGTCCAGAATTCGTTTCTTATGTTTCTTCAGGATGATCTGAGTTGCATTGGCACTGCTCCCACTCTTATTCCAATCTGAGGGGTGGATCTCCTGCTAGGTCCCTCCCCTATGGGTGGGACCAGGAAGGGGGGTGGTTACACCCCCTTTCCTTTGTCCAGGTCTCACTGGAGCTGGGGCTGGGCTGCCCCAGAACCGGTTTGACCGGATTATGCAAGGGGAAGCCTTGTGCTCCCCAGGCACTGTCTGGTTTCATTCAAACCTCCCTGCTACAATCCACTATCTCCTGTCTGGGGTGGTGTCACACCTCCCTGTGACAGGAAATCCTTTGTCCAGGCCTCCTCTGCTGAGTTTCGGTCAGCAGCAGGAGGTCAGACATGTGTCTGTGGCAAAAGCATCCATTTTGTGGATCTGAGGCTCTTTTAAAAATCAACCGCGTTTTAGCAAAAGTAACATGTCGTCCCCTCTAGAGGGGTGGAATGCTACCCCCGTCGCCAGGACTGGCGAGGGGGTAGTATTCCAAATCGTATGACACCTTACACGACATGTTTTGATAAAGCCAAACCAAAGTTGACATATAACCGCGAGGATTATAATGCACTTAATAGTATATGGTTTGGCATTATCCCGGAACAGCTAAGGGAATTGGTCCCGACAGCTGCAGACAGGCTCAGCTCATGCTAGAGCACCATCTCACATTAAACCACGCACTCTGCCTTCAGGATTGTTAAGGCCTGCCATAGGAGTGGCTCACAGGTTTATATGTGTCCAGATAGGTTTAGATATAGGCATACTATATCTAAGCAAGGGGTGATTACACCACCTTGCCCCAGCTGAGTGATCAGCCAGTTGTGTCAATTTTAGATAGCCAGCCAGGGGTGGCAAAAGATATACTGCAGCCCCTGGTAGGCCTTGGATGCACCTATGCCCTGGGCACCTATAGTGCTCTGTACAGGGGCTGATAAGGTGACCCAAGCCAATCTAGTTATGCACCTAGGGTACATGGAATCCATTTTACAGAGAGAGCAGATAGCCTGGGGCCCTGATTAGCAGGGAACCAGGCCAACTAAGTCGAAAACCAGCTAAACACAAGGCAAAAAATCTGGGGTAACCATAGTCAGGTAGCCACCTTCCTACAAGCGGTGACTGTATATCTCCTGGGGGCCTCTGTACTGATGTCTCCAGAGACAGTGGCCCAGTGAGAGCCCTTCTCCCACTCCCTGGTGGCGGGGAACCCTACTAGGAACACTCAGGGTGGGTGGACTAATGGGCCTACTGGACAGACATGGCAACTTGTTAATGGCCCGGGAGAGGTGGTGTAACGCTTTTCAACTGCACCGACACTAAGTCTATCGTCGCAGCAGCCACCTACCACCCCTAGAACTGTATAGTTTACTTTAGCTCATTAGAGTGTTTGGACGGCGACATGTTGTGCAGCTGAATTTTTGGAATTGATTGCAATGTTGTTGTTTTTTCTTGGTCTTTAATGTCCCCCTTCCTTCCTATCCTTTTGCATCAGGAGAGATCATGGGACGATGTGCTTATTGCAGGATGCAACATGGGGGCGGGCATTCGGCTGGGGGACTGGGGGGGGGCAGGGTCTGAGGGACAAACCCTGAAGGATGAGAACGAACCCTTTAAGACCAATGATTATGGCTGAAATCCGAATGTGTACCTGGAATGTCAGAGGCATGCACACACCAGCTAGATGATACCAGATTTATTCTTATTTGAAACGCCACAAGATGAGTATAGCGCTACTTCAGGAGACACATCTGAACAGGGCAGAGGTACAGGCACTACACCGCAGATGGCGTGGGCAAGTCTAAGCTACAGATTACTCCTCATTTGCATGAGGTGCCCTCATATGGGTCCGTCCTTGGACCCCATGGTCGGTCACTGATACACACATAGACTCTGAGGGCAGGTACGCGGTGGCACAGGGCAGGCTAGATGGACAGCAGGTAGTACTGGTCTCCCTCTACTCCCCAAACACTGATCAAGGTGGCTTCCTGACACGCCTCTCCATGACGATGGCGACCTGGCACACAGTCCCGTGGGTGCTAGGGGGCGACTACAACTGCGTACTAGATATGACACTAGACCGCTCCTTCCGGCCCCCGCCGAATGCACCAACACATAATGCCATGAAAGCATTACTTGGCTGGGCCACGCAGTGGGATCTACATGACGCTTGGCGATCGCACAACCCTACGACACGAGTGTATTCCCACTACTCAGGAGCGCACAACTTACATGTACGTTTGGATAGATTCATGGTGTCCGCTGAGCTGCTCCCGCTAGTGTCAGATGCGCGATACATGGGACGCACACATTCAGACCACAACCCGCACTTCCTTACCATCACCTGGGAATGCCCACCTATTCTCACTTGGCGGCTGCAACCAGCGCTACTGCTAGATGCGGCATTCCGCGACTCTCTCCTCACACAAACGGCCCAATATTTTGAAGAGAACTCTGGTACAGCATCCTCACCCCAGGTCGAGTGGGATGCTTTTAAAGTGATGATCCGGGGGCACTGTCTGGGAACACAAGGACACATGAGACATCAATTGGAAGGCGACCTCACAAGACTGGAGGCTGACTTACTCGATCGGGAGCGTGTGGCGGTGGGCGGCACAGCAGACCAACTTGCGGAAGCCTGTACAGAACATGCGCATCTTCTGGAGCGACTGCGCAGCCTCAACTATGCTGCGCACCCGGCACGAACCCACCACTTAAGCGATAGACCCGGCAAACTACTGACCTGGCTGATATCACAGACCGATCGAATGACCCCGGTAGCGGCAATACAAGTGGACGGACAGGGGCTTGTACACTCTCAACGCCACATTCATGAGGCGTTCTCGTCTCATTATGAGACCTTATACCAATCCCGACTTCGCGATCCCTGTCTGGATGTGGCGGAATACCTTTCCCCCCTCCTGATGCCGCAACTTACAGTTGCGCAGCAGGATGAACTTGGTGCCTTGCTCGAACCAGAGGAGCTACGGGAAGCCTTATTTAATCTATCCAACGGTAAATCCCCTGGCCCCGATGGATTACCGGCTGAGTTCTACAAGGCTGGATCAGACATTCTTATTCCGGAACTCCTGAAAATGTATAATGCGGCTACAGAGGATTCCTCACTTCCACCCACGCTAAATGAGGCAAATCTGATCTCCCTCCCCAAGCCAGGCAGGGATGCCACACGAATGGGCTCGTACCGACCCCGTAGTACTCCTAAATACCGATTATAAAATACTGGCCTCCACCCTGGCCCGGAGATTGGCCCCCTTGGTGCCACTCCTGGTACATCATGACCAAAACGGCTTTGTACCGGAGCGCCACACATCTCACAATCTCCGACGCCTGTTCCGCGTGCAGGAATATGCTATTCGGCACTGGCCACGAGCAGGATGCCTTGTATTGGACCTTGAGAAAGCATTTGATTCTGTAGAATGGCCATGTCAAAAAGCGGTAATGGAAAAATATGATCTGGGGGATGGATATGAAACCATGGTCAACCTGCTGTACTGCAGACCTACGGTCCGAGTACGCACCGGGGTACTGCTGTCAGACACAATTCCTGTACAGAGAGGCACCAGACAGGGTTGCCCCCTTTCGCCCTTGCTTTTCTCGCTAGCCATGGAACCCCTGGCCACGATCCTCAGAACCCAGGGACAGGAGTGGGGAATTCCGATGGCTGATGGACTGCACGTGGTCTCGCTTTATGCGGATGACCTGCTACTATACATCAAAGATCTGACTAATGTTCCGGAATCTCTGACGGACATTTTCCGGACCTTCGAGGAAATGTCAGGGTTACGAGTCAACTGGTCCAAGTCGGGAGCCTACTCCTTCAGCCCAGACACGCCAGAAACTGACATCCACATAGGCGGAGAGAGGCTGCAGTGGTACCCCACCACGTTCCGTTATTTGGGTATTCACATCTACAGGACCCCGGCAGACATCCTAGAGGGGCACCTGTTGCGGGCGATCGCTTCCATTCGAGCCCAAATTGGCTTTTGGAAGACCCTGCCCTTGAGCGTGCCTAGCCGGGTGGCATTGACCAAAATGATAGTCTTGCCAAGACTATTCTACTACTTTGCCAACGTCCCAACGTACGTACCCAACAAAATATTTCGTGACCTGGAGGTCTTACTTGGCAGCCTCATTTGGAACGCGGGTCGGCCCAGAGTAGCGCTGACTAAGATGTACATGACCACAGAATCAGGAGGCTTGGCGGTTCCCAATATGGAACTATACTACCTGGCAGCGCAACTGCAATGGGTGTCGGGTGGCTAGGCGGCAAAAGCCTGGGGGATACAGCCTCTGACTCTACCGTCTGGACCCAAACGCAAGTATGCACACTGTTCCATCCTCTGACCCGCTCCCCCGGCCCTACACAAATACATCTGGCAGTAGCGCGCAAATGCTTTCTGCGATGCCTACGGCTTACCCGCACCACAAAGCCGTACGCCCTGATACTTCCTCTCTTGGGCACTCCCGGACCGACAGGGGTGCTGTCGGAGACACTTTTGGCCAGCTGGACACATGCTGGACTAGAATCCCTAGGTGATCTCTATGAAGATGGCATGCTGATCTCTTTTGCGGATCTTACCGCTAGCACAGATCTCCCAGCGGGACAATTCCTAACTCATGCATCCCTCATTCACACGCTGACCGCTTCCTGGGGCGACATGTCGGAGGAGCTGCCAATGCATTATTTTATACAATACCTACACGTCATGGGCAATGGCGCACACATCATACATTGGCTGGCACAAGCTCTGCTAATGCACACGCAACCTTCCACACTTCCACTCAGGGAAAAGTGGGCGGCCGATAGAGGACGGGACTGGTCTGACTAGGAATGGGCAATGATACTGAATGGACCGACTAATATACCACGCAACCCCCGTTTTAAACTTATTCAACTCAACATCTTACACAAAGCTTACCTTACACCAGCCAAGATAAACAGATATTTCTCGGTCACTGACACAGCTTGCCAGCGATGCTCTTTGGTCGGGGCGGATCTTTTGCACATGCTATGGCAATGCCCTACCATACAGAAGTATTGGGACGAGGTCACGACACTGCTCACGCAATGCACTGATGAACATGTGCCGCGGACGTGGGAAGCCTGTATTTTGGGGCTCTACAGACGCACGAAACTCAACAAAGTACAAGCGAGGTTCTGGGATATGGGATTAATTACAGCTAAACGCTTACTGACTAAGCACTGGAAGGCCAATACACCCCCTGACACCAGACATTGGCACACATCCTTCACTAATTGGGCACGGGCAGAAGGCATGGTGCTTCTCCGAGAGGAAACAGCGGGACTCCGGAAATTCCCCATTGCTCAGCTTTGGGGTGATCTCCTCATGTCCTTCCAACATGTCTCTCAAGAGCAGGGGATAACTTGAGCTAACATGACCTTGCACCACTGCGCAGGTGAGGAACCTGCGGACACCTCGCAGCGGTACCTCAATGGTCACCGACGCTCCCACTCCTCCCCGATACCTGCGCAGCGCCGACCCCGCGCCCAACCGATCACTCCTGTTAGCTTATCACAAGTGCCCAAACACACATAACCATCAGACACACCTGACGCGTCGATTGATGTTTCTTGCCCGACAGGCCCGGACAGTGTCCATCGATGTAAGTTCTAACTGGAACACCTGCAACACGCCTCCTCTCAGGGCCCCCTCTGCGCTGCCCCCCACTCACCTGGCCCCAGATCCACATTAGCCCCTCATCGGGGCTGCACCTGGACCCCCCCCGCATCGCGCCCATGGACACGATTGATCCCTCACCCTCCCTTACCTAGTTCTTTTATCAGAAAGTTAGATCTGATATTGGTTTGTTCAATAGTCACGTTCCCTGACCGGACCCTTTATTGAAGCAGCCATAGATCCAACTCACTGTGTCCAAGTTGCGAAACAATGAGCGCCCGCAGTTGCGCTATATCTCTGATGCCGCGACAAGCCACAACGCAACACTTACATGGGACGAAACTAGCTCCTGAAATAATTGCACTGTGACGCAGACAGTGCGAACCCGTAATCTGACCTCCACCCATGACGAACAAGCACACACCATAGACACAGGAGAGTCCAACTCACACTGAGATAACAACCAATTGGGAATCCGCCATGGAGAACGTTGCCTGGCGCCGTCGACAACACATGACTGTTATCTTGCGTTAAGTGAGCTATACCACTAGTCGGTAATCCGCAACACTCTGACATCACAGGCACAAAAACTTTATTACCTTACCTTTCAGTTCACAAGTTACCTGCTATTTGCTGTTGCTGTTAAAATATGTTCTGGACTTGAATTGCACCTTCTACAATGCAGAAACTGAATGGACAGTGATGTGATCAACCCAACAACAATAACCACACAAAATTGTAGACCTCATAGTTGTAACACTGTACATTGCATAATGCTATCGGACTTATCCTGAATTACGCCGCCGGACCCCCGGGTTGCCGGCTAATTGGCTGTGTTACACCGCTAATGTTACACCTCAATGTTTATTACTTGTAACAGCACCTGAAGACAACAGGCTACACAGCATGTACAATTGTGTATTTTTGACTTGTATGCATAATAAATGTCTTTAAAAATAAAGAAATAAAATAAAGAAATTAAGTGTAGTGCCCACAAGAAAATCATTGATACTACAGGGGAGGGAAATGCCTTTGCTGACCAAGTAGCAAAAGACACAGCGCAAACTAAAATATCTGCTATGTTCCCCAGTGTATCGGCCAGATGGGTGGCGGAGACCACAGTGTTTGACAATACTATTGAAAGTGTTAGAGAATTGCAGAAAGAAGCTACTCCTGATGAAATGATAAAATGGGAACAGGAAATAGGGAAGTTAGACAGAAACAATTGCTGGATTGATCTGTCTGAAAAACAGCGATGGCTTTTGCCCAATGCACTGGTATATGCAGTTGTGATCATGGCCCATGGTACCGCTCATATTGGAGTGAAAGGTATTTGTGCATTATTGGACCCTGTGTGGAATAACTCGAATATCCCAAAGACTGCTGCCCATGTGGTTAAATACTGCATGGTCTGTTTACAGCATAATCCTGGAGGGAGGAAGACAGTTCTTAGTAGAATTTTTCGCCTCCTTCTTTGCCATTTGAAGTCATACAGATGGATTATATTCAACTTGGCAGGGTGAATAATCTTAAGTATGCACTGATGGTGGTATGTGCTTTTAGTTAATGGGTTGAAGCATACCCTACCAAAGATAACACCGCTATGGCCACTGCAAAAACCCTGATTAAAGAGTTTCTGCCTCGATTTGGTTTGCCTTGAGTCATTTGGACAGACAACGGGGTACACTTTAATGCGGAACTTGTTAGACATCTTTGTAATGGGTTACAGATAAAACAGAAATTTCATGCAGCACGACACCCGCAGTCAGCAGGACTGGTTGAAAAATATAATGGCATATTGAAATTAAAAATGGCAAAGATTCAAGAGAGCACGGGCTTGAGCTGGCATGATGCCCTACCCTTAGCATTAATGTCAATACGAGTAACTCCCGTTCAAGGGCCGGGCTGTCAACTTATGAGGTTGTTTTTGGTCAACCAGCCAATGTGTGGGGTGTCCCGAAACCTAGATCCTTTCGAGATCTTGATTATCCTATGATGACGGATTATCTGTACGCTTTAACTAAAGATTTGCGTTCTATTCATCAGCAGGTGTCAGCAGTTCTGTAGCCGCTGCCGGGGGGTCCCGGACATCGCTTGGAGCCAGGACAGTGGATCCTCGTTCAAAATTATCAACGGAAATCGAGTTTGGAACCCAGGTGTAGCCGTCCATACCAGATTCTTTTGGCAACACGAACAACAGTGAAAGTAGATGGGAAGAAGCACTGGATCCATGTTTCACATGTGAAAAGGTTACCCCTACCGCTCCCCTTTGATCAGCAGAACCGAGACGGGGTTCTAACGCAAGAGGGAGAGCGTAGGTTGAGTTTGGTGCCTTTCTCGGATGCCCTTGAAATTGGACAACTCAAGGAGACGAATCAGCCCCTGTTTCTGAATCTCGTGATAAGGCTGATTCCTCAGAGGTTTCTGAAAACCTTGCTGCACTGATTGTCCCTGCTGCTGTGTTGTTTCATGACCAAGAGCAACCTGTCCATCTTCGATACAATTTACGGCCCCGAAAGCAACCCGTTACCCCAGTTTCGGATTTTAGGAGATAGGGAAAGACTTGAGCTGTAGGGTTGAAGATAGCTCTTTACTGGGGTACTGAGCAAGACACTAGACTGAACCCGTTGAGAGCTTGGAACTATCACATTGCTCTGTTCAAAAAGAAAGACTGTGCTACAATAAGGGCCTAAATTGCAACGGTAAAATCAACGTGTGAGGTTGTTTATTTTGGATGAACAATAGGAGCCTGCCTGTGAAGCTCTAGATGGACACAGGGAGAAGAAACCCTCTGGCAGTTGGCTTGCACCCTTTTTCCGAGTTTAGTTTGGACTTTTAGGTAGGATGTATCCCTTTGCCCGATTAGCCCTTGAAGATGAACGGCCCCTTGCTCCCAGACCTTTTCTTGAAAATGTCCCCATGTTTTCTGGATGGGCTACCAGAGTGAAGATAGCCTTTGTAATAAATATTGCAGTAATCATGATAATATTAATGAGTGTGTTTATGAATTTAGAATTTCAATATCCGATGCATAAGGTATTAGGTACTACAGCAGCCCCACCTGAGCATTTCTTTTATACTTTGCCTCCCCACAAAGAAAGACATCGAGAAACATATGCTAAAAATGTGTTCATTGAAATGTTGCATGAAGCTCACAGCCCTACCAACAAGACAAACTGTTGGGTATGTGGCCTTTTGCCATCTGTAATGCATCGTCATGATTTACTCATTTCTCTGCCATTATCACACTTAGCAAGCTGTGAAGCCTGGTTTCAGTTGCTATGCCTTATGTATCTACATTATGTAGCTGATCCAAAAAGATATACCGAAAAAGATTATGAAGCTGTTTTAAAATATATAGAACAACATCAGGGATTTGATGCTCAAGGAAACCAAGGAGAGGGATCCAGATGCCTGTATAAGTATACCCTGCCACACTTTGGCGGCCAAAAGCGGTACAAAAGGCATGGCTTGGCAGTTCGGGCTGGACTGTTCCCATGAGGCACAGGGTCAGACTGATTTGCATATAGCCATGTCTGAACTGGGGTGGCAGAGTGGGCTAAAGAACGGTGATGGATTAAACCCAGATCTTTTGACTGGGTGCGAGTGTTTGATTGATTCAGATGCGCCGTCCATCACCACCCCCTTTTGTACCGCTTTTGGCCGCCATAAGTGTGGCAGGGTATGCTCAGACGTGAGTCCCTTGCTCACTTTGCCACTGGATTCAAGCAAGCCGGGCTGAAGACGGCTGGAATGCCGGAAACCGGTCCTCGGAAGCTTGTTTCCGGTCCAGGGAAGACATGGCTTGGCAGTTCGGGCTGGACTGTTCCCATGAGGCACAGGGTCAGACTGATTTGCATATAGCCATGTCTGAACTGGGGTGGCAGAGTGGGCTAAAGAACGGTGATGGATTAAACCCAGATCTTTTGACTGGGTGTGAGTGTTTCATTGATTCAGATGCTCCGTCCATCACCACCCCCTTTTGTACCGCTTTTGGTCGCCATAAGTGTGGCAGGGTATGCTCAGATGTGAGTCCCTTGCTCACTTTGCCACTGGATTCAAGCAAACCGGGCTGAAGACGGCTGGAATGCCAGAAACCGGTCCTCGGAAGCTTGTTTCCGGTCCAGGGAAGACATGGCTTGGCAGTTCGGGCTGGACTGTTCCCATGAGGCACAGGGTCAGACTGATTTGCATATAGCCATGTCTGAACTGGGGTGGCAGAGTGGGCTAAAGAACGGTGATGGATTAAACCCAGATCTTTTGACTGGGTGTGAGTGTTTGATTGATTCAGATGCTCCGTCCATCACCACCCCCTTTTGTACTGCTTTCTTATGGGATGAGCATATTCTTGCAGGCGCTGTGCCCGTAGTCCCATGCTCCTAGAACGACAGGGAGGCACCTTTACTGACCTACAACCGGAATAACTTGAGCTGAGTTTCGAATCAATCAGTTGTGCCTTATATGGGTTTTCCTGCTGGCTTCACGAGAAGTGGTACTTTTCCATGTACGGGGTTTTCATGAGGTATGTTGAAAGTATATATGCACTGTCTTGTATGTAATCCAGCAGTCTCCTCTGCGCACCTTTGAGGGCTGTGTCGAGAGTGAGGCTTCCCTATATAGGGCGCTTTTGCAAAATAAACAATTGAACCTTCTCCATTGCCGACTGACTTATTCTTGGTAAATCAGGTATATGGGCTATTGGTAAGTATAGCTCTATGGTATAATTTTTGGTACTTCATGTGCTTGCCTGCCACAATGCTGGCTCCACCTCCTGTGGGCGTCTGATATTTCTGCCCTGCATTGTGAAAGGAAAGGAGAAGTCTGGTAAACAAAGTGCTCAGGAACTGGTTTGGACTAGGCACAGGCCCCTCTCCCCTCAGAGAACAAAGTATTTGGGGGTAAAAATATTGGGACCCTGATCCCAAGAAATTAGATCACTTTTGGACTACAAGAAGAAACCTTTTCTGAGGAGAGGAACCTGAAGTAACTGAGGAGAGACTATTCCCAAGCTGAAGTGCTGCTTGGGGGATTGGCCTGCAGCGGTTGCCTTACTGCCAAAGGAAGGAGAAAGGAGCTTTGTGCACTTTGCTTTCAACTTGTGAAGAAACTCCAAGGGCTTGGAAAATAGCTTGCCTCCTGCTGAAGTCTCAGGGACAACAGACTTCAACCCCCTGCTCCCCAGAGTTCTTTTGGAAGTGCCTGCTGCTGTTTTGGGCCTTCTGAGGAACTGCGGAACTGCGTGTCTCAAGGAGCTGGAAGCGCGACTCAACGAGAAGAAGCGTGTCGCTGTGCCTGCCGTCGCTACTCCGAAGGAGGGTGTTGCCGCTGGAACTGTCGCACTGCACCGCATCGAAGAGAAGCGTGCCGCAACAAAGAGGAAGCGTGTCGCCGTCGCTGCTGCTGCCATCACATCTCCCAAGGAGGGTGTCGCCACTGGAGCTGTTGTACTTCCTCCATCCCCCAGGTCAGCACACCACAGGTTCCCCCGCCACTCCCTGTCCCAGTGTAGTGTATTCCCAATAGGCTATGCGCATTGGAATAACATGAACGATAGTTTAGGCGTAGGACTGAGGTCGACTAGGTCTCTATTGAATATGTTAGACTTAATTATGAATGCCAGCTAGCTCAGAGGTCACTGGAAACGTTCTCGAGTACACAAGAAGGGATTAGTTTCTGACAACCGCATAAACATGACAACTTTGCTCCCCTAGAACAAGGTATCTCCAGAGTCGCGGAAACAATAGATAGCTATTTTACTCAGTCAATCGTGCATGCTTAGTTTCACCAGAAGTGCAGAGAAACAGAGAGACGGGCGTTTTCAATAAAAGTGTTTTTTTATTGAGCAGTCTTCTTTCTCATGCAAGAGAAGTGAATTGCTACAATTGCAATACTTGTCATAAAGTAAAGTGCGTACAGTAAAAGGAGTATTATGAAATAATACTGTAAAAGCATTTATATGGTTTCTAAGCCATAAGATACTTAAAACTGATAAAATACATACAATGATAAAATAATGACTAAACGTACTAAACTGGTGCTTCTAAGATACGCCTACCCCGGTGTACCTAACCTAAGCCTAGTACATGGGACGGAGTAAATGAGATGTAGTTTGAGTTAAGATAGTTTCTGCCAAGAATCTGAATCAAGAATTCTCTATGGGTCTAATCAGTTCCGTACCTTGGTTATAGAATGAAGGAGGTCTTGTATCTCTCTCTCAGGACTCGATCTCCCAGCAACCTGCGAGGGTGACAGGCAAACACTGGAGCTGGATTTCTCGGCAGGAGAAAAGACAGCGTCTCTCTCAGTGCGTCAATGGGAGGGTCAGCTTCCTTCGGCACTCGCATCAGCAGGGCGTCGGGCAAGTAGATAGCCGATCTGCTCCAAACCACCGTGTGTTGCTTAAGGCAGATGCTGGTATATTTATACCTGGAAGGTGCCAAGTTTGACGTAAGGTTGGACATAAGACGTCACTAAGAACTCGCAGTTCTTTCAGGACTCCAGGAGTTCTATGACAAATCAATACAGAAGCAGGGGGAATTCCCGGGCTGCTGGAGGCTTCGTTTGTTTAAGAACGCATTGTACTTTCTAGGAGTCTATGGGAGTAGCCTTGCCGTATTTGGACTGCATTGGCTATGACTTAATATGGGTAGGATTCTTATGCCTATATAAGGATATGATTTAATATAACCACATAAGGGCATAAATCGGGAATATTAACTAGAGTCCTAGATTCGACTACAACACCCACTCGACGTATAATGTCCATCATTACTAAATACTAAGCAATTTTAAACATATAACGATGCATGTGTTTTCCAGCCCACTCCAAAATACATAAAATGCATTTGAAATGGTATATACACGAAAAATGATTATTATACTGTACGTTTTTCAAGCAGTGGTATTATTCTGATAATGTAATTTTAGTGCATTGTAATCTTCACTTAATGAATCATGAAATTTACATTCATGAAACGGCTCTTAATACAGAAGAGAAGGTCGAGACCATTTCATCACATAATTTTTACAAGACTGTACATGTGCTAGAGGCTAAGTCAAAATATTGTCTCTAGAGATTCTAAAAATAGAAATCGTGTTCTCTAAGAATAGTTCTACTTTAAGCAGAGTATCATGTGCCAAAAAGGTAAATATTTTGGGAACTGCAAAAAAAATAATTCCGCTCTCAGGGGAAAAAAATAGTTCCATAGTTTTTTAAAAAGTTCTGTTTATCAAAACTGAAGGCCGAATTCAGAGTTCATGGAACGCTGTGTGCTCGTGTTTTCAAAAGTTATTCTCGTTGTTAGGAGAGAGCATTAACTCAGATAGGCTTGCAAAAAATTTGTCTACAACAGTAGGTGAAAGTTGGACCAGGTCCGAAAAAGTAGAAATAGTGCATATGTGAGAAGCATTGCCGTCATCGATGTCTAGATCAGCAATGGTCACAGAAGGTTATACCTGTGTGCCGCTTTCATCTCGTACCTCACTCTCACCTTATCGTAATGGTGAGGTCTCAACGAATGCCGTCATCAGAATGGGTAGCCGCTGGGGACAACACGTTGCATGAGCCGTTACCGAACCAAGCAAAGTATCGATATCCATAGGTACTGCTGATGGGAGTGTGAGACAGACGTCTAACACACATTCTTCTCCACAAAGCAGGCATCGTAGAACAGGTAAGATGCAATCTTGCTAGATTGGTCTGAATGAAAGAAACCAGGTAGTATTCAGATCTCTTAGCCGAGCCAAGCCGAGGACTTTAGTAATCCGCTCTCGGTATCGCATTGCTAGGATCGTGTCTTCCATTGTAGCCTGAGGTTTGTTTGTGACTTGACTTGCCATATCAGAGCAGAAGGAACAAAAATAAGATTCCTGCTACGAGTCCCAAGATGAGAGGCAGGCCTCCGAACACAGAGTGCACGAAATTCGGGAAGATGCCCAGGACTGCTTCAAAGGGTGCTAACAGTCCCGAAAAAATCGACTTAACTACATGTGCGATGCCACTAGTATCTGACATGTTTAAGATTCGACTTAACATTTCTACGAAATGCATGGGGCAATTTGTCGATAATAATGCATGTATCTCTGCTGCTGTCCTTGCAACTTGCAGATCATACATTTCTCTAGACGAGGTTAAAGGCACAGTTGTTTGTAAAAGAACAGACTTCATTCTGCTTAAAGTATCAATTCGAATAGAAGAGATATTCAGAGAAGGCCATATTGCTGCCTCCTTGTCTGGCTTGCTGTTTGGATACAATACTTGCATACAGCAAGTGACCCTGGAAGTAAAACTCACGAGATAGGCCGTTCCTGGCACCATGCCACAACAGCTGTGGTCACTTATTATAACGTAGCTGCCTTTGGAAAGTTGTCTGAAAAAAGGCTCTATCTGTGTAGCAGGGGTGCGGTGCAGGTGACATGAAAGGGTATTTGATGAACCTTCGCAGTGAATTTTTACAGTTGTTACCACTAAGAAATACCTCTTTTTTCCCTTTACTATAACATCTTTGTGTATAAGGTAAATTCCAGGTTGACTTGATGTATCCTTTACCCAACCTTTCATACAGGCCCGCTGGTATATGCTTTTGGCAATATTGAAACTGAAAAGTCGTTATTGGAATTGTAATGGTGCCATGTATTATCCATTCAATGACAGGTCTTTCGGAGATTGTCAATGGTAATCTTTCTAGTTTTTCAATGCTCAGCACCGTATAGTCTGCTCCTTTTTGTGCCAAAGAGATTTGTTTATCTGTAAGGTTAAAGATAGAAAATAATGACGTTGTGTTGATTAGACGCCATGGCCATGTTGTAACATTTGCATATCCTGTTCTATTATATCAATAGCAGATGATACAATGCTGTCCAGTGAATAAATTCCGGGGGAAAGAGTCGTTAACCCATTGTCCACTACGGACAGTGATTTTTCCAAATTAATACGATCAATTTCTCAAATTTTTTCAGCAGTTTCAATTTGCGTTACTTTCCAAGCTTCATTGTAAGCAGCGTATATACCGGCGTATATGAAACATTTTTGACGCTGTTTGCGAGGTCCTGTTAAGAAATCTCGCAAGTCAGCACCTTCTTTAAGTAAAGTCAAGTGTTGCTTAAATTCAGGTAGTGTGGATTTCTGTAGCCATTCGAGGCATAGTTTTCCTACACTGTATGTTGTTATTATCCCTGGATGTTGTCTCTGGGAATATCTTGGGTCTGGCCTGTTCTGTTTGAACCCCTGTGTTTTGTTCAGGAATCTATCTTGACACGTATTAGTGTCTGTGGGCCAGATCAACCATTTTTTCCAATCAGGATTAGTTCTGTTTTGGTATAAAATATGGGATACGTCTATCTCCACATCTGTAGTGCTATTACTATCAGGTATGGGCTTTGGTATAGACGGTTTGTTTAAGTCCTTTATCTTGGCTAGGCCAAGACAGGTTGTTTGTTGAATCAGAAGCGGTCGCTCCTCACGCTGCTCCCTGCTGTTAGAAGTGGTATTGTAGCGCTTCTGCCTGACTAATCATTGCCTTATTGGAATTGCGCACTGCTCGCTCTGCTCACTGTAATTATTTATTGTGCCTGATAATATAGTAATCGTAGCGCTATACTGATAGACTGCTCTGCATTAACTGTAAAACTGTGCACTGCTCGCTTTGCCTGCTTCAACTATTTGTGCCTGATTGTACCGGCGCCACTGCCCATTTAATAGCGATTCCAGGTTGTGCCCCAATCTCGTCCTGTATCGCATTTGGGCTTGCTGCCATTTTGTTGTTGTTGTTGTGCCTCCCAGCCCGGCTCTCCACCCCGCTCCCGCCTCCCAGCTGCTCCTCTCTCCCACTAAAGTTAAGGCTCGACCCGATTCCTGTAACGCTGTGACCGGCCTGCCTAGCTCAGAAGCGGTCGCTCCTCACGCTGCTCCCTGCTGTTGGAAGTGGTATTGTAGCACTTCTGAATGACTAATCATTGCCTTATTGGAATTGCACACTGCTCGCTCTGCTCACTGTAATTATTTATTGTGCCTGATAATATAGTCATCGTAGCGCTATACTGATAGACTGCTCTGCATTAACTGTAAAACTGTGCACTGCTCGCTTTGCCTGCTTCAACTATTTGTGCCTGATTGTACGGGCGCCACTGCTCATTTAATAGCGATTCCAGGTTGTGCCCCAATCTAGTCCTGTATCGCATTTGGGCTTGCTGCCATTTTGTTGTTGTTGTTGTGCCTCCCAGCCCGGCTCTCCACCCCGCTCCCGCCTCCCAGCTGCTCCTCCCTCCCACTAAAGTTAAGGCTCGACCCGATTGCTGTAACGCTGTGACCGTCCTGCCTAGCTCAGAAGCGGTCGCTCCTCACTCTGCTCCCTGCTATTAGAAGTGGTATCGTAGCGCTTCTGCCTGACTAATCATTGCCTTATTGGAATTGCGCACTGCTCGCTCTGCTCACTGTAATTATTTATTGTGCCTGATAATATAGTCATCGTAGAGCTATACTGATAGACTGCTCTGCATTAACTGTAAAACTGTGCACTGCTCGCTTTGCCTGCTTCAACTATTTGTGCCTGATTGTACCGGCGCCACTGCTCATTTAATAGCGATTCCAGGTTGTGCCCCAATCTCGTCCTGTATCGCATTTGGGCTTGCTGCCATTTTGTTGTTGTTGTTGTGCCTCCCAGCCCGGCTCTCCACCCCGCTCCCGCCTACCAGCTGCTCCTCTCTCCCACTAAAGTTAAGGCTCGACCCGATTCCTGTAACGCTGTGACCGTCCTGCCTAGCTCAGAAGCGGTCGCTCCTCACGCTGCTCCCTGCTGTTGGAAGTGGTATTGTAGGCTTCTGAATGACTAATCATTGCCTTATTGGAATTGCACACTGCTCGCTCTGCTCACTGTAATTATTTATTGTGCCTGATAATATAGTCATCGTAGCGCTATACTGATAGACTGCTCTGCATTAACTGTAAAACTGTGCACGGCTCGCTTTGCCTGCTTCAACTATTTGTGTCTGATTGTACCGGCGCCACTGCCCATTTAATAGCGAGTCCAGGTTGTGCCCCAATCTCGTCCTGTATCGCATTTGGGTTTGCTGCCATTTTGTTGTTGTTGTTGTGCCTCCCAGGCCGGCTCTCCACCCCGCTCCCGCCTCCCAGCTGCTCCTCCCTCCCACTAAAGTTAAGGCTCGACCCGATTGCTGTAACGCTGTGACTGTCCTGCCTAGCTCAGAAGCGGTCGCTCCTCACGCTGCTCCCTGCTGTTAGAAGTGGTATCGTAGCGCTTCTGCCAGACTAATCTTTGCCTTATTGGAATTGCGTACTGCTCGCTCTGCTCACTGTAATTATTTATTGTGCCTGAAAATATAGTCATCATAGCGCTATACTGATAGACTGCTCTGCATTAACTGTAAAACTGTGCACTGCTCGCTTTGCCTGCTTCAACTATTTGTGCCTGATTGTACCGGCGCCACTGCCCATTTAATAGCGATTCCAGGTTGTGCCCCAATCTCGTCCTGTATCGCATTTGGGCTTACTGCCATTTTGTTGTTGTTATTGTGCCTCCCAGCCCGGCTCTCCACCCCGCTCCCGCCTCCCAGCTGCTCCTCCCTCGCCCCTCCCCCCCTCCACCATCCACATATGACAGATGCTTTTGCGCGCAGCATTCACGCGCAGCGGTCGCGCCCAATGCGCGCCAAAGGTGCGCCACAGGTAAGCCCGTCTACGCCCGTCCGCGCCTGGACCGCGCCCAGCGCCAGCCCCCTGGGCCCCGCAAACGCCTCTCCACCCGCATTACTTACGACTCCGCTACCCTCTCAGCACTTAACCCTGGCCGACTCCCTAACTGCTACGAAGCCGCCCCAGGACACAGCCATGGACCCTTCACCTGCTTCTCCTGCAAGTTCGACTGCATCAGGACCCACACCAAATCCTCTAACTCCAAACAGAGCTCCAACACTAAACACCTGAAATGCATCCTGCTCAACACCCGCTCGGTCCACAGACACCCCATTGACCTTTGGAACCTACTCGACACTACATCGCCGGACGTCGCCTTTCTTACAGAAACCTGGATGAACGCCACATCAGCGCCCGACATTGCCATAGCCATCCTGGACGGCTACAAGATCATCCGAAAGGACCGCACCAACTAAACAGGAGGAGGCATCGCCATCGTCTATAAGAACACCATCCGCATCACGACCAGTTCAGACGATGAACTCACTACCGCCGAACACCTTCACTTCCAGATCCACACCGACCCCAAGACCACACTCAGAGGCACCCTCATCTACAGGCCACCTGGACCCCGCACACAATTCAGCGAAGACATCACTGACTTCATCAGCCCACACGCCCTCCCCTCCGTGGACTACATTCTACTGGGAGACCTCAACTTCCACCTGGAAAAAAAAAACGACCGCAACACCACCACCCTTCTGGACAACCTGGCCAACCTCGGACTCGAACAACTTGTTGATACCCCCACCCACTATGCACACGCTCGACCCAATCTTCACCTCCAGCAAGCACAACTCCTTCAACCACACCACAGCTCTCCATTGGACGGACCACAGCTGCGTTCACTTCAACTACAAAAAGACCACGACCCACAACCTCCCACAACCAATTCCCCGAAGAAACTGGAACAAAATTACCACCGACCAGCTCTTCACATCGCTTCACCAAAACCCTCCCGCCAAGTCATCGGACCCAAACCAAGCAGCTACCAACCTCACACATTGGATCACCCACAGCGCCAACGAACTTGCACCCCTGAAAAACCATCAAATCACGCAAGGTAGCAAAAAAGCCCCCTGGTTCAACGATGACCTTAAGAAATCCAAGAAGTTCTGTCGCACCCTCGAGAAAACCTGGCGAAAAAACCCAACCACTGACAACCTGACTGTGATGGTGCTTACTTATTAGTTACTGTACCTTTAATGTACCAAGAACCTTTCCTGTAGTGGTTCTGGAACCATGCTTTGATTGTGTTCTCTCTTGTGTCAGTTGTTATGCTGTCTCCTGTGGCTGAGGTTTAATAAATACCTCCTGGCTTATATTCCTGGTTCCTGAGCTTTCATTTATGCAGAGGACACCACACTGACCACCTTCAAGAACGCCACCCGCAAACACCACCAACTGATCCGATCCACCAAGAAAGCAGCATTCAAGGATCGACTTGACAACAACGTCCACAACAGCAAGGAACTATTCAACATCGTCAAAGAATTTACCAATCCCACCGCCGACACCAACGATATCACTCCCTCCCAAGACCTCTGCAACTCCCTAGCCTCATTCTTCCACAACAAAATCGCCGACATACATAACAGCTTTGAAAAACCAGTGCGAAGACCAGTCCACTCCACCCACCTGCGAACCAAAACCCCCCTCTAACAACCTTTGCACCTGGAACCCAATCACCACTGAAGACACCATCCGCCTGATGAAATCCATCCACTCAGGATCGCCAACCGACCCATGTCCGCACCACATTTTCAACAAAGCAGACTCCGTCATCGCTCCCCATCTCCGAGACGTCATCAACTGCTCCCTCAACTCCGCCACCTTCCCGAAAAGCTGGAAACATGCCGAACTCAGCGCCCTCCTGAAGAAACCCACAGCAGACCCCACTGAACTTAAGAACTACCACCCCATCTCGCTCCTCCCATTCCCTGCCAAAGTCATTGAGAAAGCCGTCAACAGTCAGCTCGCCGCCTTCCTCGAATCTAATGGCTCCCTTGACCCATCTAAATCCAGCTTCCGAGCCAAACACAGCACCAAGACCGCCCTCATCGCAGCAACAGATGACGTTCGAACACTACTGGACAACGGAGAAACAGTTGCCCTCATCCTACTTGACCTCTCCGCAGCCTTCTACACAGTCTGCCGTAAAACCCTCATACAACGCCTCAGCAATGTCGGAATACAAGGAAAAGCACTGGACTGAATCATCTCGTTCCTCGCCGGAAGAATCCAGAGAGTCCGCCTGCCACCTTTTAGATCAGAGGCCACCGAAGTCATCTGCGGCGTACCACAAGGATCATCTCTCAGTCCCACCCTCTTCAACGTATACATGAGTCCACTCGCATCCATCGTGCGCCAGCACAACCTCAACATCATCTCCTACAAAAATGACACCCAGCTGATCCTCTCCCTCACCAAAGACCCAAACACCGCCAAAACCAACTTACACGAAGGAATGAAAGATGTAGCAGAGTGGATGAAGAACAGGCGTTTAAAACTGAACTCGGACAAAACGGAAGTCCTCATCTTAGGCTCATCCCCCTCTCCTTGGGACGACTCATGGTGGCCACCAGCCCTGGGAACTGCACCCATACCTACGGACCACGCACGCAACCTAGGCTTTATCCTAGACTCCTCCCTCTCGATGACCAGACAAGTCAACGCCGTCTCTTCATCAGAAAGCAACTAAAAACTTGGCTTTTCGATAAATAAACCACCCCCCCCCCCCCCCAAGCGCCTTGAGACCCCCTGGGTGAGTAGTGCGCTATACAAATGTTAAACTTGACCTTGGAATATAATCTGTTCTGGGATCATGCAGGCTCTGAATATTGATTCTAAACCTTGTACCTGCCATTCTTTTGTACTCTAAACTGTTTTTGTCTCAATGTTGTTTTTCCAAAATTCAAAAGCAAATGTAGACATTTTTTCATAAAATATTTCAGAATAAATTAGTTTAGTATTTGTCAACATGTTTTTCATTCCTGTCCTATTCATAATTTTAATATAAAACGTTTCTGGATTAGTGTTGTTAAACCCTGAGAAGTATGGGAATTTCTCATAAAATGTTTTCGAGCTGCCTTTTGGCGGAGTTGGACAATGTTCCCATTGATTATAAGTAAACACATTTCTAGGATTAGCAGATTTATGCAAATAGGCATGCCCATAATGATTAAAGCAACACATTTCTTCATAATTTGATGAACCTTGTAAACAATCATGTTCTGTTAATTTTGCTTCAAATGAGATGGGACTACATAGCCCCCAAAGCCAATCACACAGCATTATGCCGCATTTAGCGTGCATATTATCTCGAAACATTTATCCATTTTTTCAGTGTTCCAATTTTTCACCATATTTTTAACTCATTCATCAAACAATTTTCTCTCCTAATTTAATCTAGATTCCACGACCGGGATATGGTGCCAATTTTCAATTTTCTTATATTCAAACTGGGCCGATCCAGGCCTCTTGAAAGAATACGAGTAGTGCAAGAGTCCATCACAAACAGTCTTTATTACGTGTAAAAACCCAATGCATTTTGGGCCTTTCGTACCCTTCTTCGGGGGTCACTACAATTAAATGATAACATAATAAATGATTAACACTTCTCATCATGAGTAAATGCATTTGCAACATAATTTCATTACTTTTATATTTCGTCATTTAAAACATAATTTCATGGTACATTGCATCGTCATGTCTCCTACTATATACTTCATTCGTCACACGCCAATCCCTCCTGCTCAGGATGTAATCCTACTTTCCCCCTATTCCTAACCCAGCTGTCAACCATTCTAACACTCCCTCCCTTCACCATAATCATACTCAAACCCTCAAATCTTGCTTCAGTACCGTCCTATTCAAAACGAGTGGTTGTTTTTAAACAGGTTAATCGATTTCAATGCACGTGTAATATTACGTCATTTTCACACTGCTAATATCGTGCCGTGGGCTCAAAGATACCCCTATGCTTCCCTCGCGCTGTTTTATCTCAATGAAACTTTGTCCTCCCCCTCCTGTGCATACCTGTTTTGATTCTCTATCGACAGTCTGCCGTCCTCGCCATGATTCTCAAACGGTGCAAAGCCGCCTATTCCCGCCCGCTCTTTTAAATCAATCCATCCCTGTGTTCCCCCTCCCGATTGGCTAAAAACCAAGACATCCTGCCCTTTTTCGTGCCACATTCTCTGTGTGAACTACGTATACCAAGATGCATGCCTTCAATACATAATGCAATCCATTTTCATCATTCACTGTCCAATTTGACACTTTCCCAGACTCTTGTGCCATCTCCACTGTACATGCAGGTGTGGACATCATTGGTGTGAAGTCAACTGTGTCCTCTGTGCAACTTTGTAGACATATGTATTGTCTATGTGCAGGTGACTTAAGGGGCAATACTATACCCAGGCGTATGTCACCAGTGCCTAAATTGGGTGGCGGATGAAGGTTGACTGTACAGGTGTTGGGCTGACATGCCCAGGAATCATACATACTGTTTTGCATGTGCTCTTTCCATGATGACCTACCTTTTGGTCACTGTGATGACGGGTGATTTTCACCCTTTGCCACAATGCTTAACTTTAGTTGCACTTTGTGTACACACATTTTACATTGGATGTACACACTGATGGGGTGTTTTCATACATTCGCCCAGTGCTATTTCAAAGCTTGACTTGTGTAGCCCACACTCTGGTTTACTTCACACATGTGATGGTAGTTACTTTGAGTGTCATGAATTAAGATCACTGTTGGGGCTATTTGTCAGGCACTACGCACTGTTGGCATGATATTGTTATGAAATGTATTTGGCTGACATGCCTGTGGCTGGTGTCTGATGGATGTGTGTCACATCATCCTCCCTATGGATTGGATGACATCAGTGATAGGCAACATGACACATATGGGTGGGGTGGTATCAGTGATAGGCAACATGACACATATGGGTGGGGTGGCAGCAGTGATAGGCAACATGAGACATATGGGTGGGGTGGCATCAGTGATAGGCAACATGACACATATGGGTGGGGTGGCAGCAGTGATAGGCAACATGACACATATGGGTGGGGTGGCATCAGTGATAGGCAACATGACACATATGGGTGGGTAAGGCAGTGGTGTTACACAACATGCCCCTATGGGTGGGGTGGCATCAGTGATAGGCAACATGACACATATGGGTGGGGTGGCATCAGTGATAGGCAACATGACACATATGGGTGGGTAAGGCAGTGGTGTTACACAACATGCCCCTATGGGTGGGGTGGCATCAGTGATAGGCAACATGACACATATGGGCGGGGTGGCATCAGTGATAGGCAGCATGACACATATGGGTGGTGTAGCATCAGTGATAGGCAAAATGACACATAGGGGTGGGTGAGGCAGTGGAGTTACACAACATGCCCCTATGGGTGGGGTGGCATCAGTGATAGGCAACATGACACATACGGGTGGGGTGGCATCAGTGATAGGCAACATGACACATATGGGTGGGGTGGCATCAGTGATAGGCAACATGACACATATGGGTGGGTGGCCTCAGTGATAGGCAACATAACACATATGGGTGGGTGAGACAGTGGTGTTACACAACATGCCCCTATCGGTGGGGTGGCATCAGTGATAGGCAACATGACACATATGGGTGGGTGGCCTCAGTGATAGGCAACATAACACATATGGGTGGGTGAGGCAGTGGTGTTACACAACATGCCCCTAGGGGTGGGATGGCATCAGTGATAGGTAACATGACACATAAGGGTGGGGTGGCGTCAGTGATAGGCAACATGAGACATATGGGTGGGGTGTCAGCAGTGATATTTTCAAAATTGGCACATATGGGTGGGGTGGCATCAGTGATAGGCAACATGACACATATGGGTGGGTGAGGCAGTGGTGTTACACAACATGCCCCTAAGGGTGGGGTGGCATCAGTGATGGGCAACATGACACATATGGGTAGGGCGGCATCAGTAATAGGCAACATGACACATATAGGTAGGGTGGCATCAGTGATAGGCAACATGACACATATGTTAAAACAATAATTGACAGACGTGAATATCACCGGCGCCATCTTGCCTAATAAGAGCCACTGTCCGCACGTAAAAGGCATCCATTTCAGGTGCCGCGGCGATCTCGCGCTTTGCGAGTCACCTATGATTCACTCTGACCTCGCAACCATCCCCGGTGCCCTGATTCAGCATGACCAAATGCTTTGAGGTCATAAAACTTTGTCCTCATGACAAATCCCCGGAGCCACTTCACACCCCTAAACACGTTTGTCCTTTCATCCTCCACACTCGAGCAGGCCCTTCTGATAACCCCCAACTGCACCTGGCCACTCGATCCAGTCCCAGAAGGTAAACCGAGCCTTGCGGACGTATTTTATTGCCCCCACACAGCAGGACTTATTGCACGAACAGAAATGCTTGATCTTATCACTTGCATAACCCTTAGATCTGACCAATCCCATACATTTACAGATCCAGTCGGAATGTCCAGCTGCGAGATATCAATCACTAATCAAGATCCGGGTGGGGGACGACAAACTGTTGGGACTCTGTGAGAACCTGCTGGGGGCGGGAATTCCTAGGATGTTTGACCACCAATAAAGTTGCTGTAAATTGTATAAAAAGTGAAGCAGCGGAGAAGTCGCTAGAACACCACCTGAAGACATTTCCTTGAGTCGGACCTGACATGTTCTCCTATGGAGCAATAAACCTGTTCTTGCTTTCCAGTTGTCAGCGCCTGTCTCTTTATTTTGGTAACTATCGATATTGGGAATTAGAGGCGCCTTGCGCCAAACAGCCTTGGTATTCGTTAGAGATTGGCTGTTTTTCCTACAAATTGGCGCCCAACGCGGGGCCCATCAGCAACAAGAGGTCCAGTAGAGAGGTCCTAACGACGGAGTGAGCGACTGCAACGATCGGGAACGTGCACTACGCCTGAAAGAGATCCTCATCTGGCGGCCGATCATCCGAACTTCACCGGTTCCGAACGAACCTCTCTCTCGAGTGACCTACGGTCCTGACTGGGATCCCACAGGAGTGCCGCGGCTAATACGGAGAAAAGAGGACGATCGGGCGCTGGAAGTGGAAGATGAAGAACTGTCCATACGGTCCGGGTAAGGCCGTGAAAACGACTGCAGTCGAATGATTGATTGTATTGGAATTGTTTGGATTGAATACTAGTATTGCGCTTTATTGGTTCGGTAGCTCGTTAGCTATTTGGTACGTTGGTTCTTTTTGAGATATTCCCTGTTTGCAAACAAAGAAGAATAGGAATCTCCTCTCTCTTTGCAGGCAGCGAAGGATAGGTAGCGGACCTTTGTCCACAATTGTTTGAGATCTTTATTTGTCCGATTATACGTCATTTCTATCTTCTCCCCACTGATTGGTAATTGGTTCAGCCCGGACAGCTTATTGGAGGTCAGTCATCCGGTTCCACCGGAGGGCACCCCTAATAAGGGAATGTATGTAAAATATGGATTAGTCGCTGTAGTTTATAGCAAACTATGGCACAAGCACACTAGGAAGGATCGAGAAAATCAGTGGCCACTAAAATAGAAACACTAGAGATAGCCTTACGCGAAAAGAAAACTACGCCGACTATGCTTGACAGTTTCGGCTAATGGCGAAAAAAACAACACAGCGAAAGGAAAGAGATGAAGCAAGAATAGAAAAAGAACTACGGAAATCAGCTCACCTAGCTGGCAAAAAGTTAGAAGAGGAAGTTAAAGAAAGAGAAAAGGCTAGGAAGGAGCGAGAGGCAGAGATCTCAGGTCAATACCCGGTTAGAGCTCCCTCAACTCTTTACCCTGAGCTCCCATCAAAACAAAGGATAGACGACGATCTACTCCTAGGTCCACCGATTATCTATATGCCACCTCCCTATGCCCCTATCTATCCTCTAGTGCAACAACAAGAATCTCAGAGTACCACTGAAAGTAGCGCCAGGGTCTAGGTGTCCACGGCCTCTGCGCCGACCGAGCCTCTCACGCCTAATACATTGTCTGACAACACATCAGAAAGAATTGAAGTAAAAGGGCAGTTGAGAATCTCAGGATTAAGTAAAAATGAGCGAGCAGGCATTGATAGGATAGTTAAGACCCTAGTAGACAGGAAAGAAACAGAAGAATACATAGCGGATATATGCAACTCATACGTCGACAACCGCAAACGACACTTTGTCGTGCGCTTTTGCTATCACACACTCACAGCGTATGAGGAAAAATATAAGAATAAAGGGCCGAGCGACTCATGACACTGTACAGAAAGGTAGATACAGGAGACAAGAGTTAATGCGATGTAGCAGAACTTTTCTCCTATACTTTAGAAGTCTTCCGCCACCTCATGGAGCAAGGGCAGATAGACAAAAACGCAACATCTGCAGTGACGGAACCCCCGATAGAGAGAATAGATAACATGATGCCCATTAAGGAAGCTGCCCCCTATTGGGCCCCCCCTAGTGGACAAGGAACTCACGATGACATAAATCACCAAGAAGCTAGGGGAAGGGTGGTCTATAATTGGGTATATCAGCCCTGGGATAGACAGGACATTCTGACGTTCCGAAAATCCCTGCCGGACTTACGAAAGAATCCTACTGCATTTTACACAGAGTTAGGTACAGCCCTAGGGTCAACAATAAAGACGCTAGCCGACATCGATTTGTTCTTTGAACTATGTCTGCCAGCCGATGTGTGGAAACAGATCAGGAAAGTAGACCACACAGACGTGTTCGGTCATACCTGGAGACAACTCGATGTGCTAGATAAACAGCGAATCCCTGGACAGAAACCCTTGAAAGCCATACTAGACCTACCTGACAAAATAGTGCAGAAGGTAAAAACCCTGATTCCTGAGAAAAAGATAGATTGGTCTATTGTAACAGCTTGCCGCCAGAAGCCTCAAGAAGATGTCTCAGTGTTCTTCTCCCGGTTCGAGACAGTGTTCTCTGATTATAGTGGACAAGACATGTCCACTGCGACCGAACATCACTTGATCGTACAGAACTATGTCAAGGGTCTGTTGCCAGAAGTCTCACAGAAACTACAGACCAGTGAGAGCAGTTGGGCGGCCTCTAAACCAGCGGCCATCCTCCAGATGGCCCAAATCTATGAACACCAGAAAAACGAAAACGAAAGGGCCAACGAAAAGAAAAAGAAAGATTTGAAAGAAAGAGTCATGATAGCGCAGCTACAGGGTGTATATTCGGAGAGGGAACAGTACAAGGGAGGATATCAGCAAAATACCCCTAGAACACCACCACCTAGAAATAACGTGCCTACCCCATACAACGGACGCCGAAACTTAGGGGAAGATCAGTGTGCATTTTGTAAAGGGTATGGACACTGGAAATCCCAATGCCCGATCCTGGCAGAAATAAATATAGAAAAAGGAACGAGAGAATTAGTAAATGGGCCAAGAGGTAGAGGACAAGGAAGAGGGTACGCTAATGATGTTAGTGAAGAGAGGCCAGGTAAGACAAATGCTTTTAACCGCCCCCGACAGAACCAGTATCAGCAATCGGACTACGACAACACGTACGACTTTGCATAGGACAGCCAAGGGCAAGGGAGGGATCCAGTCGAGCTCTCTGTTGATCAGCAAGGCCCTTATGTTACCGCAAAGGTCCTGGGCATGGAGTCACCATTTTTGGTAGACAAAGGAGCAACACGTAGTGCACTATCCAAACGACTGAATCCAAGGGCACCCTTGTCTGGCTCACATGTGACCTCAATAGGATTTGATGGTACGCCCTCCACTAACCCTTTGTCCAGGCCCATCCCTTTTAATCTAGAAAATAACATAATTGACATGACGTTCCTTCTCTCTTCCAACACCCCAGACGCCATTATGGGTCTCAATTTACTGAAGCACTTCCGTGCAACTATTTGTTGCTTCCCGGACGGAGTGCGAGTCATCTTATATGACAACCACCAACATCAGAGGGATAGTCCACTCCAACGCATGTATCCCATTTCCAAAGCAGACACATCCCTACTGGATGTTTTACAATCGCACTTGTGGGCTAGGGCTGACTCAGACGTAGGACAAATGATGATTGACCCAGTGCATGTAACAATATGACAGGACGCGACTCGACCAAAGGTACCGCAGTACAAAATCTCATCAGAGGGAGAGAGAGCACTCACAGAAATCATTCATTCGCTCGTAGAAGCAGGGGTGGTAGAAGAAGTGGTGAGCAACATTTGTAACAGTCCTATTCTGCCAATCATAAAGAAGCAGCGAAAGGGAGACGGAAAAGCCTACCGCTTTTATCATTGACCTAAGGGAGGTGAAGAAGATCGTAGTGCCCCAATATCCAGTCGTGTCCGACATTACCACCATCCTGACCCTCATCCCACCCACTGCCACCATTTTCACTGTCATCAATCTCAAAAATGCATTCTTTTCTATACCCATTCATTAGGACAGCCACTATCTTTTTGGATTTACACTAAGATCCTGCTCATTTAGATTTTGTAGAGCACCACAGGGGTACACAGAAAGTCCGAACATCTATAGTCAGGCACTCAAACGAGAGCTGGATGCCATACAATTGCCAGATGGAGTAGCACTGATACAATACGTAGACAACATTTTGCTAGCAGCAGACACCACTCCAATAGCGGTCGCTGCCACCATTCAGTTACTACATTTCCTTGCCGAAAATGGTCACAAGGTCTCCAGCAAGAAACTGCAATTCTGCCAACCACAAGTGACGTATTTAGGACACCTTTTATCAAAGGAAAGGAGGACGCTCACACCAGACAGGATCCAGACCATTCTAGACACTCATGTCCCCAAAAACCAGAAACAAGTCCGCTCACTGATTGGCCTCACTTCATTCTGTCGATAATGGTTACCAAACTTCAGCCTCACCGTCAAACCCCTTCTCTCCCTCCTAGCCAAAGACACACCCTTTCCACTCCCTTGGACACCCGAATGCCAGTCAGCATTCAAAGAACTGCGAGATGCCCTTTGCTCAGCACCCATTCTAGGAACACCGGACTACTCCAAACCATTTTCCCTCTACACACACGAAAGGGAGGGATGTGCATTATCTGTCCTGACACAATCAAATGGCCACAAGCAACGCCCCTGTGCGTATTTCTCTGCCACCCTCGACCCAGTAGCTAGAGTACTGCCCGCGTGCTTGCACGCTGTAGCAGCTGCAGCAGTCTCCATATGACAGAGTGAGGGAATAGTGCGCTCCAACCCCATCACAGTGCTAGTACCACATGCAGTCAACACATTGCTAAACCAGACTAAGACGCAACATTTGACGAGTGCCCGACTGACTGGATACAAACTGACTCTGTTAGCACCGCACATTACACTGAAACGATGCTCCACCCTCAATCCAGCCACATTGCTGCCTCTTCCAGAAAATGACCCTAATGCAATTTCGCTACACGACTGCGTAACGCTCACTGACGAACAGACTAAAAGTAGAGTTGATCTCCGAGACACCGCCTTCCCAGAACCAGACGGGGAACTATGGGTAGATGGCTCATGCCTCAAGCTCCCTGATGGCACTACCTCAGCAGCATATGCCGTTACCACAGCCCGAACTGTCCTAGAAACCGCCCGCATTGCCCAACAATCTGCCCAAGCAACTGAGCTCATCGTCCTTATACGAGCATGCATTCTAGCGGCTGGCACGACAGTCAACATATACACCGATAGCCAGTACGCCTTTGGGGTGGTTCACCATTTCGGGCTCCTTTGGAGGGAAACAGGGTTCCTGACGTCACACGGCACACCCATCTTGCACAGAGACCTAGTCTCCGCATTAACAGAAGCAGTCCTCCTCCCCAAGCAGTTAGTAGTAATTAAGTGTCAGGCTCATAAGAAAGTGACCGATCTCATTGGGCAGGGAAATGCACTAGCAGACATTACCGCCCGAACCACAGCACAAGACAGAACCACGACACGCATATATGTGACCAGGTCACAAGCAGAACACTGGACTGACACTAGGGCGACCGTAAGGGACATACAGACGCAAGCACACAGAGCGAACTGACTGAATGGGCACGGGTGAGTCTGAAAGATGAGAAAGGCTGCTGGAGGACAAAAGACGGTGACAAATAGTTGTTACCAAACGCCTATCTGATCCCCATATTGACCATGGCATATTTACCCACACACATAGGATCCGCCCCATGACTGAACTGATCACTAGGGTATGGCATAACAGCAAGATTGCAGACTCAGCAAGACGTTTGGTACAGCAATGCATGGTGTGCCTACAACACAACCCAGGGAAGGGGACAGTAGTACCACGGGAGGGTTTGGGATCCCCAATCACCCCTTTGAAATCCTCCAAATGGATTACATACAGTTAGAAAGGTGCCATGGTCTCTAATACGTCTTAGTCATCGTGTGCGCTTTCAGCAAATGGGTGGAAGCATACCCCACTCGAGACAATACCGCCACAGCTACTGCTAAGGTGTTGCTAAAGGAATTCTTCCCTAGATACGGCCTTTGCCGAATTTTATGGAGCGACAATGGCCCCCATTTCGTAGCGGAAGTGATTCAAAACATTCTGAAGGGCTTAGGGGTGAAGCAAAAGTTCCACGCCGTCTTTCACCCCCAATCAGCAGGCCTAGTAGAACGACACAATGCCACACTAAAGTTAAAACTGGCAAAAATAGTCGCCACCACTGGGCTGAAATGGCCCGATGCACTCCAACTGGCATTGCTTTCAATGCGTTCCACCCCAACCAAACACAGACTAACACCGTATGAAGTAGTCTTTGGCAAGCCTATGAACATTTGGGCGGCACCAAAACCAACCACCATTAATGATGTCCCGGGCATATTAATGTCTGATTACCTGTACAAGTTAACAAACAAATTAATGCTTATCCACCAACAGGTGCTGCATGCCATTCTGGACGTGTCCAGGGGCCCAGGACATGATATCAGACCTGGGGAATTTGTCTTAATCCGAAACTTCCAGAGGTCGAAGAGCCTGGAACCCAGGTGGACGGGCCCCTGGCTAGTCCTCATCACCACCCGAACCGCCCTTCGAGTGGAAGGAAAGAAAAATTGGCTGCATGCCCACCACTGTCGAAGGATTTCACCAACCCTGACAACCAGCACGGAAGTGGACGTCCAAGAAGAGCTCCTGACCAAAGATCGACCATCCTTGAACTGCTACCCACAGACAGAGACTCTAGAACTGGCAGAGTATCCGACCCTACCGTACCATCCAAGAAAGGATACAACTTGAGGTCGACCAAAGGAGGGCGTCTCGAGACGTAAACCACTAACTAAGTCAAAAGTCTCAGATCGGTAGCCAACACTACAAAGGCTATCAGGAGATAAGCTAGATGAAGTATGTGGTCCTGTGAGTCATCGAGCCCCTTGAAAATGATGGAAGATCCCGGACACCGAAGAACCGCCGCAACAACACCAAGACTGCCAAAATTCACAAAGTAAAGACAATCGCACTCATAGCAGTATCTCTCACCAGCCTCTTGCTAATGGTCACAATCTGGATCATCGAAGAGAGTGCTCCTGCTTATCAAACATTGATGCCCACTGTGCAACCCACCACTAAAAAGAACACTATCTGGTATCACTGTCACCTCGCCTCCGAGAACGATGCAGAGAGTTCTGGAATAACTCTTTCATCCAACTGTTGCACCAACACAATCTTGTTGCAAATGCTACGAACTGTTGGGTCTGTGGGCTGCTACCACATGCCACTGAACATTCTATTCCTTTTATCCCATCACCTTTTTCTGTTCATGGGTCCTGCCTTGCCTGGTTAATGCTCCTACAAGAAAGCTACAAAGACAATGCCACATCCGATGGGACAATAAAACTATTCTATAACGAGTTCTGGCTGAACAAAACTGGAAGAACGGCTGTTCCCTTTTGTCCTTTCACTTCAAATGAAACCTTCCCAATGAACATTCCTGCAAAAGAACGAGTGGAAATGCAAGTGTTCAATAATCCAGTCAGAACCACCTTCTCCTTTCTAAAGAAAAGAACAGCTGCAACCACAACTGTGGCCTTATCTGTGGTGAACGTCTCAGGTCTTGTCTGCATCGAAGGCCATGGGGCGAAAACCGTGACCCCCCTTCGTTTGTTGCATCGCCCAATATGTACTTCATCTGTGGTACTAAAGCCTACACCTAGCTCCCAAAAGGAAGGGGGGGGCTCGTGCTATATTGCCTTTGTTCTGCCTCCGACCTACACTGCACCTACTGGACATCACCGAGAAAAATTGTCCGGAGACACAGACCAAACAGATTCTACTGCATCCCAGTTCCTTGATGCAGTTAAAGGCCTTGTTCCACTTTGGGGTCCGATGGCAAACAGCCGGGCCATTCGACACCTGTCTCAAATAGCAGAAATAGCTTTGAACGTAACAGCTGGCATCCTCACTAACAACACTGCCGAGCTTCAAGCAGTCCGCCTGATGACTTTGCAAAACCGTCTTGTTTTAGACGTGGTACTAGCAGACCGTGGAGGAGCATGCCGCATCATCGGTGCCAGCTGTTGTACCTGTATCTCTGACAGCTCGCCTTCTGTCTATAAGGCGATCGAACATCTGCACAGACTGGCATCTGAGATCCATCAAGAACAAGAGACTTGGACACTTGGAAGCTGGTTTTGGGGCATATTAAAAGAGTAGGGATGGAAAATATTGATGGTCCTCTTGGTTCCGATTTTTACCATATGTGGCTGCTGTTTGGGGATACACTGCATACCACCCTTGTGCTCTCTATGTCTGAACTCTTTATGCCCTAAAAGTCTAGACTCTCGCATAGAACGAATCAATGCAATACATGACACTGAGATAGAGAACATTATGGGGATCGAAGTAGATTAGCAAGATGTCTTGGGAATGTTCAAAGGGAGGACTGTTAAAGCAATAATTGAAAGACGTGAACATCACCGGCGCCATCTTGCCTAATAAAATCCACTGTCCGCACATAAACAGCATCCATTTCAGGTGTCGCGGCCATCTCGCGCTTTGCGAGTCACCTATGATTCACACTGGCCTCGCAACCATCCCTGGTGCCCTGATTCAGCATGACCAAATGCTCTGAGGCCATAAAACCTTGTCCTCGTGACAAAGTCCCGGAGACACTTCACACCCCTAAACACGTTTGTCCTTTCATCCTCCACACTCGAGCAGGCCCTTCTGATAACCCCCAACTGCACCTGGCCACTCGATCGGTCCCAGAAGGTAAACCGAGCCTTGCCGACATACTTTATTGTCCCCACACAGCAGGACTTATTGCACGAACAGAAATGCTTGATCTTATCACTTGCATAACCCTTAGATCTGACCAATCCCATACATTTACAGATCCTGTCGGAATGTCCAGCTGCGAGATATCAATCACTAATCAAGATCCGGGTGGGGGACGACAAACTGTTGGGACTCTGTGAGAACCTGCTGGGGGGGGGAATTCCTAGGATGTTTGACCACCAATAAAGTTGCTGTAAATTGTATAACAAGTGGAGCAGCGGAGAAGTCGCAAGAACACCTCCTGAAGACATTTCCTTGTGTCGGACCTGACGTGTTCTCCTCTGGAGCAATAAACCCATTCTTGCTTTCCAGTTGTCAGCGCCTGTCTCTTTATTTTGGTAACTATCGATATTGGGAATTAGAGGAGCCTTGTGCCAAACAGCCTTATTATTCGTTAGTGATTGGCTGTTTTTCCTACACATATGGGTGGGGTGGCATCAGTGATAGGCACCATGTCACATAAGGGGGGTGGCATCAGTGATAGGCAACATGACACATATGGGTGGGGTGGCATCAGTGATAGGCAACATGACACATATGGGTGGGGTTGCTGCAGTGATAGGCAACATGACAGATATGGGTGGGGTGGCAGCAGTGATAGGCAACATGACACATATGGGTGGAGTGGCAGCAGTGATAGTCAACATCACACATATGGGTGGGGTGGCATCAGTGATAGGCAACATGACACATATGAGTGAGGTGGCAGCAGTGAGGGGTAACATGCCCCTATGGGTGGGGTGGCAGTGGTGGTGGTGGGTAACATGTCCCTATGGGTGGGGTGGCAGTGGTGGTGGGTAACATGCCCCCATGGGTGGGGTGGCAGTGATGGTGGGTAACATGCCCCTATGGGTGGGGTGGCAGTAGTGGTGGCCATGGGTTCCTCAAGGAAGCTTGGTAATGATGGACAGGGTCTGGAACCCCTGGATTTGTTTGTGGGGTGGGTGTCCGACTTACCGTCTGCGCAGTCCGCGTCTGTTCCTGATCCGGTCATATATGTACTGGACTGGTATGACCTGAGCGATTGGATTCATGCTCCGTCTCGATCCATTACTGGCTGCTCCATTTCGAATCCATGGAATGGGTAAATGGCGCGAATCGGAGTTTATATGCTGCTCTTCCGGGTGCTGTGAAGTGCTGTTCGTGGCGACCTGTCCGGAACGTAGGAACTGCGCATCGTACTTGACCGGCCAGAAGTAGCAGTGTTTAGTTGCCGGGAGGCACGAATTGAGTGCTTCCGGGTCAGGCTCAGACGGAAATTGATGATGGAATCGGAGCGTGTGGATCGGTTGGGTATTTTGCACTTTTCTGCATCGTACTTCCTCACCCGGACGGTCCTGCACCTGGTACGGTTCGGCCGTAAGGGTAAGGTAAAGCTACTGACATGTCTCGGAGGGCTGACCGACCGAGATCAGAATCGACCCCTAAATATACAAATGTAAAAAATAAATACAATCATTATATAATTTTTTGTCTTTCATTTTTCTAATTTATTTAATATTTTATTAAAACACTCAATATCCACATTGTCCAAAAACACTGCATCCCACTCCATAAAACAATTATTATTTAAATATCAAATCTGTAATTTTTTTTATGTTTATTTTCTTAATACATAAATAACTAGTACCACACCTTATCCTATAATAAAACAACAATCCACACCAACTACATTTATAATTTTAAATTTTATTTTTAAATATTGTTCTATTTTTTTCTAGTTAAGAAAAAATCTCCAGCCTTATTCCCTAATAACCAAACATCCCACTCATAAAACAACATTTCAAATGTCAAATGTCAAATTTAAATTTAAATTTGAAACCAATATTTTTAAAACACTCCCCACCCATATCCCCTAAAAACCCAACATCCCGCTCCTAAAACATTTCAAATTTCAAATGTATTTTTAATTTTAAATTTGATACGAATATTTTTAAAGCACTCCCCACCCTTTTCCCCTAATAACCCAACATCTCGCTCCTAAAACAACATTTCAAATTTCACATTTCAAATTTTAATTTTAAAGTCCATTTTCAAACTAATATTTTTAAAACACTCCCCACCATTATCCCCTAATAACCCAACATCCTGCTCCTAAAACAACATTTCAAATTACAAATTTGCAATTTAATTTTACATTTTAAACTAATATTTTTAAAATGCTCCCCACCCTTAACCCTTAATGACCCAACATCCTGCTCCTAAAACAACATTTCAAATTTCAATTTTCAAATTTTAAATTTAATTTTACATTTTCAACTAATATTTGTAAAACACTCCCCACCCTTAGCCCCTAATAGCCCAACATCCCACTCCTAAAACAACATTTCAAATTTCAATTTACAAATTTTAAATTTAATTTTAAATTTTAAACTAATATTTTTAAAACAGTCCCCACCCTTTCCCTTAAATAACCCAACAACCCGCTCCTAAAATTTAGATAACAATTATTATTTGAATATAATTTATTACAACTATTAATACAATAAAAACTACAATATTTTATTATTAAAAAATACTACTTCGACATTTTCAAAAAAACAATATTTTATACATTCTGTTTTTTTTTTAAATATTTTTTACAACACTATCATATGATATTTTTTTATTAGGATATTTTTGACTCAATATTTAATTCTTCAATATATTTTAATTTAAAAAAAAACAATATTTTTGTCATCGATATTAAAAACATTGATATACTGGTATTGTCGATTAAAAAAATCGATATTATGGTCAGTCGATATTTCAAATTCAATATTATGACCATTTACTGACCAGAAGTGATAACTGCATGTAAAATATTATGCCAACAACTTAAGTAAAAATACAAGATAAAGGGATCTGTGGGAAATACATTGCACAAGTACTGTAATTCACAGCATACAGACAAAGGGGTAAAAGTATTGAAGGCTACCATTCCTCTACAAATCCTATGCTTGACATTTCATGTCCTCCCTTGTATTTTTTTTTTTTTTTTAGTTTTATACAGCGCGAACTTTTGACATGAATCCGAATCGGGTATCAGAGCGCTTTACATAGCACTAGGTACGTTATATGAGGACACACATTCATTTTTGTTAGGCACAGGGAGATTAAGTTATTTGCCCAGAATCACAGGATGTTTTGGCGTTGTTACCGAGACTTGAACCGAGTTCCTTAAGTCCGAGGTCGCGCGCCCTAGCCGTTAGGCCAATGTAAATTACTATAAAGCCAGGGCACAATCTCTAAAAAAGAAGTGGGGGCATTAACCTAGTTAATCAGTATGCAAGTGGCATTGCAGCATGTGGTATCGCAGCGTGCGACATCACAGCGCGTGACATCACAGGAAGTGGTATCACAAGAAGTGATATTAGATCTTAAGCCCTCACATATATGTTTTGCAGGTGTATCATGAGCACATTCGTGCACATTTCGAGTATACTTGCAAACCCTCCTGATTTAGGCAGAAGATTCACACTTTTGTACGATACATATAAAACAATGTTGCCGTTTGTCATCATTAAGCTTTCGATAGCCATAGTGCTTAAAAAAAAATAGTGATATTTAAATTATTACGGGAGTGAAAAAACGGTCCGTGACCAATGCTTTCAAAGAATTCAATTCAATTTTGTACAAATTAACAACACTGGTATCTAATACCCTCACAAGTTTCTTATGCATGCATTAAATACCTCTTTATTCGTGCACATTTCAAGAGAACACACAGACGAAAAGAAAGATTTTAGCCCAATTATATTCAAAGATATATCAACATTTATTTTGAATACGTATTAAATTCTTTTCAATAGACATAGGTTGTGCGCAGAAAGAGAAAAGGGTAGTGGGGACGGGTAGTGAAAGTGCAAATCGTAGGATTAGGAAGGAACAGATAGACACTTTTTAAAAAATCACTGGTAAGTAAAGACCAGACAATGTTGACCTGTCAAATGGTAGGCTTTCATTTACATGTACTCTGTAAATCCACAATCCATTTAGAAACAATATTACCATCTGGCGCATGTACATTGACGATGTGCTGATGGTCTGGCAAGGTACTGAGACCCAACTTAACACCTTTCATTGTTGGCTCAACACGCAATCCACTGATATGCAATTCTCCTTAGACCACAGCACGAAAGAAATACACTTTTTAAATATCACTATTAAAGTTGAGGACGAAAAACTCCACACCACACTATATAGAAAGGCCAGTGAACGTAACACTCTCTTAATATACCCTAGCCATTACCCCGGGAGCCTAATAGATAACCTGCCTTACGACCAATTTTTGAGGGTGAGACGCAATTGCTCCAAAAGGGAAGATTACTTCTCTGAATTACTAAATAGACTGAAAGACAGAGGGTATCCCATCAGGCTTTTGAAAAAAGCCCGCAAGAGAGCCTGGTACAACCACAGAGAATTCCTCTTGACACCCAGGGAGAAGGAAAATGCGAGTCAAGGTAGACTCACATGTGTTACTATGTTTTGCACAAAGAGTAATCAAATCAAGAAAATGATTAATAAGTACTGGCACATGGTCGCTGACGACCTTAACATGCCTGAACCTCCTCTGCATGCGTTCCAGAAAGGCAAGAGCCTCGGGAACACACTGGTCAAATCCCTACTACCTGTCAAGATGATAAATGCCCCAAAACATCTATGGATTATCGCCCCAATCAAGAGCCACTACAAATGTGGCAGCTGCAAGGCTTGTCCCTTAACTAATGAAACCAAAACCTTCACACACAATAACTACACCCACACCCAAAAAGAACATACTAACTGTAACTCCTCCGGAGTTAAATATGCCATTCAGTGTCCTTGCGGCTTTTTGTACATAGGCCAGACAACGCATTCTGCAACATTGCAGTAAAATCAGATGTGCCACACAGGGAGCACCATTAGTTAAGCACTTTACAAAATTTGGACACGCTGCGGAAAGCTTGAAATGGTGGGTGATAGAGAAGGTACACATAAATCCAAGAGGAGGGTGCCTCTCACATAACTTCAACTATCGTGAATGCAAATGGATCCATACTTTCAACACTATACTGAAGGGATTAAATGAATACGAGGAAATAGCTCGCCAGGCAGCCAATCAATGCATTTCCTTAATACGTAGCTCACTCAGCCACCGGGAATGACTCATTGGCTAATGCACAGCTTTCCAAACTTTCCACGTTGGTGACACACCTATTCGACAATCTTCATCTTGTGACACGGTAATGCGAGCGAGCGAGCGCATCGAGCGAGTCGAACCTCCTACAGGGTGTTCTCTCTCTCCGTCTCCCTCTCACTCCTCTCCCTCTCCCTCTCTCACTCCTCTCCCTCTCTCCCTCCTCTCCCTCTCTCACTCCTCTCCCCTCCTCTCCCTCCTCTCCCTCTCTGTCTCCCTCCCACTCCTCTTTCTCTCCCTCCTCTCCCTCTCTCACTCCTCTCCCTCTCCCTCCTCTCCCTCTCTGTCTCCCTCTCACTCCTCTTTCTCTCCCTCCTCTCCCTCTCTCTCTCTCTCCCTCCTCTCCCTCCTCTCCTCCCTCACCGTCCTCTCCTCCCTATCCCTCCTCTCCCTCTCCTCCTCTCCCTCTGTCTCCTCTCCCTCTCCTTCTCCCCACTCTCCCTCTTTCTCCCTTCTCTCCCTCCTCTCCCTCTATGTCTCCCTCTCACTCCTCTTTCTCTCCCTCCTCTCCCTCTCTCTCTCTCCCTCCTCTCCCTCCTCTCCTCCCTCTCCCTCTCTCTCTCTCCGTCTCACTCCTCTCCCTCTCCCTCCTCTCCCTCTCCTTCTCCCCACTCTCCCTCTTTCTCCCTTCTCTCCCTCCTCTTCCTCTCCCTCTATCTCGCCTCTTCCTATAACTCTCTCGTCTCCGTCTCACTCCTCTCCCTCCCCCTCCTCTCCCTCCTCTCCCTCCTTTCCCTCTCTCTCCCTTCTCTTCCTCTCCCTCTCTCCCTCCTCTTCCTCGCCCTCCTCTCCCTCGTCCTCTCCCTCCTCTCCCTCCCTCCTCTCTGTCTCACTCCTCTTCCTCTCCCTCCTCTCCCTCTTCCTCTCCCTTCTCTCCCTCCTCTTCCTCTCCCTCTATCTCCCTCTCTCCCTCCTCTTCCTCTCCCTCTCTCTCTCTCCGTCTCACTCCTCTCCCTCTCCCTCCTCTCCCTCTCCCTCCTCTCTCTCTTCCTCTCCCTTCTCTCCCTCCTCTTCCTCTCCCTCTCTCCCTCCTCTTCCTCTCCCTCTCCTTCTCCCTCCTCTCCCTCTCTCTCCCTTCTCTCCCTCCTCTTCCTCTCCCTCTCTCTCCCTCTATCCCTCCTCTTCCTCTCCCTCTCCTTCTCCCTCCTCTCCCTCTCTCTCCCTTCTCTCCCTCCTCTTCCTCTCCCTCTCTCTCCCCTCTTTCTCTCACTCCTTCTCTCTCCTCTCCGTCTCACTCCTCTCCCTCCCCTACTCTCCCTCCTCTCCCTCTCCCTCCTCTCCCTCTCCCTCCTTTCCCTCTCTCTCCCTTCTCTCTCTCCTCTTCCTCTCCCTCTCTCTCCCTCTCTCCCTCCTCTTCCTCTCCCTCTCTCTCTCTCCGTCTCACTCCTCTCCCTCTCCCTCCTCTCCCTCTCGCTCCTCTCCCTCTCCTTCTCCCCACTCTCCCTCTTTCTCCCTTCTCTCCCTCCTCTTCCTCTCCCTCTCTCTCGCCTCTTCCTCTAACTCTCTCTTCTCCGTCTCACTCCTCTCCCTCTCCCTCCTCTCCCTCTCCCTCCTCTCCCTCCTCGTCTCCCTCTCACTCCTCTTCCTCTCACTCCTCTCCCTCTCCCTCTCTTTCCTCTCCCTCTCTCCCTCCTCTTCCTCTCCCTCCTCTCCCTCTCCCTCCCTCCTCTCCGTCTCACTCTCATTCCTCTTCCTCTCCCTCTCTCCCTCCTCTCCCTCCTCTACCTCTCCCTGCAGTCTCTCTCTCTCTTCCCCTCTCTTTCTCTCTCTCTCTCTCTGGCTCTCTCCCTCAGTATCTCTCTAGCTCTCTCTCTCCATCCTTCAGTCTCTCCCCCCCTCTCTATCCCCCCTCTCTATCCCTCCTCTCTCTTTATCTCTCTCTCTCCATCTTTCAGTCTCTCTCCCTCTCTCTCTGTCTCTCCCTGCTCTCTCGCTCACTCCCTCTCTATCACTCCCTCTATCTCTGCCCCCCCCCTCATATCTCTGGCACCCTTTTCGCTGTTTCCCTTCTCTCAGGAACTTCTCACATGAGCCGCCCCTGGAAAAGCATTGCCTCTGCTGTTTGTGCATTACAGGGAGCTGTTGGTTGTGATATTATTATTAAATGCAACTACTGAGAAATAAATTCAGCAAAATATACAAATACAATGATGTAATGTTTCTAAAAAAAAATGCGGAGGTCATAAGATAAAAACCCCATGGACCTGAGGCTGGACAGAGTCCCCACGTCTCTGCTAACGCCTGAGTTTTCTAATTAATAAGATGCAGCGCCTTGAACCAGTGCGCCAAGCAGAAACTCCTTTCTAAACTGCTTGGAAGCTGCCACTGCCAGGTGTCCGACAAGATCAAGGAGCAGGAATCATGTTCACAGCAGCCGGTGCCCCTGGCTAAGACTGGTGCCTGCTGGGCCCAGGGTGGAGGGAGGTGCTACAGAGCATATTAACAGCAGCAGACACCCCCCAGCGCAGAGGCGCTACTAGAGCCACATTCCGGGAGGGGGGTCTGAAACATTTAGCAGTAGGTAGGGTTGCGCTGCAGGGGCTCTTAGGACAAAGCCTCTTTAACAAGCACACACACGGTCTTTTAATGACCTGTGAAGTGCTCGGATGCGGCTGTGTGTGTGTGCCCGGGAGCTGTCTGAGCCCGGGCTGCCACACATGGGGGAAGGGGTCATTGTCACGTGACACACTCACAGAGTGAAGGCGACACAGTACGGTGTCGCGGCACACACTTTGGAAAGCTCTGGGCTAATGTATCACTTTTCCATGGCGGATTAGCTGTATGATATTCTCTGTTTAGAGATTGTATATTAACTGTGGTACCGCCAGCCTAACATTGTATACTGTAGGGCTTACCGTGTATGTGTACATATTATGTAATTGTTTTATTTGTCTCATCACTGTATATATACTCATCTCTATGAGCCATGCCGACTGTATAAACCTAATTGCATACTGTCAATTGTCCAGACAGGGTCAAGCATTTCACCTACTGTACATACTGTATCTGTATTGCTTAAAGAGACATAGATGAAGATTACACATTTACCTACTGTAACTGTATTATGCCAACAGACCCGCCTATCATTATATTCATATTGTTAACTGATATCCACGTATATTGTCTGTGTAGGTACTGCAATGTTAATGTTAATGTTAAAAATGCTTATAAAGCGCATGGCTACCCCAGTGACGGGGCATCCCAGCGCTTGCAGACAACTTGAAAGTAAGACGGACTTTGAACCAAGGGGGAGACGTGTAACGCCACTTAGGAGCACTAGGTAGAAGGGAACAACCAGGTTTTAATGAGTTTTCTAAATGGCAGGTAGTTATTTGTAGCACGTGCCTCCGCGGGGATCGAGTTCCACAGTTTCAGAGCCAAATACCTGAAGGAGCGACCGCCAGCTATGCTCCTTTGGATTTTGATGGTACAGGCAAGATGAAGGTCCGCCAAGCGGAGGGCACGTGAGGGGACATAGGACGAACACAGACCTTGTAAAACTCGGGGGCCAGAGCCGTGAAGGATTTTATGCATTAGGCAGAGGGACTTAAATTGAATAAGTTGTGTGACTGGAAGCCAGTGTAGACGCCGTAGATTATGGGACGTGTGACCGTATTTTGGTAGGGCAAACAAAATGCGGGCAGCTGCATTTTGGGCTCTTTGGAGTCTGTTGATGGCTGTTCGATTAGAGCCCAGCATTAAGACATTGCAATAGTCTATATGCGATAAAACAAGGGCTTGGACAATTGTCTGGCGTACAGGTGGTTCAAAGAAGCCCAAGATTGGTTTGAGCGACCGTAGGCGACCATAACACATGCCCGCCACTCTTTTTGCATGAGATTCTAGGGAAAGAGAGTCGTCCATAATCACGCCCAAGTTTTTTACTTCCTTCTTAGGGATGGGAGGTGGACCTAACGTGGAGGGCCACCAGTGATCATCCCACTTGTTTGTTTCCTTGCCAATCAGGAGTACCTCAGTTTTTGATGAATTTAACTGCAGGCAATTCTTGGTCATCCATCTAGAGATGGCCAGAATATCGTCTTGAAATTTGGCTTGGTCCGTATTCGTGTCCTTCGAAAAGGAGAAGATAAGCTGCGTGTCGTCCTCGTATGATATTAATTGGATCTTACGTTCTCTGGCCAACACTGCCAGAGGGCGAACTTGTACTCGTATTGTTCGCTCATTTAGAAGTGTATCCATAGTTCAACATCACACCAAACCTTCTTGTGGGCATGTATTCATTGACCTCTCTTGAAACATAGAACCCTGATTACAATGATCACCTTCCCTGGCCTCCAGCATCGCGCTGAGACCCGGATGACGCTCGTAGCATCCGAGATCGATTTTCTAATGAACGGCAGCGTGCACGTTAAACACGTTTGCCGGGATCCTTTAATTACCGGCGGGACGCGGTGCCTCATTCTCTGCCAGACCTCATGCCGAGCAGCTTGGAATGAGCCGCAACCCACACCGAAGGTAAATTATACTTAGACGGCCGTTCTAGATGCAGGCCCTTAGTATCAACTTGATTTCCGATGGCCGTTATTACCCTCCAGGCTCCCAGTTGGTGCCGGTTGTTTTAACTTGCGTGGGGCACTTTCTGCCTGTGCCTGGGTAATCAGGGGAATTGCTGTTAAGCTTCTCCACAGGCCGTATTGAATCATTCTCAGCACTTTACCCGGTTTTTCCACAATACACACTGGTACATTACCTTGTGTATAACGCAGTGGTCAGACATAGTTTTATTCACTTGTTTTTATTCACCACCATTACCTTGATCCTTCTATATATTCCTAAGTAGGAAGTGGGCCTCCTTTTTCATCACTAGTCGCAGATGACTAGGAGACAGGGTGTTGAAATTACTGCACACCTGAATAGAACATAACCTCTGGCGATCTTGGGCCAGTTTATTCACTGATGGATCCATCACCTGTGTAGCCAGGCCTGGCGCCAGGTTGAGGTCAGTAGAGACACCACCCTGATTCTCTACTCATTCACACACACACAGCGCCCTATCTAATTATGCATTTTACTCATAGGTTGCCACGTACATTCCTGATGAAGACTCGCAGCTGAGGCCACAAACTCCCCCTCCTTGCATCAGCCGAGTCGGAACGTCGACGCTCTTCCCAACAATACCTGTTCCAATTATCCATCTGCTATACCATAAAAATGCATTGGGTGCATACTGTAATTTACAGAGTACATGTAAATGAAAGTCTACCATTGGACAGGTCATCATTGTCTGGTCTTTACTTACCAGTGATTTTTGAAAAGCATCTATCTGTTCCTCCTTAATCCTATGATTTGCAATTTCACTACCCACCACCACTACCCCACTACCCTTTTCTGTTTCTGCGCGCAACCTATGTCTATTGAAAATAATTTACTTTTTTAATACAATTGGGCTAAAATCTTTCTTTTCATCAGTGTGTTCTCTTGAAATGTGCATGCATAAAGAGGTATTTAATGCATGCATAAGAAACTTGTGAGGGTATTAGATACCAGTGTTGTTAATTTGTACACAACACACATTGCAAAATTGAATTGAATTCTTTGAAAAGCATTGGTCACGGACCGTTTTTTCATTCCCGTACTGCACCCAGGTCCAATTGACTTTTGGGTTACCCCATTATCTATAATGATTTAAATTATTACAACGCCTCCTCAAGAGTAATAATCATATATAAATGCAATTTATTTTGTGCAAATAGTGGGAAAGATCAACACATCTGATGTTCTAACAGTGCATGCAAATCTATTAAACAGAGCCTGAAGAAAGAGAAAAGGTGCCTTTATTAAGTATGTGTGAAGTGCTAACAAGGTGCAAGCCTTTGTTTCCCCTCTGATGCATTTGCATCAAGTGTGAGGTTCCTGACTGCTGCCAGCCAGGAAACTCCAACAAAAGGAGGCCTGATGACCCTTTAGACTTGGCCTTTGTTATGGCCGAGTATCCCAGAAGGAGTCAGAAATAAGAGAGTCCCGTCCCTGCCTGCACATTGTTGTGATCGAAAGCAAACAATGTACGGGCGCTGCTGAATGTGTCCCGGTGTTTGGGAATGATTCTGGGACGAATTCAGCCTCTTTTTTAGTGGGGCCCAACTTCTTGGCAGGGTGGTCAGCATCCACCCTCTAAAAGAAGTGGGGGGACGCCGCAGGGCTGTAGGCTCATTGCGGCCCTGGGCAGGGAGCGTAGGTAGGGGGCCCCAGAAGAGGGGGTCAGGGCGGGGCGGAGCGCGGAGGCCAGTGAAGAGGGGTGGGGTCAGGGTGTTTGGAAGTGGAACAGAGCCGGAGGCCACCAAATCCCTGCCAGGGGCCACAACGCAAATATGTATCCATCCTCAGAGGATTATTATATTAAGGATATATGTTGGCGTGGCGGCCCCTGGGGTTTGGTGGCCCTGTGCAGGTGCACAGCTTGCACATGCCTAAGGCCGCCCCTGGACGCCGTCCACCCGCAAGGACTCCCGATTCCTGCCCTGAATAAAGCATACTTGTAAACTGTGACTCCATGCCTTTCTATTTCAATTCAAGCTGTGGGTCTGGACACAGGAAAGTTTATCGAATCTGCTGTTCGCGGACCAGGGACACTTTGTCGAGAGAGGGTCAATAGAAGATCCCAAGGGTTTGTCCTTGTTCCCCATAATCCCGCGCCCTTGGAGTCTTGACATTTGTATTCCTATGTATCCAAATCTAGTGCAGCAAGTGGTGCGGCCTGAGCACAGCGAGTGATGTATCGATTACATGTAGCTCAGTGTTGAACTCTCCTAACCGATTAATATATTTCAACGGGAGGACAGTGCTGCTCGAGAACACGCGCCGATCCACCGCCCACGCGTATGCGAGTAAGCTCTAGTCTATAGTATACATTACATAAATTAATATGGAATCGGGGTCCTCATCATGGAGGCATCTTGCCTTAGCTCTGATTTTGACTTGAGATTCCCAGGGCTGCCACTAGAGAGCGCTTGATGCATATGTGTTCTGAGAGAATCGATGTGAAACTTCAACCAGTGAAAGTGGAGGACTGAGTTGTGTATGGAATGGAATCTTGATTCTGTCGCTTCCTCGTCCTACAGTCGCAGAGACAACCAGATCACGTGAGATCGTGGCTGAGAGAGCGCGAGAGAGCAGCCGAGAGCCTGAGACTAATCATTCAAAGAGGTGGGGTGACACCGGGGAGAGAGACGAAAGGACCGGCCTGTAGGAGCAGAGGTCAGATCCTGGGACTCGCCAGCGCTTGGGGCGGTCCGTGAGGCGGAGTGAGGTATAGCGCCTAGGACGGGCATCTGGGAGAAGAGGAGCGTCTGGCATGGAGCTATAGGATCAGCGGAACACAAACCCGGAGCAGCCCTGGAGGAAGACTCTCCGTTATCAGAAGAAACGCGCCTCATAGTAGGCTCTGAGAGCAGCGAAACACAGCCCCTAAAGAGCGGCTCGCTACAGTGGTGGTAGACACGGCGCCTGGTACTGGCTTCTAGGAGCAGCAGAGTAGAGCGCCTAACACCGGCCACCCTGGGGTCGGCTCACTGCTGTGGTGACAGCGCTTGTTACTGGCTTCAAGGAGCATCAGAGCAGCTGCCCCTGACACCCGCCACTGCAGTGGAGTCAGGCACAGCGACCTGGGCTGGCTTCTAGGCACAGAGGCACACACGGGGCCGCCAGGGAGATCCAGAGATTCTCTCTTCAAGGGCAGGCTTTCCCTGTCTGCGCTCGGAGGTCCCAGTCACGGACTGACGCGGGGTCGGTCATTCATCTGCGGGGCCGGAGCCATTGGACCTGGGAAGGCTTCTGAAGATGGGGTTCATGCCCGGACCTCGGAGCTCCGTGTGGGGGGGTCTCCATCAGAAGGCGCTGATTCTGACAGGTAAGGGGTCTCTCATAATCTGCTCCCTGGTTCGCCTATGAAATGTTAATATATGCATGTGTTCCCGCCCTCAGTAATTTCAAGGATGTATATATGGTTGATTATTGCAACCCATGGTTCATACTGCTGGACTTCGGGGAGGGAATATTTCATTGTAATTAATTCCGGCATATTAATGTCCATGGAGCGTTCCTTTACATACTCTGCGTTCACATAGCATACACAGTGACGACTACACAGAATGCAGCGCTTAATTTGTACACTACGGGCAGAGTCCAAAGCGCGGTTCAGGAATCACGGCCAGCGCAATTTATTTTTAATGTTTAATTGTATTCCTTAGAGCAGTGGCGGCTGGTGACATTTGAACGTGGTAGGGCGGAAAATGATTTTTGCACTGTAGCTCACAAGCGCTTGTAACACAGTAATGGTCAATCTTGGCATACATAGGGCATCCTTGGGTGAATCATAGCATAAGGGTCGAACGGCTATCCTCATCAGAGCATGAGCACGCGGGGCTAATTGTGGCCTTTATGTCACATAACAGTGGCTGTCATTAGAATATTAACGCCCGTGACTGACACTGTGTGGTGTTTATGCACGAGGGTAGGCAGCCGCTGCACACTTGTGGCGCTGGTACAATGTTGACATCCTTGGCACGTCCTGGTAACACCTGTTCTGACTGCGCAGAATCAGACAATGTGATGCAATTGTCTATGGAAATTGAAAGCTGACATTTGGGGGAAAATAGATGAAATCGGATTTTTGAAACAAAAATGTACTTTTCTTTAGAAAAAGGAAAGATTTTTTTTTGTGCGTTCACCAAAAATGGAAAGTGCATAGTGGATAGAGCACGTGTATTTTGAGAATCTGTCATGCTGGTGTTTGAAAACAGAATGATAAATGAGCAATCCCCATTTACAGCTGCTCTTTGAAGGGTAGTTGGGGGGGATTTACAGCTGCTCGTGTTTCCTCTGTGCCAGGGGGCACTTGCTGCTGTCGTTGTTATTGCCTTGGTCGTGTGGGCGCATCCTATCCCCGCCCCATTAGGAGACTGGGGGCTGCGGCATGAGGCAACCCCCGGTCTCCTAAGGGGGAGGCTAGTTCGCATATCCGCGCCGGGCAGGAAAATTACCTGTCATTAAGAGGACACGGCACTAGCGTGTCTGCACAGCCCCGCCTCCCCCTTTTCCTGATGGTTTCTGGTCCGGCACAGTAACCGGCCGGCCAGAAACTCGTTCCTGAATGTGTGATTTAGGCACACATTGGCAGTCCGGATGGCGGTGGTGTGCATTGGGAGGGCAACGCCCCAACGGATGCACCGCCGCTGCCTTAGAGTACAGAACAGACAGCAATAAATAACAAGTCATTTGCACCAAAGCAACAGCTCGTCTTAATCTAGACTTATTAGAGCATACTCCTGATCTCCATCCTTCGGCGGTGTCCGAGCACTATGTCTGACACCCGGTGGAGCTGCTCTGTTCCGCTATTGAGGAGATCAGCCTTGGTTCATCCCCTGACCGTCACCTACCCAGCCGGACTTTGGGCACATTTTTTCTCCCCATCTCCCCCCACTCATCGTATTTCTGTAACTTTGCTTTTTCCTTGTCTCCTAAGCATTCTTTCTCTCTTTGTCTACTTCCCTAGCTCCTATCCCCTCTCCCCTGAATCTCTCACCTTGCATGCTAGTCTGCCTAGCCCCCTGTCCTTTGTGCCCTTTGACTAAGCACTCCTTCTCCCCTTGTTGGGGAAAGATCCAATATTTATACTCTGGAGTCTCAGCGAACCCGCTGAGTCAGTCCACTGCACCAAGAGAGCCACTCACAGCTGAGGTATGGTATGGCACCCCTTGCCAGAGCACTCCCTCTCCCCTTTTTGGAGAAGGATCAAGTATGTAGGCCTTGGAGTCTCAGAGACCCCTCTGAGAGAGTCCACTGCGTATAGGGAACCTCCCGCAACAGATATAGGGAAGTGATACCCTTCCCCTGGGATCACAGCTTACTGGACTTTGGGCGTTGCTTTGACTCGGGTACCGGTTTGTGTCCCCATCGCCCTTCCCCTCCTCTCTCCATGCGATGTCCTTCGCCCTCCCCTTCTCTTTCCCTCCTCCATTCTCTGTCTACTTCCCCTGCACTTACAACCCCCCCCCCCCCGCCCCCGGAATCTCTCCCCTTGCCTGCTTTTACCCTTACGTATATGTCCTTTTTGTTTGTCTCGACCTTACTTGTCACTATGTTGCCAGGCTCTAATAACTGTGTAACCTTTGTAACAATGTAACCTGCAATCTATGGTCTGATACTCATGTAAAGCGCTCTGATACCTCCGGGTCTAGCCAACGCTATATAAAACCTTTTAAGTAAAATAAATAAATCAATGTACATATCCATTTGTATGAGGTTCAGTTCCTCAATTTTCCCACAGTCCTAATATATGGTACAATAAAATGACAGTGCAAATAACAGTACAAAAAACTATTTACGCAACGGAAAAAACAATACAAGGCGGGGCCCATATCAGCCTTCTTACAGTCAAAAATAAGTTTATTGAGGAAATTAAAAGTCACAATACAAAGGACAATATAACAATAAATAGTCACATGAACCAAGCTAAAACTGAGGAATACAATTGTTAGATGTATAGATCAGATTAGCATAGCTAAAAAGAGAAAATGACAAGGATATGCAAAGTGGTCGCTGTAAACAAAATAAGGATACAATTCATACTGAGATCATAATATATAGTTAAAAATGACCAGGTTAATATAATTTCAACTTAAGGAAAGTCATGGAGGTTAAGAAATTTTTTCTTGTAAATGAGTCAGGGAGAGGGAACATCTAGAACTAGCATCAATGAACAATGTGAAAGGTAACCATAAATTCAAGCATTTTACTGCCATATGAATAGGATATACAAAAATTGCATCTAATCTATGGTTGTAACAGACACCGTACCTCCATGCTTGATAAGATAATTTGGTAAAATCTTTCCAGTTTTGGGTAATTTGTTGAAAGCGACTGCCAACTATAAGTCTAATATCTTTGTGTAAGAATTGCAGTCTGCCCAGACAAGAGATAAGCTTCCCCAAAACACATGAGACATAGAGAAGGGGCATCTGGAATCAAAAATTGAGTTAATTTGACACCACTAATTTTTCCAAAAACCATGAACAGGTAGGCACGTAAAAAGTAAGAGGTGGAAATCTGCATGTGGGGAGGAGCATGCCCAGCAGGCATCTGAGAGTTCAGTGTGTCTTGCATTTAAAGTAATCGGGGATAGCAAAAGACTATAATATATAAAGAAAAGTGTCTGTGTGGTGTTTGCTGCTCTAGAAGATTTTCTGATTTGAGTCCATGTTTTGTTCCATGTAGCCGTAGACCAACTTACCTCTAAATCTTGTCCCCAAGAGAGCTACACCTTAGTTGTTTCTCGTATATTGCATGAGGTATGTAAATAATTATAAATAACAGAGGCCTTGGGGTTGATGCATAGAAGAGAATGTAATTTGTTAACAGGCGAGGATGTAGGATCTTTAAGGGGGTTTGGAAGTCTGTATTGGGCATGAGCAGTTAGAATAGCTTGTTTCAGAAGGAGATATTTAGGTTGGAAAGACGTAGGTAGGCCAAGAAGTGCACTAGCTTGCAAGAAAGACATCATCTCATCCTGTTCATAAAGTTAATGTATCAATATTAAACCTAATTCCCTCCAGGAATTCCAATACAAAGACTTGGCACGTATCATTATCATATTATTATGCCATATTGTGGATCTGGAGAAAGAAGTCCAATCCATAGGGTCTAGCGAAGAATTGGGCTTCAAAATTTTAGATGTGTGTTTATTTACGTGAGTAGATAGGGATTGTGGCTTGCGGGAGAAAGATAAATATTCTTGAAATGAGAACGGAGAGAGAAAAGAACGTTCAAGTACAGCCCAGGGAGGACAATCAGAGAGCCATCTTGATGCATGACGAAGTAAAAACGATTTTTGGTATATAGGGAAATCAGGGAACTTAACACCACCTTCTGATTTTGGCCGGATCAATTTTGATAAAGACATACGTGATTTTTTCTCACTCCATAAAAAAGAGGACAACATAGAATTTATTTTCTTACATTTTTTTAAGGGGATGGATATTGGGATGTTGGAGATTGTGTAAAGAATTATAGCGGACAACATCATCTTTATGGTATCTAGACGACCCCACCAAGATAAGTGTAAAGGGTGCCATTTAGTGGTCAAAGAGGATATTCTTTGTATACAGTTCTCCATACAACGTGAAATTGTACCTGGGATAGAAGGAGTAAAATGTAAACATAAGTACTGAATATGTTGAGGGCTCCATGTGAAATTGGAGATAGTGAAATCGTCTTTAAAATTATATTTTGTTAAAGGTAATATTTCGCATTTATCTTTATTTAATTTATATCCAGAGACAGCTGTAAAGGAATCACCTTCTTTTTTTTTATTCTTATACCTGGTATTTTACAATAGACACATTGATTCAATAAAATATTACACATCATCAATACAATAACAAAAGACATAATTAAGCATCCAAGAATCGGCAGAAATACACAATATATTAATAATTAATAATTACTTAATATAATAAATAAGATAAAAGCAGGGGAACAAATTCATATATATATATATATATATACACAGGGATACCCTAGCTGGAGGTCTCTCTCCAAATAGCAAGGGGAGCCCAGATACGGAGGTCCCTCCCCCTACTCCTCCTCCCCCTTCTTTTATAAAGAGCGGTCTCGATGTTATGAGTGCCTAACAACCTAGCTAACCACACCTTGAAGGTAGGTGCAGCGTTATCCTTCCATCCAGCCACCACCAAGATCCAAAGGACTGCCAGACATATAAACCCAAAGGCCTTCTTATGGCTATCAAGGGCAATATTATTATCGGAGCCTGATATCATAAGGGTAGGGGATAGGATAATATGGATAACTAGCAACCCCTCCAAAAACCTCTCAATCTCCTCACATATTCCCTTCATTTTTGCACACTGGTAAAACATATGAATCATGTCAGTCGGTTCTTCCTGACATCGTGGGCATTTGTCATCCTCCCTTTTACCCCATTGAAATAGCTTAGCAGTGGTAAAATATAAATTAAAAAGAACTTTATATTGTTGAGCTCTTAAATTCGTGGAACAAAATACTTTGCCCACAAATTGTAATGTTTTGTCTATATCAAAGTCAGGAGTCCCCAGTTTCCCCATCCAACACATTTCACATTTATCCATATCATCTTGTATCAAATCGATTAAGGCTTTGTAGATTATTTTGATTAGAACTCCACCTTCTAACAGATAATCAATCATTTTTACTTTGCCTCCTGGAGGGATACGAGGTCTAACACCCAGCAATGATTGATATATCTCAAAATACTTAAACCCTTGGTTGGATGGAATACCGAATTTAACTTGGATAGCAGTAAAAGTAAAAAATATCACCCACTGTTCTAATTCCTCGTTGTTCCCACAAATTCCCCATCCTATCATTACTAAATTGTGTGAAAACACTAGAATTCCATAATGGCGTATAATAATTAATTTTCAGAATTTCAATTGCCTTCTGAACAGCTTTCCATATTTTCCAGATTCCATCCAATACCCTATACCTAGTACTACTGTAATAACATCTCTCTATTCGACACAGCAGCAGACCCTGAGCATCCCTACCCACAAGTAATTAAAAAATGGATGGAGGATTACCTATCACATGCGAAGACTCAGTGGAGTTAACAGAAGAATCAAGTAATATAACCATCTGGCTCATTAGGCATGCCCACTGGTAAAATCTGATATTGGGGGCTGCCAGCCCACCTCTTTCTTGTGGAAGTGATAGATACCTCAGAGACCTTCTGAGAAATAGAGACCTGGGGTCAATATGGCGGTCACGTAGGAGGCCGTTAGCAGTGCTAGCTGTGGCAGAATCCTTGGAGATGACGGAATTGAAGCTACCGGTGTAGATTAAAGGCACTGTGACACCACTCCCCCACTATCTCCGTGACCCCCCCCCCGGATCTCGATGCAATCCCTTCGCAGCAGAAATCATTTTAAACTAACAGAGCTTTACCTTGTTAGACGCCTGGTTGCGGAGTGCCTGTGGCGGATTCTGGGTCAGCTGGTTTTAGCCGGCGTGTTGATGGCGCCGAAGGTGGCAAGTATCACGAAGGCAATGGCGGCAGCTGCGACTCGAAAGACTCGCCTGGAGGCTGCCGTGGAGGCAGCGATTCTGGATGCCTCTCCCGCCCGCTCACCGAAGATTCACTGGCCACTAGGAAAGGAAGAGGCAGAGCAATTGTTAAGAATCGCCTGGCGGGCCCCTCAGTAGCAGAGTTGCTCTGCCGGGCGAAGGATACACAAGGAGAAGCAGGAGCAGCTCTGCCTTGGCCGATATCAGCTTCAGGTACCGGGAAGGTGATTCCATCAAGCGGTAACGAGGTGAGCTCACAGGCTGGTGGCGTTGGGCTTCAGCCTGGCTTAGAGGGAGGCGATATTATAGGCGCAGAACAAGCTCAAATGACTTTAAGCTTACAGCCAGAGGAGCATGCTGACGAAAATGCCGATAAAATAACCAAGATCAATCCAGTCCTACCATCTACAAGCTCTGAGAAAATAGTGGAAGTTCCCCCACTAGAAAATGCTGTCAATTTAGAACTGCCTGCTAGTCAAAGTAGCAATACCAGCAATACCAGCAATACCAGCAATACTGTCAGCACTGTTAGCACCACAATAATGAATATCAGGAAAAAACAGGGGGATATAGTAACGTGTCAGAAAAAAGGTGCTCAAATTAGTAAATTCCCCAGAGGTGCCACCAATGAAACTATTGAAGATAATGGTGGGACTGAAACACTGGTTGTAACCGAACAAAATAAGGCTGATGCGGATAAGGATAAAGATCCCATGATGAGTTCATCTCAGGTGAGCAGCAGTTTAGAATCCGACTCTGAAGACAGCAATGAAAATTTGCCCTCTACTACTAAAAAAACTAAAAAGACGACTACTCAGAGTGGTATTCACAACAGGGAGAGGAAGTATTTGAGATGGGATTACTCATCTACTCTGCCACTCTCTGGAACGCTTTCTGGAGAACTGCCAGTGGTAGAATCAGAGGGGGCTCACACATTAGATACAATCCATCAAGCCATACTTGGTCATAGGGAAGAATCGCGACAAGACAGCAGGAAAACCCAGGCTGGAATGAGAAAAATGCAGGCGGTCATGAGGAAACTATCTAAAGCCTGTGCAAGTATGGGTGATAGGGTGACGAACCTGGAAGAAAGAATTGTGGCGACGGAATTGGACGCAACAAATGCGGTGGCCCAGGTAGAGTCACAGGGGGTACAAATAAAGGATATACAAGGGAAACTTGAGGAGTTAGAAAACGGACAGCGAAGAAATAATCTCGGGGTGTTGGGGATACAGGAGGGATTGGAGGGGTGCGACACTATGTGCGACACTATGCCCAGACGTTGGTCCCGTGCTCACTAAGCCACTGGAGTCAAGCTATCCTGGCTGAAGATGGCTGATAGCCAGAAACTGGTCCTAGGATGCTTGATTCCGGTCCAGGGAAGACATGGCTTGGCAGTTCGGGCTGGACTGTTCCCATGAGGCACAGGGTCAAGACTAATTTGCATATGGCCATGTCTGAACTGGGGTGGCTTGGTGAGCAAAATAACGATGGATTAAACCCAGATCTGTGACTGGGGGTGAATATTTTGCCATTGTGCAACATTCCGTCCATCATCTTGTGTGTTTTGCGGTTCACCCTATGTGGGAAGGGTATGCCTAGACGTGGGTCCCGTGCTCACTAAGCCACTGGAGTCAAGCTATCCTGGCTGAAGACGGCTGATAGCCAGAAACCGGTCCTAGAAGGCTTGATTCCGGTCCAGGGAAGACATGGCTTGGCAGTTCGGGCTGGACTGTTCCCATGAGGCACAGGGTCAAGACTGATTTGCATCTGGCCATCTCTGAACTGGGTTGGCTTTGTGAGCAAAATAACGATGGATAAAACCCAGATCTGTGACTGGGGGTGAATGTTTTGCCATTGTGCAACATTCCGTCCATCATCTTGTGTGCTTTGCTGTTCATCTTATGTGGGAAGGGTATGTCCCGACGTTGGTCCCGTGCTCACTAAGCCACTGGAGTCAAGCTATCCTGGCTGAAGACGGCTGATAGCCAGAAACCTGTCCTAGGATGCTTGATTCCGGTTCCAGGGAAGACATGGCTTGGCAGTTCGGGCTGGACTGTTCCCATGAGGCTCAGGGCCAAGACTGATGTGCATATGGCCATGTCTGAACTGGGGTGGCTTGATGCGCAAAATAACGATGGATTAAACCCAGATCTGTGACTGGGGTGAATGTTTTGCCATTGTGCAACATTCCGTCCATCATCTTGTGTGTTTTACTTTATCCAGGCTGCCATTAAGGTGGACCTTCGAGAGAAGATTACTAGCTGACAGCAAATTTATTGATCATTTAAAGGTTTGGGCTCAAAACTTTTTTGATACTAATCGTTACAGTACATCCCGTAATATGGTGCGGGACTCGTTTAAAGCGAGAACACACAAGGAGATTACCGGTCAACTATATGAAAACTATACTACTACCCAGAAGACAAAGAACATCATGCAATCCCAAATGGTGTAACACTTGGCTAATCGAAAAGTCCCATCAGCCCACCACACTGGCGCAGCATCATCATCTGGGATTCGTAAATCCATGCCGCCAACCCAAACAGTAGGGTGATAGTGCAGCACTAGATTTGAAACCGATGATGAACTCAGCCAAGTGTGCTCTCAAAGGATGGTGCTGTTGGTGTGCAGTGCAAAGTGTACGTGAAAATTAAAAATGACTACAAGGACAAAAAATATATTTAATTAGAATTGTCCTGGTGTCAAGATTAAAAACTAATTTAAAGCGACCCTAAGAAGGGAGGTAATCAGTTATTCCACCAGGCTTAGGAGAGAAGCTAAGGCCCAGAATGATAACCTTTTGACTCAATTAGCAGTGGCAGAAAAATTACATGTTAGAGCTATAGTCAGGGAGAAGGAGGTTGCTGAGACCCAGCAGAAAGTCATGGTTATCAAAGCTGAGCTAAACAAACTGATATCCCAAAGAGCAGCCAATGAGTACCAAATATATAGGGCATCGATGTATGAAACTGGGGAGCAGGCGGGCAAACTATTGGCTCTAAGGATTAAAGAGAAGGGCAGCAGAAATGGTATTAAAAGTATCCGTGAGGGGGGCCAGGACTATTCAGAGCCAGAAGAGATTCGAGATGTCTTTAAGAATTGTTATCAGGCTCTATATAAAGAGGAGGCTAGGGCAGACTCTCTGAGTACAATCTTGGACGATCTGGGGCCTAAACTGGCTGAGCAGGATAGAATAGCGTTGGATGAGGATATATCAAGGGAGGAAGTAGTTGAAGCAATAGGGGATTGAGCAGCAGGAAAAGTCGTAGGTCCAGATGGTATACCACTGGAATTACATAACTATGCCTACAGGGTATCCTAACACCTATATTGGTGGATTTGTTTAATGGCATAATTTGTACTAAGGATACTCCGAACTCATGGAAGGAAACAAACATTGTTGTCTTTCACAAAAAGGGCAAGCCAAAGGAGGAACCCGGAGCTTACTGACCAATATCCCTCATAAATTCTGATACTAAGATATATGCCAAGTTCTTGGCCAAAAGATTAGGAGGGGTAATTGCCGGTCTAGTCTCCCCTTGGCAGCATGGGTTCATTCCAGATCGGGGAACAACGACCATATCAGACGGGTAATCACTTTATTTGATGTACATGCTGGTGAGGGGGACGGATGGCAATGATTCTTCTAGATGCCGAGAAGGCCTTTGACCGCGTGACATGGCAATTTTTATGGGGGATATTGGAGCGGAGGGGTTTAAGCCCAAAGATAATGAAAGCCGTTAAAGCTATGTATGTTGAACCTAGGGCCCGGATTCAGCTGATGGGGGGTAGCTCGGAAGAAATTGTAATTTCTCGCAAGACCCGGCAGGGCTGAACTTGCTCCTCAATACTTTTTGCCCTTTACATCGATCCCCTGATTCGTAGGATTTTAGGCTGCGAGGCTATCAAACCAGTAGTGTGTAAGGGCCATGAGACAAAACATTTGGCATATGCCGATGATCTGGCTATAATAACTCAAGATCCAGCTGCGGCATTGATAGCTCTTACTGGTATGGCTAGGGACTATGGCAGTTATTCTGGATATTGCTTGAATGAAAATAAAACTCAAATAGTTTGCACCAATAGTATTGATAGACAGGATGGGAGGTATGTTGATTCAGCAATCTACTTAGGGATTAGGATAACTCTGGCAATTAATTCAATTCTAGAAGATAATTTTGCTCCACTGGTTGCCTCCATCACACAGGAGTTAAAAAGAATAGATCTATTAATAGATACTATAGACATCTGTCTATAGTAGGTCGAGTTAATGTATTGAAGATGACTATGCTCCCTAAAATCTTATATCTTTTTCGGTCGATCCCGCTTCTGGCTGGTGAGGATTGGATAAAAAATATATAATCAATATTTTTGAACTTTATTTGGTCCTAAGGCAAAAAACGGAATCAACTTCTTGTAAGAATGCGGGGAGAGAGGACTGGGATTGTGAGATAAATAATAATACATCATCAGCGTATGCCGCCAATTTGATTTGAGTATTTTTAAAGTCAGATCCATGGATATCCTTATTTTGACGGATTTGTGAGACAGAAGGTTCTACGGATAAATTAAAAAGAAACTTGGATAATGGACAACCCTGACTAACACCTCTACCTAGATTAAAATAAGAAGGTGTACCACTGTTTGCACACACTGCCGCTTTTGGACTAGAATATAAAATTGATATTAAGGAAATGATTTTAGGTCCATTTCTAAACCACTTAAGTGTGTGAAAAAGGTAGGGCCACTCCACTCTATGGAACACTTTTTCTGTGTCTAATGCTATTGCTGCTAAGGAATGTGTGACATGAGAGGATTTAGACAGAATGTCAATAAATAAACAAGCATTATCTGTAATATGACGACCTATGACAAATCCAGATTGTTCCATTCTTAATATATCAGGTAAATGGGATTCTAAATATATGGCAAAAGCTTTTGAACATTTTTTGTAGTCGATGTTAACTAGGTAAATGGGGCAAATTTTTTTACAATCCCTTAACTCTTTCCCTTCCTTAGGAATAGGACAAATTAGGGGTTCCGAAAAGGAGCCCAAGGATTCACCTGAGTGCAAAAGGAATTTAGAAAATTATACAATTTAGGGAGTAATAAAATGCAAAATGTTTAAAAAAAACTCAACAGTAAAGCCATCCGGTCCTGGGTCTTTATCTTTTTTAAGTGTCTGTAATGCCGTAAGGAGTTCCTTTTGTGATAGGTCAGATTCAAAGATAGTAAAATCTAGTCGGACATCAGAAGGCTGCTGGATACCAGATAAAAACTGAGATATGTGATGTTCTGAGGGAGTAATTTCTAATGTGTATAGCATCTTATAAAATTGGAGAAATTAATTTAAAATGTCATCATCTCAAAATGTCAATGTTTGTTGCTCATCCATAATTGACTCTACATTAAGTTTGTTGTGTTTAACTTTGAAATAATTAGTGAATACTTTCCCGGCTTTATTCTGGTCCCCATAACATTTTGCACTGGATTTTAATAAAAACGTTGAAGCATTGATTGTCGATTCCTTGTTAAACTGAAATTTGACATCTGTAAGTTCTGCTAAACAATCTTTTGACTTGGAAGAGTAGTAAAAATGCTCCAGTCTCTTTATCTTGGCTAAAAGGGTTTTGGTAAGTTTTCGCAACTTTTCATGCTTATGGAAAGACTAGCAGCCCGTCACGACGTTGTCCGGGTATGAATTGCTGCCGGCCAGTAGTATATTGTTTTGTAGGATTTCGTTTTGATAGCATTTCTTATCTGTGACAGGCCTGTGAAACGCTCCGATTCACAGCAAGAGTGCGCGTTCAGTAGTATGTGAACTCGAGTTTCCCTACTTTATTTTTCCTTGCAATATTATATAGCGCGAACTCGACAACATGGCATGAGCACAATTTACATTACAGAAGAACACATTAATTTGTGGTAGGCACGGGGAGACAAAGCGATTTGCTAGGAATCACATGATGTTGAGCTGATGCCGAGATTCGAACGTAGCTCCCCAACTCTAAAGTTCGCGATTCTAGAAATTGTGGCGGGAGGTGTGTCTAAAAGTGTATGTCGGTGCTGGCCATCAATAGGAGAGACCTGTGCATTTTTCAAGTGGGTGGTGAAAAAATATGAGTATGTTGCTGGAGATGTGGGCCGCCGTGCCACCAATGTACTTACCGGGGGAGGGTAAACACCCATTATTCCGCAACTTTCTTTCCGCATACCATCACTCCGCATACTTTCATTACGGAAGTACCATGACTCCGCAATGCCATTATAACGCATGGCATTACATTTTATATGCTTTTACCACGCATACATTTACAACGAAATTCGTTGTAAATGCATGAACGGTAAAAGCATGTTTTTTTTTTAATGTTTGGATAAGGTAAGTATGGGTATAGGGGTCTATGTTTTGGTGTACTGAGGTATATGTTTTGGGGTGTTTGGTTATTTTAAGGATTCAGATTTAGTTTTGGGTTATGGGTACAGGGGTAGTTTTAGGGTTTAAGGATAGGTATGGCTTTTGGGGTACATGGTTATTTTTAGGGTTCAGGGCTAGGTTTTGGGGTATAGGGGTATTTTAGGGTTCAGGGGTAGGTTTGGGTTTTGGGGTACAGGGGTATTTTAAGGGTTCAGGGCTAGGTTTGGGTTTTGGGGTACAGGGGTATTTTTAGGGTTTAGGGCTAGGTTTGGGTTTTGGGGTACAGGGGTATTTTAGGGTTCAGGGGTAGGTTTGGGTTTTGGGGAACAGGGTTTTTTTAGGGTTCAGGGCTAGGTTTGGGGTTTGGGGTACAGGGGTATCTTTAGGGTTCAGGGGTAGGTTTGGGTTTTGGGGTACAGGGGTATTTTAAGGGTTCAGGGCTAGGTTTGGGCTTTGGGATACAGGGGTATTTTAGGGTTCAGGGGTAGGTTTGGGTTTTGGGGTACAGTGGTATTTTTAGGGTTCAGGGCTAGGTTTGGGTTTTGGGGTACAGGGGTATTTTTAGGGTTCAGGGGTGGGTTTGGGTTTTGAGGTACAGGGGTATTTATAGGGTTCAGGGCTAGGTTTGGGTTTTGGGGTACAAGGGTATTTTTAGGGTTTAGGGATACGTTTGGGTTTTGGGGTACAGGGTATATTTATAGGGTTAAGATGGGTTAGTGTTTAAGGGTGTTGGGGTATTTTAAGGAGTAAGGGTGGGTTATGATTATGGGGTGCAGGGGTATTTAAAGGGAGTAGGGTGGGATTAGCACACGATATGAGACATGGCCTGAAGGGCGGAACGTACCACACGCCCCCAGCGTTTGTCATGCCCCCAGCACACGCCCACAGCACAACGCAGACATGCCCACAAGGGACTACTTTACTGGTACGGGTCTTTTACCTTTTCAATGTATATGGTGGGCGTCTGCATAGCCTATGTCCTTCTGCTGCAACTGCCCTTTCCAACGCTGTATTGGGTGTTGTGATTGGTGCTGTGGTTCCTGAGATTACCCGCCTCAAAGGTTTGGGCTCTCTCTTTATTATATTAGTATGGATTGCAGATAATAAAATCTCTAGCTGCTGCTTTAAAAGCACCCCACACCAGATGAAAAGGTAGAGTATCTGATTGATTAAAGAAAAAATACTCATTGAAAAAAAACAAAAGAGAAGGTGAATGTTGCATCTTAAAAGAGGGCATTATCAAAACGCCATTTTCGAGGAGTATTGGGTTTCAGTAAAATATCAAGCTGAATGGTATTAGGAGCCTGATCGAATATTAGAATGGAACCAATGTCCGCTGCCATTAATGATTGAGAAATATTATGTGATATGAAAAAATAATCTATTCGTGATTGGGTATGATGGGCTGGAGAGTAGTAAGTGTACACCTTTGTGGTAGGATTGCAAAGTCTCCAAGCATCTATAAGTTTATATTGTTTAATAGTTTGTATGAAAAGCTTATGAGCTTCATGGGGAACAAAGGAGACCATTGAATTATGATCTAAGAAAGGGTCAAAACATTGATTTCAGTCACCTGTATGGATAAAGTTATCATCAATACAATGTGCGATTTGTTGAGCTAAGGATGTAAAAAAGAGGAGTCCCTAGCGTTGGGAGCATGTATATTAAGTAAAGAGATCGGAGTATTCCCAATCAACAGTTTAATAAACAACCATCTACCATCTTCATCAGATCATTGTGAAAGTAATTTAACAGAAAGCGATTTTCGGCAGAGAGTTAAAACCCCATTGCATTTACTGTCCCCTGGTGAATAAAACACCTCCCCTACCCATCCTCTCCTTAATTTTGTTGATTCCTCTGCCATTAAATGAGATTCCTGTAAACAGGCTATCTCCACTCCCAATTTAGTTAGATATGTTAACACCCTTTGCCTTATAGTAGACAAAGGCAAACCTCTGACATTCCAAGAGATAAGATTTAAGGACATAAGACAAGTAAGAAAATATATAGAAGACACCAATCAATGTACATTCTCAGACAACAAAGAGCATACCAAAGAACAAACCAACTATATGCAGAGTGAATCGAACATATTAGGAAAAGAGAGAGAAAAAAATAGAGATGTAAGTGCAAATGTGACGTTTGAGATACAAGGAAGCCAAATAAATTGTGTTTATGACTGAGAGAAGAATACGATAAAGATAAAGAAAAGAAAGATAAAGGGTTTAGTAAGGGAAAAATAAAAAAATACAAAGTATGAAACATACCTAAAAACACCAAATCAGGATGGGGGGGATGAAACCACAAGGAGTAGATGACAAGCTCAAGCTCAGCCGAACGGAATGCGAAGAAAGACCACACCACACGTGACGAAAAAGTGGGGAAATAGATTGAAACAAATCTGTAAATAGGAGAAAAAGAGATGTGTTAGAAAGAACATTACAACAACAAGCCAAAATATTACATATTAATAACCTTTAGACTAGTTTGTCATATATTGGAAATTCAACAATACAGATAAAGGGAGAAGAAGAAGCCGTTCTGAAGGATCGTTGGCATCAAGTGATGGAAGACGTTGAAGCACCGGAGAAGTCAATAGATTCAGTTTTACATGAATTGATGAATCTTTGCAGCTTGGCTGGGTCCTCGTAGGGCGTAGTTTTGTTCTTATAGGTTACCTTAAAAAGACATAGATGAAAAAGTCCATAACATGCTCCCAAAGAGTGTAACTCAGGTCTTATGTTGAGGAACTCCTTACGCGTGTTCGCTGTGGCCTTAGCATAATCCTGTGAGAAGAATTTAATTTAGGGTTTCTAACGTGCTAGAATCGACTCCCGAAGGAGTATCTCTGCGCAATAGACCGCTGGGGAACCCGTCCTGGCTTTCCCTGTGAGATGGTCCCTACTGGGTATTTCCAAGGAGAAACCAGGCATCCCCGGCATATGTGGGGGGCCGTTCTGGAAATGAGGCAAGCTAATGCCCAGAGTTGCCGAGTGTGATACCTGGTTAGAGTAGGCACCGAGGTGAGAATTATCGAGTCCGCTGACCCCGGTTCACGACCCTGCCGGGTTGGGAATTGAACCCTGGTTCCGGGCCGTCCTCTGCTCCCCGGTCTGCCGCCTCTAACCAGTGAGCCACACCACTCCACAGAATAAGGTTGTACCTTACTATAGGATAAGTTGATTTACCTTCACAGCTGTAAGGACCTCCATTAAGTCAGCGTATACAAGGAAGTACAAGATGACTTCTCCCAGTCTTCGTGAAGATGATAAACCAGTCAGTTGACAACCTAGCCTATGAGCTTGTTGAATATTGAATACTGTATCTTCTGGTAGATGAAGTATCTTAGGAAGAAACGATCTGAAGAAAAGAAGTGGATCTGAACCCTCCGGTCCCTCTGGCAAGCCATAAATGCATAGGTTATTTCTTCTATTTCGTTTTTCAAGGTCCTCGACCTGTCGTTGAAGTAAAGATACCTACATCTGGAGAGCATTGAATTTAGGATCTGTGAGATTAAGGAAAGATACATTTTGCTCTACAGCTGTAAGCCTATCATTCATTTGGGGCCAGTTTTTTGTGAGGAACTGCAATTTGGTAATTGGCTCTTCCATAAAAGGTCGATGAGCACGGATCTCCTCCAGAATAAATCCAAGAAGGCAGGAGAGGAGGGCTTTGGTGGAGAAGGTGGATCCTTCTTCAAGGATTTTATGGTGACTTTTCCTGTTGCAATAGGACTAGGAGTTGAAGACGAAGGTCCGCTAATGACCTCCACCTGTGAAGAAACTGGATATTCTTATCAAGTAGACATGCTGGTACCTTCTAAAAAAGAGTAAAACTGATGATTTGCGTCTCAAAACACTTTATCTGATATCACATGTTGATGTGTTGGCGTTTTTCATGAGGCAGCTCCGTAATAGCGCCGTGGACAAAATGGCGGCCATTTCCAGCATTGCACTGAGGACGGAACTCCAATTACAAGAAATCAGCTCCCCAATGCAGGAAAACAGTCAGGAAGGACATCTCTGCATCCAAAAAGACATACGCAACTTCGGACGTTTCACCTGACCTGCCGAGACACCAGTCTGATGCGGTCAATCGGCTTCGCTCCGAGGAGCTTCACTGCGGCGCCGCCATCTTTCGTGGGCTCCAAGCCACGCCCCACATATCAGCCATCTTAAATCTGAGAGGCGAAAAGTTGATTAATCGCAGAGCAGACAATGCTTGTGAACAGAGAGATTAATAACGATTGACATTCTTTGTCCTAATGCCCTGACTTGTCGTAATCTCATCTTATCAATGTTTCCGACTAAATGTATGTGTGCACAATGCAACATATGATAAATGAAATATATTAAGCAATGTAGTGACAATGCAATAACAGTTTCAGCATCTAACCCCATCCATACTAATATAATAAAGAGAGAGTCCAAACTTTTGAGGCGGGTAATCTCATGAACCACAGCACCAATCACAACACCCAATACAGCGTTGGAAAGGGCAGTTGCAGCAGAAGGACATAGGCTATGCAGACGCCCACCATATACATTGAAAAGGTAAAAGAACTGTGCCAGTAAAGTAGTCCCTTGTGGGCGTGTCTGCGTTGTGCTGTTGGCGTGTGCTGGGGGCATGACAAACGCTGGGGGCGTGTGGTACGTTCCTCCCTTCATGCCATGTCTCATATTGTGTGCTAATCCCACCCTGCTCCCTTTAAATACCCCTGCACCACATAATCATAACCCACCCTTACTCCTTAAAATACCCCCACACCCTTAAACACTAACCCATCTTAACCCTATAAATATACCCTGTACCCCAAAACCCAAACCTATTCCTAAACACTAATAATACCCCTGTACCCCAAAACCCAAACCTAGCCCTGAACCCTATAAATACCCCTGTACCTCAAAACCCAAACCTACCCCTGAACCCTAAAAATACCCCTGTAACCCAAAACCCAAACCTAGCCCTGAACTCTAAAAATACCACTGTACCCCAAAACCCAAACCTACCCCTGAACCCTAAAATACCCCTGTACCACAAACACCCAAACCTAGCCCTGAACCCTTACAATACCCCTGTACCCTAAAACCCAAACCTACCCCTGAACCCTAAAGATACCCCTGTACCCCAAAACCAAACCTAGCCCTGAACCCTTAAAATAACCCTGTACCCCAAAACCTAAACCTACCCCTGAACCCTAAAATAGCCCTGTACCCCAAAACCCAAACCTAGCCCTGAACCCTAAAAATACCCATGTACCCCAAACCCAAACCTAGCCCTGAACCCTTAAAATACCCCTGTACCCCAAAACCCAAACCTACCCCTGAACCCTAAAAATACCCCTATACCCCAAAACCCAAACATAGCCCTGAACCCTAAAAATACCCCTGTACCCCAAAACCCATACCTATCCTTAAACCCTAAAACTACCCCTGTACCCCATAACCCAAAACTATATCTGAACCCTTAAAATACCCAAACACCCCAAAATATATACCTCAGTACCCCAAAACATATACCCCTATACCCATACTTACCTTATCCAAACATTATAAAAAAACATGCTTTTACCATTCATGCATTTACAACGAATTTTGTTGTAAATGTATGCGTGGTAAAAGCATATAAAATGTAATGCCATGCGTTATAATGGCATTGCGGAGTCATGGTACTTTCATAATGAAAGTATGCGGAGTGATGGTATGCGGAAAGAAAGTTGCGGAATAATGGGTGTTTACCCACCCCCGGTAAGTACATTGGTGGCACGGCGGCCCACATCTCCAGCAACATACTCATATTTTTTCACCACCCATTTGAAAAATGCACAGGTCTCTCTCATTGATGGCCAGCACCGACATACACTTTTAGACACACCTCCCGCCACAAGTTCTAGAATTGTGAACTTTAGAGCTGGGGAGCTACGTTCAAATCTCGGCATCAGCTCAACATCCTGTGATTCCTGGCAAATCGCTTTGTCTTCCAGTGCCTACCACAAATGAATGTGTTCTTCTGTAATGTAAATTGTGCTCATGCCATGTTGTCGAGTTCGCGCTATATAATATTGCAAGGAAAAATAAAGTAGGGAAACTCGAGTTCACACACTACTGAACGCACACTCTTCAGTGCATCAGCAGTGCACTGTGAATCGGAGGTTTTCACAGGGCTGTCACAGATAAGAAATGCTATCAAAACGAAATCCTACAAAACAATATACTACTGGCCGGCAGCAATTCATACCCGGACAACGTCGGGACGGGCTGCTAGTAATTAACGTAGTGACTCAGACGGAGTCCTTAGCCCCAACTCATTACAAATAAGCAATAGAAATGCAATAGGTCTCGCATTTTTTGGAGTTGGAGCTATTGGCAATGTAAATGGCAATGTTTTGTACTTTGCAATAGATCTTGTATTTTGTTGGAGCTATTGATATTCCAAATTGTAATGTTTTTAAATTATCCTTGGGGTTTTATATAGCATGAACTTAACACTAAGGTATCAGAGCGCATTACATGAGCACCAGTTGCTTTACACAAGGAAACATCAGATTTCCATCAAACAATTAACTCAAAGTGCTTAGGATTTTTTATCTCTCTCTCCGTCGTGACTGCCAACATGACCTTTTCACCTAACACCAACAAAATTATGCTGGAAGTGAACTATGTAAAATAAACCTTTTGTGAACCCCACAGGTGAAATCCTGACATTTTCAAAGAGCACCTCTGCTGCGCTGACAGTGCACACATTTGACTTTTTCCCAATTATTGCATTCCCAGGGGGGCATGAACTCATTCACTGTTTTGTTGCTCTTCAGCTAAGTTTGCGCTCTACAACTACCAGCACATAAACACTACATCCAAGGAAGCGAAAAGAACAGTTCTATTTGTCCCATTTTGCATCACAAGTAATTACTGGCAAGAAGCATTATAAAATGTTCCTTTGTTTGAAGATGTCTTTTTAGACCCATTATGAGATCATTTAACCCCTTCGAGGCTAATGACGAGCTGGGCTCGTCATGGCGCTTACCTGCCGTGCGCGGATGACAAGGCCAGCTCGTCATGAAATAAAGTAAAACAACAAATTGCAGCGCAGGACGGGAAAACGCCCAGCAGCCATGGGGTTAACGGATGGCTATTGTAATATGGAATCATGCCCCTTAGTTGTGACACTGTATTTGCCAGTATACTCATATTGCATATATCCGTGTGTGTGAAGCCTTTGTGTGAGGGGTTTGTGGATGGGATGATATGAGTTGACGCTGTATGTGTGCGAATGTTTTTGAGGTACGGACAAGCTGTGAATGTTTGGGCCTGTGTCTGCGGCTCGGCATTGCAGGGAAGCATCTGATTTGTGCTTTAGGAATAATTCAACTCAAGTTCTGGCAAGGGCTGGGAAGTTTGTTAATATTATTTTAGCTGCACTGCACACGGCCCAGCACTAAAAAATAGACAAGTGCTATGTTATATTGTTATTGTACAAATGAACTTTGATGAAAGTTAGCTATCGGTATCTGTAACAAGCATTGGGACATTTTTGTTATTGCCTTCTGCACTATACACTTCCCTTTTGAACGAAACGTCTAATTGTGATATATTGTCATCAACCTGAAATGCTGTTTTGGAATTGACATTTATCTCGAATTGTTAGATTTTATAATGGGTATTCAACTTTTAATCCTTGATTTTATTAAGTACTAATATGATGTTTGTATGTCACATGGTTTTAATTAACTGTATAATAAAAGAGGACTCGGCAGACCACAGCTTATAATTAACACAAGAAAGGAATGCAACCTCAAAAGAAAAGCAAGCAGTAGCAAGGAAGAACAAACGATGGGTAAATAGAAAAGGGAATGATGAAAGAAATATTGAATGGAGGGAAGGGTGAAAGTAAGGAAGGATGGATGAATGAGTAGGCGGTTCAATGAATCAGTGGTTGAATGAGTGTGTAGATGGATTGGTGGGTGAAAGGATGATTGGATGGATGGGATTGGGTAAGTGGATGCAGGAATGATAGCAGAGTGGATGAATGATTGGATGGATGGATGGATGGATGGATGGACGGATGGATGGATGGATGGATGGATGGATGGATGGATGGATAGGTGGATGGATAGGTGGATGGACGGATGCCAGAGTAAAGGGATGGATGAATGAGTGGGTGAAAGGATGAGTGAATGGGTAGCAGAAGGAATGGATTGGCGCAGATGGCTGAGTGGATGGATGTATGGATAGATAGATCGTTGAGTGGATGGATAATAGAGTGGAAGGATGGAGGGAAGTGTGGATAGATGGGGATCACTGACATAATATCGAGTTCAAAAATATAGACATTAAAAATATCGAGTTAAATATCGACAACCAAAATATCGAAATCCTATCTACAAAAAGGTAAGTACAAAAATATCGAATCAAAAACATTATTTTAAAATAATATAGTTAGTCAAAATATCGAATTTTTGTAAATGTTTTAAATGTAATTTAAAATAAATGAAATATTAAAAATAATTAACTAAAACATACTTAAAAATACTTAAATGAAGAGGAGCCGCACCAGCGACCAAGATGGCCGCTTGAGCCTCGGCTCCGCCGGCCGCCACATCCTGACCAGCCATCCGGCATATTATCCTGAACCCCGCCCCTACCATCGGGTGGGGGACCAGCACCTGAGTCACTAGGTGAAATTCTGGTTCGTTTGGGCGCTTTGGCGACAGACTATTGTCGTCTGAAACTTTGAAGCCTACGGACGTGGAAGCCGGGACCCCGAGTGTGGACGGGTCCGCAGTGGGGTGCGACAACATCAGCCTCTGGGTCCGGAAGTGACCGGTCGGATCCTGGTTTATCGCAGGAGAGCCGTGGCTTGGGTGTCCTGAGTCCACCTAACTTGGTCTAAGGTCGCACTACTGAGGAAGTTGCCAGGACCCGATTGGTGGTTGCAATGGCATCGAGAGGAGACCCTGAGAAGACCCAGTCGAAATCGGCGAAGAATACTCGTTAGGTCCAGACCAACAAAATAGACAAGTACGCCTTCTCCAAGGGGTCCCCAGTTGATGCGAAACGTACCCCGACTGGAGGTCGGGATGGCGACTCGGTCGTTGAGGACCCTACAATGAAAGACTTGATGGCAGCGATCACCGGGGTCAAATCATCCTTGGGTAAGATGGACACTAAACTGGACTCGGTGTCGATCGAAGTGGGCCTCATAAGGGCTGACCTGACTAAAACGGCGGAGAAAGTTAAGGGCTTGGAGATTAAGACGACGAGTCTCATCGAGGATGTGTCGGAGCTGCAGAAAGAGGTGCGAGATCTTCATATGGCCCGGACTCAATTTGATCGAAAGCTCGATGAATATGAAGGACGGGCGCGCCGCAATAACGTCCGTATCCTGGGAGTGCCGGAGAGGTCGGAGGGGTTGACTCCGGACCTCTTTGTCGAGGAATTCGTCCTGCAACATCTCAAGCCTAAGGGCCTCAGTAGCTTTTTTACAGTGGAGAGGGCCCATAGGGTTACCGGTGGTCGCCCAAAGACGTGGGCACCCCCTCGCCCCTTAATAGCCCGTGTCCTGAACTTTCGGGACCGTGACGCTATCCTGCAAACGGCAAGATCCACGGGCCCGCCGGCCTATGATAACGCTTCACTGTTGTTTTTCCCGGACTTCACTCAGATGGTACAGAGACAGCGGCAGAACTTTATGTCCATCAAGCGGCGTTTGAGGGACCGAGATATGAAGTACTCGATGATTTTTCCGGCCTGTCTTCGGATTGAACATTGGTTTTTTGATAATCCTGAGGTTGCCGCGGACTGGCTGGATCGGATTGAGGGACCGGACTCCGGGGGGTCAGGCCCGGACCGATAGTGAAGAACAAGGACTTGTCGCTGTGACTGTACCGCATTAACATCATTGGTGGCATAGTGGAACTAGTTGGGGTTGCTCTTTTTCCCCCCTGGACTATTTTTGCTGGGGCCTTTTTCGTGTTTTGTCGTACGGGGGGACAGTGGTTGGTTTGGGGTGGTGGGGGCGGGCGGCCTGTTCTACGGTCCTCCTCCTTTTTCTACTTTTAGATACCTGTAGTTAGTTGGGGGTGACAGGCACACTGCGAGTTGGGGATGTGCGTTTGCTACATGCAGGGGTGCAGGGAGGGGGGTTAGGGGATTGGAACTAGGATGTTTTTGATTGTTGAGTTGTTTGTTTTGTGTGACCTTAGCTCGCTATGGGTGCCTATGGATATTCTGTTCTTTTTCTGAGATAGGAATGGCCTCCGCTAGGTTGGGTTTGGGGTTTTCCGTCCTTCGCTGGAACGTGAATGGTTTGGGTGATACGATCAAACGCACTATGGTGAGTCAGCTGATTAGAAGGCACTCACCCGACGTGGCACTGCTACAGGAAACCCATCTCATGTGTAAACGTTGTATGGCGCTTCACAGAGGAGGCTACAAACTAGTGGCTCATGCTGGCTTTACTTCCGGCTCTAGAGGAGTGGGGATTTTGGTGAAAAACTCCTTTCCCCTCACTATCCAGTCGACGTGGTCTGACAACAGAGGTTGCTATGTTGGAACATCGTGGTTATGGGAGGGTAGAACTGTCACGTTTCTGTCTATCTATGTCCCTCCAGCGTGGTGTCTGAAGGACCCCCTGTCAGCAAGGAACCTGTACGTGTCACGGATCGTTATTTTCAGGAGAATGAAGGGTCGGTTACATCGAATTGTTCCCTGTAGGAAGCGTATAAAACTGTTGCAAGGGGGGAGGTTCTCTACCTAGTATCTGGGAAAAAGAAGAAGAGCAGGGCCAAAATAGATAGGGTGGAGGCGGAGCTATTGGTCTTGGAAGCTGCTGTCTCCTCGGGGAGTGACCCTGGGGCGGGGCACCGCCTCGGATTGCTCCGGGACGAGTACAGGACCCTGACACATGATAGAGCAAAGACGCAACATGCTACCATGCAGAGTAGAATATATGAACCTGGCGACAAGGCCTGGAAGTTGATAGCATGGTTGGAAAAGGGTGATTGGGGATCTCGGTTGGTGCCGGAACTGCGTATCGGGGGTGAGGCAGTCTCGTTGGACCCTCAGTTAATTGTAGATGAATTTGCCCGTTATTTTGAGGAGGTTTATACCTCGGCAGGGGACTTCACTGAGGGAGAAAATTCTGACATGATTCGGGACATTCCAATGCCGGTTCTCTCTGCCGAACACAGGGAATTTCTGGACTCTGCCCTCACGAACGGTGAGGTGGTGATGGCCATCAGGGGGGTTCATTCCGGCAAGGCTTCGGGCCCAAACGGTCTCCCCATTGAATTGTTTAAGCTTCACACCAACCGCTTGGCCCCGCACCTGAAAGATATGTATCTTGAGAGTGGAGACCGTGGCGAGTTGCCTTATGATCAACGCATCGCGAATATTGTGCTCATTTATAAGGATGGTAAGCGGCGTCTGGAGTGTTCATCGTACCGTCCGATCTCCCTTTTAAATGTAGAGCCTAAAGTGTTAGCCAAACTGCTTGCCGCCCGTCTAGTGAAGGTTATCACGGCGCTGGTGCATCCGGACCAGTCCGGTTTTATGCCGCGTCGGAACACCGCCCTTAATCTCAGACGGCTCCACGGAGTGGTGGCGGGTGCATCGAGCATCCACGAACCGGCGGTGTTGTGTTCCCTGGATGCCACCATGGGCTTTGATCGAGTGGAGTGGCCATACCTCTCTGCAGTCCTGGAGAAGTTGGGGTTTGGCCCCGAATTTATTGGTTGGGTTCGCCTTCTCTACTCAGCCCCCTTGTCTCGTGTGGTCGTAAACAATCATAGATCCCGCGACTTTTCACTCGGGAGGGGCACTCGTCAGGGTTGCCCTCTTTCACCACTCTTGTTCGCCCTTGCACTGGAGCCGCTCGCGGCCTGGGTGCGATGGGACTGTTCGATTAGAGGACTGCGTTGGACATCGGAGTGGGAGGATAAGATCTCGCTGTATGCTGATGACATTCTGTTGTATTTGACCTCCCCTCACAGTTCCCTGGTAGTTTTTATGGACATCCTCGCTATTTTCGGGAGGCACTCCGGCTTAGCTATTAATTGGGCGAAGTCGGTCCTCTTTGTGTTAAGTAGTGAACCGCCCAGAGTGCCGGTGAGCTGCCCGGTGAAGCTGGAATTGGTCAGTTTTCGTTATCTGGGGATCCAGATATCGCGGGACCCCAAGGTACGCTTTAGTCTTAATCTATTACCCCCATTGGCCAGACTGCGAGGTGATGTCGCAAGGTGGAAAGTATTACCGATCTCCTTGTTGGGCCGCGCGGTCCTCTTCAAGATGTTGGCCCTCCCGCGCTTTTTGTACGCTCTACAGAATTCCTTTGATCCGGTGCCTCCGTCGTATTTTAACGAGATTGAATCTTTGCAGCGCGGCCTGCTGTGGGAGGGGAGGCCGCGTATCACATTGTCAAAATTGATGTTGCCCTGGTATGACGGGGGTATCAGTCTCCCTAATATCAGGAAATACTATTGGGCGTCACAGTTGGGTCTTATCAATCATGCCATTTATGGCTCGCCGGTAGATCCCGGCTTTGCGATGGACCGTGGCCAAGTGCCCGGGGGAGAGTATACTAGAGTGTTGTATGTAAGGTGCGTGCTTTTCCCTTTGGTCGGTCCCCCATCGACGGCGACGAGGGTATGGCATGAGGCCAACAGGGCCCTCAAATGGGTGGGGCGAATAGCACTGGCTACGCCTTTGTGGAGCTCGGAGATGTTGGGTACTCTGTGGAAAATGAAAGGGTTTGACCGTTGGGATTTGATTGGAATTACTCAGGTGCGTGATGTGTGGGGTAAGGATAGGGAGTTGACGTTTGAGGAGTTGCAGGCCAAGTACCAGCTGCATGATACTGAACAGTTTAGATACCTTCAGGTTAGTCATGCTCTACGTGCTGTAATCCCCAGTGGAGAGACACCTCCGGTAGCCTCCCCACTGGAAGACCGACTGTTGGATGGTTATCTGCCCACCAAAGCAATATCGTTGACCTACAGAAAACTCATTACCCATACTGAGGATCCCCATGTGCAGCTCAGGGAACAGTGGGTGGCGGATGGATTAGTCCTGCATGAGGAAGATTGGAGGGAGGCGGTGTCATCCCCTAGAGTAGTGGCGGTCCCCTTTTTTTTGTTTTATTATTTATTTATTGGTTTTTTTTTGGCAGTGGAACATTGCATAGTATGAGATACAAACAAAACATATAAAAATTACAGTACATTAATTAATTAAACGAAAAGAAGAAATTAACATAAAATTGATGTAGGAACAATATAGTTTAAATCCAATTTGCAATCGGTGACCATCATTTTTGGCCAAAAAGCTTTCTTTTCCGGCCCTTAAGTTTATACACAGCCTTTTCTAGTCGATAAATACTAAGCAGTTTAATTTGCCATTGGTGAAACATCGGTGGATCGGCATGTATCCACCGTGAGGTTATACAAAATCGACATGCAGACATAGCCAAAAATTGAAAACCTTCTTCTTCTAGAGTTTTATTCCCAATCTGATCGGATTGAATTCCGAGAATGACTAATTCTGGTGATAAAACAACAGTTGATTCCATGATCAGATTTAGAAAATCTTGTATTTTTGATACAAATTGAGTTAATTTCAGGCAATGAAAAAACATGTGAATCGAGTCCGCAGCTAAAAGGCCACAACGGCTTCAATTGGTACCCTTCTGAGCATTCCATTTCGACAATTTTGAAGGAGTATAATATAAATCCAAAATAGACATGAAATGCTGACTTTTGAATGATCCGTTAAATATGACCTTGCTGCCCACTTCTAGAGACCTAACAATATCCACATTCTCTATACCCAAACTTCTTTGCCATTTGTCTGCATAAACATCTAAGTTATCTTGTATTCTGCTTAGCATCATTTGATATATTGTACCGATGCAGTCTTTTTTCCTACAGCTTTCAATCAAGTCTATTTTATTCATATATTCGGTACTTAATAAATTCTTCGACTCTAAAAAACTACAAATCTGCAAAAATTTAAAGAAGTCCCCTCTATTAAGAATATATTTTTTCTGAAGCTCGGTAAATGATGCAAATTGCTTATCTTTATACATAAACCCTAGAAGGCGAATGTTAAGGCCATTCCATCTATGCATTACAGAATCGCTAAAAATCCCAGGCAGTAAAGGATTCTTCAGAGTAGTGGCGGTCCCAATAAGACTTCGTTTGGTCCAGCTCAGGATTCTGCACCTTTCCTACACCACGGGTCCTGGATTGTTGAGAATGGGGTTGGCCATATCTGGGGATTGTCAGCGAGGGTGTGGAATGCCTGGAACGTTCCTTCATATCCTGTGGGAGTGTGAAAAGGTCCGTGATTTTTGGACGAGGATACATTTGCAGATGAGTGAAGTATGGGGAGTGCGGATCGAGTTGGAGGCGCTTCGGTGTTTGTTGAATGTTTTGGAGCCCTCCGACCTCTCGAGTCATGGCAAACTCTGGGTCACACTAGCTTGTGTGATAGCCAAACGCAATATTGCACAACTTTGGGGTGCTTCTCTAGCGCCTCGGGTTGGGAAGTGGATGGTGGACCGCGACTGGTGTATGTTCCGGGAGAGGTCTGTGTATGTGTCGAGGGGGCAACAGTAGGGAAAGCGTTGGATAGCGTAGGGGTAAAAATTACTATTCCCACTCCAGTGAGTGCTACAGTAGGGAAAGCGTTGGATAGCGTAGGTGTAAAAATTACTATTCCCACTCCAGTGAGTGCAACAGTAGGGAAAGCATTGGATAGCGTAGGGGTAACAATTACTATTCCCACTCCAGTGAGTGCAACGGTAGGGAAAGCGTTGGATAGCGTAGGGGTAAAAATTACTATTCCCACTCCAGTGAGTGCAACAGTAGGGAAAGCGTTGGATAGCATAGGGGTAAAAATTACTATTCACATAGCGTAGGGTAGGATAAGGTAGGATAGCGCAGTGAGTGCAACAGTAGGGAAAGTAAATACTTCATATATTATTTAAAATATAGATATATTAACATCTATGAAAAATGTATTAAAAGTAATTACCAATTTAATATAATATAATAATTAATCAATTAAAAATACAAATAAAAAATTAATGATTACAATTAATTACCTATTAATACAAATTAATTACAAATTAACAATTAAATAATTAGCAATTAAAAATTTATTAACAATTAATTCAAAATAAATACCAATAAATAAATGTAAATATTTGATTAATTATAATTAAATTACTTCCCACCCTATTCCCATATAAACGCACAACCCGTAACGGAAAATAAATTAGTAAAATTAACATATTTATCAATTAATCAATTAAGTAAAATTAATTGCCAATTAAAATGTAATTAATTACAAAATAAAAATTAATTAACAATTAATTCAAAATAAATAATAAATATAATTAAAATTAAATTACTTCCCACCCTATTCCCCCGTAAACCCACAACCCGCTGCAGAATTAAATTACGCAAAAATGAAATAACATAAAATTCATTACTTAAAATAAATTATAACATAAATATACACCTTTCACACATATACTAACATACAAAACACTATAAAAAAATCAAGATTATTAAAAATTCGATAACTTTAATAACCTATATTATATACTTCGATATTTTGACTTTCTATATTTATAAAATTCGATATTACATTACTTACCTTAAAAACAATCTTTTTGATGACTATATTCTGTCCATTCGATATTTTGTCCATTCTATATTTTGAAGTCGATATTTTGTCTGTTTACCGATAGATGGAAGGATTAATTGCACAATGGATGTATGGATTGCAGAGTGGATGATTATCTGGCTACTCCCTTGTGTGTGTTTGGGGGGTATGTATGCAGGTGTGTGCATATCTTTCTCTGTTGCTGATGAGTGCATTGGGTGCCAGCATAATCTCTCTAAAGTAAGACTAGTAACTAGTGAAGTCACTGGTAAGCATTAGAAAAACTATATACCTTTGTTCATTTCGACCTTATGGTACAGTTCTCATGATACAGCACACTGATGATGGCTACATAAGCGATGCTTACTAAACACTAACAAAGCGAGTCGAAAATGTTTGAACATTGTAAATTGTACACATTACGAACATTATTCAATATACACAAGGCAAATATTTCAAATCCATTTAGAAACAGAGTTTGCTGACGGCAGCAGGATTTGGATTACTGCTACTTCTCATTTTATTATTCATTTAAGATAATGCAATTTCTCCTTTTTGCTGCCTTTGCTCAAAATGTGGGCACCCTATTATGGGCACATAAAGCTTTTATGCGCAACTAGCCAGGCAGTATAGGATCAGTGCTGCTTACATACTACTATACCTTGAACATAAGACTGCTTACAAGAGGTGTCCCTGCTCCGCTGTTTGGACTCTCCGTGGGATTTTCAAGCATCCATGATTTATAAACAATACCACAAACACAAGCCTGCTTACACAGTGCCCCTGCTCCGATCAGGGGAACCAGAACCGGCCCTGGCAAAGTGCTCGGCCGCCCCATCCCCCCTCCCCACTCGGGGGGTTGGGGGGATTGGAGGTGCCGCCGAGCTCGGCCGGTTTTCGGTCGATTTTGTTACAGGGCCGATTTTGCAGCTATGCTGCAAAAACTGCCCTGTAACAAAAACGGCTCCCAGGGGCCCAAAATCGCCCCCCACCCGTGCGGCACACCGGGGGATTGCCCGGTGCCCGCTATGGCCAGTCTGGCCCTGGCTCCGATGTTTGGCCTCTCAGTGGGGTTTCGAGCTGCACTATGAGTAAGTAGGTTGGAGCGTTTATTGGCCATCTTCCAGGAAGGCCTGAGGCTGGAAGGGAAGGGAACAGCTCTTCTTGCAGCTTCTCCTCGCCGGGAGGCTCAGAACACTCCGAGGAGCAGGGATTTTCACCGTATCGTTTTCATGCTATTAATCCGGATGTCCTGGTGACAGGAAGCAAGGGATGCGCTTACCCCATTGTACACCGTCATGTTTCTTCCAGTGCGATTAAAAAACGACAACATGGAAACAAATAAAGCATTGGATGTGACTGGATTATTGTTCCTCAACTAATATATTCCATCTCACTCAAGCTCCTCCTACCACCCATGTGGTGATATAACTCCAGATATTGTGAAAAATAAAATATATACAGCAATAAAATCGGCTGGGCATAGGGGAATATGTCCAGTTATTTATATGTATAAAAAAAACTTAGGGTTTTTGTGTGTATTTTTGTACGCTGTTCATGTTGACATGGGAAATTAAGCATGTGGAAATAGCTTGATTTGGCCAAGATCACATGGCGTGTGGCAGCAGGGATCACAATCTGTAGCTCCTAAATCCAAAGGCAAACAAGTGGCTCCTGTCACAAAATGGGTATGAAGACGAAATAAATAATAAAGGTGGAGGAAGCATTCAGGAAGAAGGAAAGAACATATATGTTAGACAACACGTCGGGTGAAAACAAACAACGCAAGTGGCGCCACAAAATTATATATATTAAAAAAGCTTAGAGGTTTTTTGTGCACTGTTTATATTGACATAGGAACGTAAGCATGTGGAAATAGTTTGATGTGGCCAAGATCACACGGCATGTGGCAGCAGGGATCACAACCTATAGCTCTTGAATGCAAAGGCAGACAAGTGGCACCTGTCGCAAAATGGGTATGACAACTTTGAGTGGAACATGAATCCAGCCCACTGAAAATAACATAACGGTTCCTACTTAACTCTCTTGAGCACCAAGACACAATTGCTGCGGCCTATCCCATGCCAGGGACAGGCAGAGGCGGGAGCATGGGAGAAGACTGCATGAGGGAGCCGATGAGATGGCGGGTGGAGCTCTTCCATCATCCAGGCTGCAAGTCAAATGGATTGTGACTCGCGCGTCCAAGAAGAACAAGAAGACAGAGCATCACAACATCCAAGCACGATGCAGAAAGCACAGCGCTTCACACAAATGTAAATAACAATTGTACAAACAGAGCCATTGCTTTCAAATCCCCATGCTGCCCTACCATCTGATAAGGGGCTGCCGCTCTGCAAGTGATTTGTCTGCTGACTGCCCATGGTTTACTTTAGGCATGAAGGCAGCGTGATCCGTTACTACACGCCCAATGAGAGAGCCAGACTGGCACCTGCTCCAGGCATGAAGGCAGTGAGCCTCTGATAAGAAACTTCGTCACAACAGCCGTAATGCAGGTGAGCCAGTTCGTGTGGGCCGGCCAAAAAGCCACAAGGAGGCACCCCAGAATCCTTATTTCCAATGGCAGCACACCGTTTAACAATGGGAATAAGGGGTGGTGCTTCAAGCCCTTTTCAGAAAGTACTTATCTGCAATAAATCTCGCTAAGCGTGCTGCGCATGTGCGCAGCAACACTAGGCAAACCTAAAAATATATGCCTCGATAAAGTGGTGGTGCAAAGTGTAATATACACTTTTTAACCGTCAAAAATCACTCAATTGTGAATTGACAGGGCCCTAAGAGGCAAATGTCCTGGAAATGACTGATAATATAAATAAATTGTGTCTATTCATATGGACAACATACCAGTGTCATTTTCATCAGCTCTTCCTCGAATGTAGGTTTCAATGGGGATCTCCAGTGTCTTGTAATATAGACCGAGCCACCAGGACAGAAATAAAGGTAAACTGAGCACCCTGTTCCTCGAACCTCATAACCCCCCTTAAAAGAGATTTATTTACCACCCAATACATCAAACTCACCTTGAATATCTACCACAGATGTCTCTTAATCCACCATTTGAACCTTTCAGTGAGCCACTGGTTTTATTTTATTTTACTTCATTGTATGTTATTGTTGTATAGCAGATCTTCCTTTAATAAGAATGAACTAAGACACTCCTATCTTGGAAGGCGAACCACTGTGTTGAAATTCATGCTATTCAGCATATTATTGGTGCATTGTAGTTCAGGTACGATGTCGGCCGTGGCTCTGTGGTAGATGTGAAGGGGGCAGGGGTCTGTGATGGCCCCCGAGTGGATGCTTTTTCATGGTTGAGGCGGTGTCTTCGGCCATGATCGGTGTCCAGTTGGAGATGGTGGGCTGGCTGGTGTTTCTGGGGGGCGGAGGGGGGGGGGTTGGGGGCCATCTGTGGCATCTGGTGAATGGGCAATGAAGTTGGCGTAGAGGTTTTTAGGGCTCGTGCGATAACCGCGCGAAAGCGCGGTCTCGCCAGATACCCTTTTGTCGGCGTGTCTGCTTTCCAGGAGACAATCCTGGCCGCGCGCAGCTCGGCAATTTGAAACTGGCACACGCACGAGAACGCGCTCGCTCTGGCCAGCTCCTGTCTCCTGGAAAGCTGCTCTAACACACACGCATACGCTAAATTGGGACCACGGGCACACACATCACACTTGGGACCCCCCTCCTGATGCTCGCACTCACCGGGACTCCTGTTGCGGGTGGAGGCCGTTACCTGGCTTTTTGCACCGGCGAGACTCTCTCTTCCAGGCGGGAGCCTCGCTCCCTTCAGCACTCCTCCGGTAGCTGCTCTGGTGCCGCGGGCGGGGCTCCTCTCCTCCGGGGGAAGTTAGGTGAGTTCCTGTTGTAGCCTCGGTCCCGCCCCCGGCCTGCCTGACTACTGCGGTCCGGGCGGCGGCGGGGACAATCTTTTATTTTTGTAAACAAACTCACTTCGTCTCAAGTAAAGCAAGGGGCATACATTTTTAGTATGCACAATTTGTCAATATTATTACAATATTTTAGTCTTATTAAGCTGCACACAACGTATGTTTCATTTGTTTTGGGCTCACTCTGAATTGTATCGCTTCTACATGCGTGCAGATTTTGCAGTTACGGAAAGCGAAATAAAGAGGGCTAAATCCGTTTTCTCCTGATCACAGTCTGGGTGACTAGTTAACTAACATGCCGCTTTCAGTCCAGGTATCATGATCAGAGTTTCCAGTTCAGCCACAGTGGTTATATCTCTAGAGTTGTACAGGAACAGCAAATTGTTAGTGCATAGTTATCTTTCAAACACAACATTACTACACACTGATCAATGACTTTGACTTTCGAAGTATGATTATGTGGTGCATCTACCAAGCACTTTGTGAGAAGTCTTTCTGGAACTATGAGAGCTAAATCGAAGGCAATTCCTTCAAAAACGGGCAGAAGAATACAAAATGAAACGTAGAGCGTCATAGTTCGCTCAAAAGAAATGCAACACATACCATGTATTAGAAATCAAACATTTACAATGCAATAGGTCTCGCAGTGACATTGTTTAAAGCTATTAGCATTGTAAATGATATTGTTTTTTTATATTTTTTGGGGTAAAAAGTATACAGTATATATTATCAATTATGCACCATTAGACTGGAGATTGAGAGTAGTGAGTAGTGAGTGCAGAGTAGTGAGTGCAGAGTAGTGAGTGCAGAGTAGTGAGTGCAGAGTAGTGAGTGCAGAGCAGTGAGTGCAGAGTAGTGAGTGCAGAGTAGTGAGTAGTGAGTGCAGAGTAGTGAGTAGTGAGCGCAGAGTAGTGAGTAGGGAGCGCAGAGTAGTGAGTAGGGAGCGCAGAGTAGTGAGTAGTTAGTGCAGAGTAGTGAGTAGTTAGTGCAGAGTAGTGAGTAGTGAGTGCAGAGTAGTGAGTGCAGAGTAGTGAGTGCAGAGTAGTGAATAGTGAGTGCAGAGTAGTGAGTAGTGAGTGCAGAGTAGTGAGTAGTGAGTGCACAGTAGTGAGTAGTAAGTGCAGAGTAGTGAGTGAAGAGTAGTGAGTGCAGAGTAGTGAGTAGTGAGTGCATAGTAGTGAGTAGTGAGTGCAGAGTAGTGAGTGCAGAGTAGTGAGTGCAGAGTAGTGAGTAGTGAGTGCAGAGTAGTGAGTGCAGAGTAGTGAGTGCAGAGTAGTGAGTAGTGAGTGCAGAGTAGTGAGTAGTGAGTGCAGAGTAGTGAGTGCAGAGTAGTGAGTGCAGAGTAGTGAGTGCAGAGTAGTGAGTGCAGAGTAGTGAGTGCAGAGTAGTGAGTAGTGAGTGCAGAGTAGTGAGTGCAGAGTAGTGAGTGCAGAGTAGTGAGTAGTGAGTGCAGAGTAGTGAGTGCAGAGTAGTGAGTGCAGAGTAGTGAATGCAGAGTAGTGAGTAGTGAGTGCAGAGTAGTGAGTAGTGAGTGCAGAGTAGTGAGTAGTGAGCGCAGAGTAGTGAGTGCAGAGTAGTGAGTAGTGAGTGCAGAGTAGTGAGTGCAGAGTAGTGAGTAGTGAGTGCAGAGTAGTGAGTAGTGAGTGCAGAGTAGTGAGTGTAGAGTAGTGAGTAGTGAGTGCAGAGTAGTGAGTAGTGAGTGCAGAGTAGTGAGTAGTGAGTGCAGAGTAGTGAGTGCAGAGTAGTGAGTGCAGAGTAGTGAGCAGTGAGTGCAGAGTAGTGAATAGTGAGTGCAGAGTAGTGAGTAGTGAGTGCAGAGTAGTGAGTGCAGAGTAGTGAGTGCAGAGTAGTGAGTAGTTAGTGCAGAGGAGTGAGTGCATAGTAGTGAGTGCATAGTAGTTAGTGCAGAGTAGTGAGTGCAGAGTAGTGAGTGCAGAGTAGTGAGTGCAGAGTAGTGAATAGTGAGTAGTGAGTGCAGAGTAGTGAGTGCAGAGTAGTGAGTAGTGAGTGCATAGTAGTGAGTGCATAGTAGTGAGTGCATAGTAGTTAGTGCAGAGTAGTGAGTGCAGAGTAGTGAGTGCAGAGTAGTGAGTGCAGAGTAGTGAGTGCAGAGTAGTGAGTAGTGAGTGCAGAGTAGTGAGTAGTGAGTGCAGAGTAGTGAGTGCAGAGTAGTGAGTGCAGAGTAGTGAGCAGTGAGTGCAGAGTAGTGAGTAGTAAGTGCAGAGTAGTGAGTGCAGTGTAGTGAGTGCAGAGTAGTGAGTAGTGAGTGCAGAGTAGTGAGTAGTGAGTGCAGAGTAGTGAGTGCAGAGTAGTGAGTGCAGAGTAGTGAGTAGTTAGTGCAGAGGAGTGAGTGCATAGTAGTGAGTGCATAGTAGTTAGTGCAGAGTAGTGAGTGCAGAGTAGTGAGTGCAGAGTAGTGAGTGCAGAGTAGTGAGTGCAGAGTAGTGAGTAGTGAGTAGTGAGTGCAGAGTAGTGAGTGCAGAGTAGTGAGTAGTGAGTGCATAGTAGTGAGTGCATAGTAGTGAGTGCATAGTAGTTAGTGCAGAGTAGTGAGTGCAGAGTAGTGAGTGCAGAGTAGTGAGTGCAGAGTAGTGAGTGCAGAGTAGTGAGTAGTGAGTGCAGAGTAGTGAGTAGTGAGTGCAGAGTAGTGAGTGCAGAGTAGTGAGTGCAGAGTAGTGAGTAGTGAGTGCAGAGTAGTGAGTAGTAAGTGCAGAGTAGTGAGTGCAGTGTAGTGAGTGCAGAGTAGTGAGTAGTGAGTGCAGAGTAGTGAGTAGTAAGTGCAGAGTAGTGAGTAGTAAGTGCAGAGTAGTGAGTGCAGTGTAGTGAGTGCAGAGTAGTGAGTAGTGAGCGCAGAGTAGTGAGTAGTGAGTGCAGAGTAGTGAGTAGTGAGCGCAGACTAGTGAGTAGTTAGTGCAGAGTAGTGAGTAGTTAGTGCAGAGTAGTGAGTAGTGAGTGCAGAGTAGTGAGTGCAGAGTAGTGAGTGCAGAGTAGTGAGTGCAGAGTAGTGAGTAGTGAGTAGTGAGTGCAGAGTAGTGAGTAGCGAGTGCAGAGTAGTGAGTAGTGAGTGCAGAGTAGTGAGTAGTGAGTGCAGAGTAGCGAGTAGTGAGTAGTGAGTGCAGAGTAGTGAGTATTGAGTGCAGAGTAGTGAGTAGTGAGTGCAGAGTAGTGAGTGCAGAGTAGTGAGTGCAGAGTAGTGAGTAGTGAGTGCAGAGTAGTGAGTAGTGAGTGCAGAGTAGTGAGTGCAGAGTAGTGAGTGCAGAGTAGTGAGTGCAGAGTAGTGAGTGCAGAGTAGTGAGTAGTTAGTGCAGAGTAGTGAGTAGTGAGTGCAGAGTAGTGAGTAGTGAGTGCAGAGTAGTGAGTAGTGAGCGCAGAGTAATGAGTAGTGAGCGCAGAGTAGTGAGTGCAGAGTAGTGAGTAGTGAGTGCAGAGTAGTAAGTGCAGAGTAGTGAGTAGTGAGTGCAGAGTAGTGAGTAGTGAGTGCAGAGTAGTGAGTGCAGAGTAGTGAGTAGTGAGTGCAGAGTAGTGAGTAGTGAGTGCAGAGTAGTGAGTGTAGTGTAGAGAGTGCAGAGTAGTGAGTGCAGAGTAGTGAATGCAGAGTAGTGAGTGCAGAGTAGTGAGTAGTGAGTAGTGAGTGCAGAGTAGTGAGTAGTGAGTGCAGAGTTAGTGTTTATGGAGGTGTAGCTTTAAAGGTTGTTCTATGGGTGGCATTGTCAGGTAATGATTCCTTCCCCTTGGCCTCTAGACCATTCACCATGAGAGAGGTTTTCCTGACTGGGATGCTGGAAGTGCAGACAAGCATCGATGCACGGACTAGGCCACCTCAGCACCCTTGCGCTGGATTTGCAGTGATCTTCTCCAGAGTTTTATTGCATTAATTTTCCAGTTTTAAGTCAGTCCTAATATGATGGACAAATTTCCCCAGTCTGGCTAGAATCATCGTGCTGTTTGTGGAAAAACACATGGTTGATACTTCGCTGCAGGATTTTGTTCCATTAGTGGAGCAAATCAGACCAGTAATCGCCTTCTTTCCTTGATAAGACTGGGGCAACAACAAATCTGGTGGAGCCACGATTCCCTCTTGTATGGGCAGAGCCTGCATTTAGTGGCGTCCTCTCTGCGAGCCCACACAGGATTAAAATCCACAATTCCTAGGGTGATTAGTCTCATGGACAAGATTTTACTTCAAACTGATGGTGTAATGGCGTCACTTAAATAAGCCTGGGCTTTTCCTACTGTGTAAGAACTATTCAAGGAGACTGAGTGGACTTGAACAAAGGGATTTGCAGTCCAAATGAGATTTCACTCAGTTGTTTATTTATCACTTTTTTCCATGTGTTCAGGGGGATGTCCGGCCTTGATATGCTTTCTCTCACTGTATTCAATGTCTTAATTGCTTTATCGAGTGCAGAATGCCAGGGCGTGCAAGTCTCTTCAAAGATTGATTTTAGTTGGTGTTTTAAGGAGTAGGCCGGAGCCCTTAAAATCCTGAGGTAGAGTTTTATGATGTCACCCTGGCACATCAGGTCCGGCCTTGCCATTCCCAGCTCCAATCTTAGCCTTACTTGCCTTGCTGCCCTTGGGATTTGAAACACTGTTTTATAAGCTTTAGATTGCGCTGTATTTAAGTAGGCCTGCAGTGACCCGGGAAAAGCCTGGTGGCCTTAGCTGATTGCAGGTAGCAGTTTCGCTTTCATAGCTTTCAATATTGGGCCGGCGGTTGGACTAGTCAGCTGATTTTTTAGTTGTTTGAGTAAATATATGACCCTGTTGGCCTTAGTGCTCTGATGTTTCAAATGGGCAGTCGCCTTAGCCCGATCCGTCAGCCAGACCCCTAGGTAATTGGATGACACTGCCGTCTTGATTTGCAGGTTGCCCAAATGCCATTGTGCTTTCTTTTTCTGATGGTAGGACCCATAGATGACAACCTTGGTCTTTCCTTGGTTTACTATCAGATTATTGATGTTATTAAATTGATTTAAAGCAGTTAGGGCTCTTTGGAGACACACTTTTGTGTGATCCATTATGACAGTTTGGTCAGCGTTTTGGACCACCGGCAACTTCTTATTTCCTAGTCTTGGAGTTACTAGGCTGGCTCCTTTTAGGGCGTCGCCCAAGTCCGCCGTGTAAAGATTGAAAAGAATGGGAGCCAACACGCAACCTTGTTTCAGCCCGTTCTCTGTGTTGAGTTTCGAAGACACAGTGCTGGTGCTGGTTTTGACTCTTACCCAGGTATCTTCATAAAGCGATCTTATTGCCTTCAATAGGTTCGGTGGAATGTCCCAGTTTTCTAGCTTCCACCATAATCTTATTCGCACCGCTTTATCGAAGGCTGTGCTGTAATCCACGAAGCAGCAGAAAAGTGGGGGATGGTTCTTCGTGGTGGCCTGGGTGGATAAATAGGCCAATGCCAGTACGTTATCCATGGTCGATGCCTTTGACCTGAAGTCCGTTTGATAAGATGGTATAATGCTGTTCTCTTCTGCCCACCCCTCCAAGTCCTTTAGTAGAAGGCAAGCGTAAGCCTTGGCTTCAAGGTCAAACAGGGCAATAAGCCTATAGTTCGAAGGTTTTAGGCGGTCTCCTTTTTTATGCATAGGGACCAAAATGGAGCCCCTCCAGGAATCGAGGGTTGTTGATGATTGGAATGTATGGATGAATAAAGGAGTTAGCAAACCTGCCCAGAAGTCGAGGGCCTTTTTAAAGACTGGTGCTGGAATTCCATTTGGTCCAGGGGCCCCATTGTTCTTCATGTTCTTAATGATCTTACTGACCATATGAGATTTAGCTTGGCTGGTATTTCATCATATGATTCTGCTGGCGTTCTATTACTCTCAGGCCAGTTGTCTTGGCTGGCTTTCGTGTGGCCTGGAGCGATGTTTGTTTGCCGGTCTGGGCCCTCTATGCCACTGGCCACTTCTGGACTGTCTTTTTGGGCAGCGGTACTTGTATAAAGCTGCTTGACATACTTCAGCCAGTCCTTTTCTGCTACTCCATTCTCTATTGGTATTCCTCTGCTGCTCAGTTGATTTATATGTCTCCACATGTGGACTGTGTTCTTTCAATTTATCAGGGCAAAGACTTTTAGCCATTCCCTTCTGTGATGGCGGTTTTGTATTCCCAATTTATTTTTCTTAGGGCTGCCCTCAGAGATGCAACTGTCGGTCCCTCCGAAGCGCCGGCCCTTCTTTTCTTATTTGCTAGGGCCTTACGCAGGAGGCGTTTACAGACATGTATGTCTTTGTTTAGGCCTCCTCTGACCTGTCTTGGTTGTCTTGTATGCCTGATGTATTTTGTCTGGGCATTTCCAAACTTTTCTTGCAGGTCCTCCATAATATCTTTCCAGGCTTTTATGGGTGATGTCTGCATAGAGAGATTGCCTTCCTGTTTTTCTTCCAGCCATGTTTGTAACGAGTTACCTATCTTGACCGACCATTTGATTCTCTTCAAAACACTGTGATTTTCATCCCCTCTCGATGTGCCAATGGTTTCATAGTGTGGAGCTGTCGGGACTGTCGCCAGGAAGACCGCTCTCAATGGCCTGTGATCACTTTCTGACCTTTCTTCCACTTCAAAATCGTACAAGCTAGCCGCCAGTGCCTCGCTGATGATGATGTAGTCAATTCTTGAGATGTCTCTGAAGGTAGGAGGGGGTTCCCATGTGTGCGAGTAGGCTTTCTTCAGTGCATAGGTTGAGGTCAGGTTGTGGTTGCTGACGAAGTTGATCAAGGGCGCTGCCCTGCCAGAACTCAGGAGAGGGGATTTGTTAGTGTCCAGATCCTTCAGATTGAAATCCCCCGCTAGGATAACCTGGTGGGATTTATACTTACACAGGAGATCTTCTAATTTCCCCAGCAGCCCCTCCAACTTCTCTTTTGTGGTAAGCAGGGCTGGGTTTATGTAACAGTTAATTGTTAGAAGAGGCCTAGGATGTGAATTCATATTCAGGCCTTTGATTTGTAGGGCTTTCAATCCTGTTGTGTTTAAGTTGATAGTTTTAGCTTCAAGAGCACTATCATGCTTTATAAAAACTGATTGGCCGCCGGCTGGTCGGCCGAATAAATTCTTTTTTATGGCTGGAATAAAGTGTTCGTAGTGCCCTGCCAATGAGGTGCTGGCCAGGGCCCAGGTCTCTTGGAGGCAGAGTATGTCGTCAGTTTACAGAAATTGCCTCATGTTTTCATTGCCACTGATTTTGCTTATTCCTGCTATGTTCCAGGAGATTAAATTTAATTTCTCTTTGTGAACTGGTCTTTGCCTTATTCCTGCCCCTACTGGCCTAGTTTCTCTAATGGTAGGAATGCTGGTTCCCCCTGTTTATCCTTCCTAGTTGATTAAGGGCAGGGGGGCCTGCACTAATGACCCGGTGGTTGTTTTTGCAGGAAATCCTGATCTCCGTTGGGACCTTGGGGGCTATCTGAGTTTTGCCCGAGGCGCCCGAGGCGCCCGAACCATTTGTCCAGTGGAGGATTGACCACGGGGCCTTTGCTCTGTTGTCTGGTGCCAGGACATGAGGATATTTTGGATTCGACATCTTCTGAACGTCAATGCCCCATTCAGCAAGTTGAATAGCGTTGTTTCTGATGGCTTGTTGTGTTTATATTTGCTTTAATACCACCACTGTTGAGTCGCAGTATGTATCCCCCTTTATACTCAGGAATGTCACCCATTCTATGTCACCCGTTTGTATTTGATCTAGGGAATCCAGATGTTTGAAGAGGCGGAGTATGTTGCTCCTGTTCAAGATGTCCTGCTGTCCTGTATATTGATACCTGGGAGTGAGAATTATCTCTTGGACTAATGTTGGTGAGCCTGGGGTAGGAGCCACTATTCCCCTATATGGGGAGAGCTTTACCTGGCCCAGTCCTGAGTTGTGGCTTACGCGTTTACTTGTTGTGTGTCCTGCCTGGGACCAGTTGATGTAGCCTTGATTGGCCCCAGCCACGACCTCTTGTCTGAGTTCTGCTTCATGTGAGGACATGACCGGCGGTTGCAGTGCAGTTATGGCTATCGCTGTCTGGGGGCTTGCTTTGTGTGGTGGCTGACTTATTGTGACTGATGCCATTTGTCTGTTGAGATGGTCTGAATTTACAAAGGATTCTGTCCTTGCTGCTGGTTTATGGTCCATCACTGCTGTAGTGCTCGGAGGCCTTGATTGGCTTTGCTCTTCTGCCCGGGGAAGAGTGTCATGGGCCGCCTTTTTGCTCCAATTTTCGGCTATGAAAATTGGATAGAACTGGGGAGAGTTGGTGATCCCTTGCAGGGGCTGGGAGATGCTCTTCCTCAACTGCGATTGCCTCCCTCTTGTCTTTATTTTGTTCCGTTGTTTCCTTAGCTTCTTTTTTGCTTGCCTTGATAAAGTGGAGTCTTGTGCGTTGGTTGTACAGAGGGTGTGTTCCTGAGGGTCAACAGCCATGATATTGCATCCCCGCGCTGTCCCTGGAATGTACTTAATGTCTCTTTGGCCTTTCCTGGGCTGCCCATTATGCCGTGCGACACTGAATCTGGGTCCACTTGGGATCCCACTGGCTTTTTTGCCTCCGGGTGTTTCCGGTTGGTCAGCTCTGAGTCATCAGTGCTGGATGTAATTGATGTCTCCCAGCGTCCTATCTGCCAGAGTAGCGGTAGCGGTTCGTTAACCGGAGGACCCCCTTTAGACGAATAGCCGCATGTTGTCAACGACTACAAACGTGACACATCGAGACGGACACATTAAAAAACTTGGAGAAGAAGTGCAGCCTGTCCTCGTTCGACCTACTACTCTGGCAGATAACACAACAGGTCGATTGATAGGAAATCTTTCAAAATAATAAAACACCCAGACGGAAAAGTTGGAAACCGATTTATGCACAATTTGCCCAGGAATCAGCTAAACCCAAATGATTTGAACAACTCGCCACATTCAATAGCTGGAGATTGACCTACACCGCTACTTCTTGATATATAGTTTGTTTTGGCCCTGAAGAAGGTGAATTAAATACCACCAATCACCAAAACGTACGTTGGCAGTACGCTTATGAGATCCCCTCATAGAAAATCACTTTGTTGAAAATCAAAAAAAGGAAGTAAAAACTTATAGAAAATGTACTAGCTGTAAAGTGTATAGATTTCAAGATTTTTTCCTGCAGCAATTTATAGGGGTTTTTCAAGAAAAGATTCATTGTATGTTTAATGTCTTTTGTATGGTATGTCCAGACAGTGTTTTTTAGATTGGGTAGCGAATGTCACGGTATGTATGTTGGAATGAATGGTATGAATGTATCATTAGGCTTTTGGGGTTCTTTTTCTTTTTTCCAAAATGTTGTCTAAAGTGATATACAGAAAGTGTTAACTTTGTATATACACAAACTGAAATGTATTTATTACAAGAAAAATAAAACAAAAAGAAAAATAATGATAAATAAAAATAATATTTTTGAATAAATTGAATGTTTCTGTCAGATATTTAGCATCCTTTTCAAAATAATGTATGAAGATTTTCATTGAGAAAAATATATAGGTTTGATCAGAGGTTTTTCCTTGCTTTGTATTTTTCCTCCCTCCTCTGGACCTGAAATCAAAATTGGGAGAACTCTTCTCTTTAGCTCATAGCAATTGTTATATCCGATTCATCTAGGAGGTGTAGTTACGTTGCATTAACAATATTAATATATCCTTCGCAGATGTAGATGTATTATCTTTTCTCTTTGTACACTATTTGTAACTCTAAGTTTGCACCTTAAGTTGTCATGAATGTATTATTATGCTGGTCGGATGACATTCAATTAAAATATATTTAAAACATTTTTAGAAAACAATATATCTTATTTAAAATATGCTGCTTAAAATTAAGGTCTTGATTTAGAGTTCGGTGGACAGTTACTTTTTCACAAAACTAATGGATATCCTGTCTGCCGCATTACAAGTGCCAGTGGATAAAATGCACTTGTAATACTCTGGATGGGATATCCATTACATTTGTGACAAAGTAACCTGTCTACCGAACTCTAAATTAGGCCCTTAGTTTGGTTTACTTGGCTCAGTAATGGGAACATACTTACCAATGCCCAGAGAAGATTGCCACTATAATGAGATGGAACTCCCACACACAATTGAGGTCAATATTTATATAAATTGAAATAACTAACAAATATGTAACCTCCAGCAGGACCCACTCTTTTGGGAATGCATGAGTGCCAGTTTGGAGATGATGACATGTCCTGCTCGCAGATGAATCTATACAGGTCTGTGACATGACTATGGATACACCTACGATCATTAGCCTGACATTGCAGTCTGACGATGTCACCACACATGCATAGGTCCGAGCACCCAAGTGGGACACTATAGACTTATGATGATGACAGAGGGCACTACAAACAGTTGACAAGTAAAACAAGCAGTGCCCTCAGCCACCTGGTTTAGAGACTACTCTCTCAGGTAGGCGTTTGAAAAGAGATCAATGATTCAGTATCCTCTGATGACAATGCGGCAAGTGATGAATTACCATGTTAAGTCACTGCTGGGGTCTGAATTGCTTCTTACCAGTGAAACAAAGGATGCCAGACACTTTGGAATTCCCTGATGATAAGTCTTTCTCTTAGTGTTTTGTGGTCCTTTGACAATCCTAAAGCATGTTTGCCACTGGAACCAGGACCTTCACTTGGAGGAGTGTTACCTCCCTCCCAGCATTTCCCCTACATGGGTGATTTATATTGTAACAGTGTCAACCTATTTTACCCTGGCCTGTGGCAGGGGTACACCCACTAGTAATCAGGGTTTTGCCGCTGCCCGCGTTCCCCACAGGGGGACATCAGCAGGGCAGCTCCCTTAGTTCCACTAGTCTGAGCCCCCCCCCCCCTTCCAGCAGTCCTCGTAGAGGGAGAGGCTTGGGCAGTTCCCCTGCCCCTCCCCCGGCCGAGTGCACCAGTGACGTGCATCCGGGGGAGGGCGCGCTGGGGGCAAGCCGGGTACTTAGGCCCCTGCAGCCCAGCATGCGTCCTCTTTGCGGAGATTATGTTAAACTATTGCATGAAGATCTCAGAGCACCCTGGGTATTACAAATTGATGAAAATCATGTAAGTCACTTAGTAGAATCCCCCCAAAATGCCATAAGTTGGTAGGTCCCCTCAGTGTTTGCTGACCCCGGGCCATTTGCTACAGCCATCCCCCATTTGAAGACAAAATTGACTTCACATGCTCACAATTCTGGCCCTTGTTTTTCTGTCAATGGGCTAACCCCCTGTGAGCTACTGAATTCTGGATGGGACACCAATTGCCATAAGGAACAAGCATTTTCAATGCAATAGGTATTGCATTTGTGAGAGTTTGTGCTATTGGCATTGTGAATGACAAGGCCTTTTAATTGATGTATTGTGAAAGCCTGCAAGCCAGTGTAAATATGCACACCGGGGCAGATTTACAATAACTGGTGCATCTCTGCATATTAGCAGGGATGCGCCAGTTAATTTGCGTGACTCAAAAAAAGCCTTGCACCACCATGGATGCGCCGCAGGGCGCAAGGCTAGACAGGTGCGTAACGCATTTGTCGGCGTAAGGGTGACGCAGTGCTGGAGTTTTGTCGCAAGTGTGATGCAACTCCTGCACTGCTCTGGGGTGCCCTATACCTAATATGCTGCGTAACTCCTTACGCCTGCTTCAAGCAGGCGTAAGGATTTGATGCAGCGGGGACGTAAAAGTGACTCAGTGAAATCTTGTAGATCTCACTACGTCACTTTTACGGGGCTTCCTTGCGACGGAACGTCCACCATGCATACATTATACCTGACACAGGTATAATGTACCGCAGGGCTTTACAAATTGACGCATCTAACTAGATGCGCCACGTTGTAAATATGTCACATAGTGGCGTATTGTTCACGCTGCCACTGCATCACAAAAGTGACGCAACAGCGGCATAAAAGTGTCGCAAGGGGCTTGTAAATCTGCCCTTTGTACTTATAGTCCTTTCTTATGAAATGCATGGCTGGCAGTAAAACAGGCACAGTTACTGACAGCCCTGCTACTCGTAAGCAACTACTACTATAAGTATAAAGTGTGTGTCTATGCACTGATTGCAGGTTTTCAAAACACATAAATAAAAGGCATTGTCATTTACAATGCCAATAGCTCAAACTCTCGCAAATGCGAGACCTATTGCAATGCAAATGCTTGTTTTCATAGTTTCAGCCCTGTTACTAGGTTACGGACGCTCATTTAGCTTCCCTGATGCTAATTTTGGTCCTTGTTATTATAGTGAAGGCGCTGAAGAGATGACTTTAGATCGTATGTAATAAAAAGGCACAAAGAAGTGCATTGAGGGGAGCAGTAGCGCTCAGAAGTCGAGCTCTGTGTATAGTGTCAGTAATACTGCAGACATCAAGTGATAGGTGCATGTGTAGCAATTATATATAATGCACAATGTACACTTAAACAGCTATAGAAAGACACCCTAGGCCTATGTAAGCATAAAAAGGGAACTGAACTTAGGAGACTTTGGAAAGCCATCCAAGCTGTGCATGTGTGCAGCAAATAGCTCACTCGGCGCTATACAAATGACGCCGAACAACAACATCATACTAGTGCATGATAATTAGTACGTTATTTTTACACCAAGCTGGACGCAGCTGTGGATTAAAAGAGTGAGAATGAAGGATGCCCGATGTCCCTGCAAGGGACCCCCTGGGAGGGCAAACCCCGTAGTAGGGCGCAGGAAACCGAGGCCAGCCCTGGGGTGGGAGGGGGCGGGGAGGGGGGGTCACGCTAGGCAGGCCACTCCCCCCCCATCCTCTGGGGGGTTATAGGTGAGCTCCTCCCCCTCGGCGGCCTCTTTGCTGCTGCCCCCTCCACCTTCGCGGTCGCAAGGCTGCCTCGCCAGCCTTAGGCCCGTTAGCCCCTTCCAGGCCCCTTTCCCTCACCCCACGACTCGGACGCAGGCCCGCGATTTCAGCTCCCCTCCCTACCGCTCACCCGCTGAAAGGGGGGAAGTGGTGAGGGGGGTTTATTAATATTGTTTATGTTTCTTTCAGGTTGCAGGAGGTGTTACAGGGCGATCCCCCATGCAGGACAGGCGCAGGAACAGGACCTGAAGCCCCAGTGCAAATGCACAGCTATGAGTCATATATAAGCCGAGGGGCCCTTCTCGGGGACTTGGTTCAACGGCACCCTGTTAGTCCTTAGGGCGATTGTAAGCCTGAACAACCGGGGGTTTGCTAATAATGCCCCGCCTGGATGGGCAAGGTGTGAGTTGACTCTCCCTTGTCCGGAGGGTGGGGCAGGTGGACGATAGGTCCACCGGTGGGAGGCTGGTGCCTCCCAGGATCGACACCTGGCCAGGGCCATTGTGTCCGCATCATTGGCTCAACTTCAGGCGCCCCGTCACGAGGGGTGGCGGGGCTTAGGGGGGTCGCCTGTCAGTTAACCCGCTCCGTTATTTGTATCACAAATAAACCTGCAACTTCTTTTCCCAAATTACTTGTCTGTGTATTATTTGGGCGGTGAAAGTTGTGGGAGGGGGGGCGAGGTGTACCGATGCAACTACTATGAATCTGTTATAGAACCCAGAGAAGATCTAAGCACTCCGAGAACCTGGAGCGTGAAACGTGCTACAAAAGTCAAGTGAGACAGGACAGGCCCTTAAAACTGAGATAAACTGTATTTTTACACCAGGTCTTTGGTAGTTTAATGCATCAAGGGATGCAATATCACTGACACCGGGTAAAATGTATCGAAAGGATAGTTGTAAACATGAATTTGGATGCATTGAAGACCACTATTTACCAATTGCAATGCCCGAAGTGAATAAGGATATATGTGTCCATCATGTAGCCTGGGTGCCCACTGGGACCTTTAGCACAGATAAAGTGAGGCTGTGCCCTTGGACACTATATGAGAGGAGTTGTTGTTGTACACAGCCGGCTTCCTAAGTGAATTAGTTCCGGTATTATACGTGACTTAGCGCTTCTTAAGGGGCCGTCCCGTATCAATAGCAGGACAGCAATAGGGAAGCAGCCCAGAGGCATAGCGCGCCTGCCTTGGTAGCGTGTACGTTAGAGGAAACATTAGGGAACTAGCCTGGCTGCTGATGTGCCCTTGTGCCATCCCTGGCCCGCGGCTTCTTAAAGCAGCCGGGTTTGCCACTGCTTATGCCCCCTGATACTCTCCATGCTTTTACATAAGGTAAACGGCATGGTGCTGGCATCGCTTGCAGCAACTTTTTAAATAATGGTTACATAGTTGCTGGTAGCAAAACATAGGTAGATAGGGAGCCGTTATTTTTTTTACAATTGCTAGCTTTCTCACTGTTACCGCCTCTATATTAGCTGTGACCGGGGTAAATAAAAAAAGATCAGGCAGATTGGTGTGCGCCCGCCATGACTATGAAGCTTTGCACACAGCACTTTGTAGCAAGCTGCGCGTGCGCGCCTCGCGCAGCCTGAGGGGAAAGAGGCAGGGGGGCCTGGGCGATTACCTTGCGGGAGCTAGCAGCAAGGCGCGATAATTGATAACATATAGCACCAGCTGCTCGCTCCTGCAATGGAATAGCCAAACGTGCTGGATAGTGAATAGTTTAATTTACTATTCCAACTACAGTCCCCGTGGACACTAAGGAAAGTGTTGGATAGTAAATTAAACGTATTCCCTATCCTAGAGCGCCCCCCCCCAGCGCACTGTGTTGTAATGGTTTGCGTTGTAAAAGTTGCGATGTAAAAGCACAGCGTGGTAAAAGTTGCGTTGTAAAGGATGTTTCCCGGTATATTTACATGCCCCTATCACCACCAGTTGCGAAACAGAACAAAATGGCTAGCCAGGATACTTTGATTTCAAATTAGAACCCACACAGCCCATGAGTACTGCGTGACCAAGCCATTTGTTTAGCAAAACATTTATTTTAGTTCATAATCAAGTTTCAAAGTTCATAAAAGCATGACATCAAAAGAAGGGCACTGTCAAAAACAGTCAAGTCAAAAGCAAAAACAAACAATTGTGTGCACAATGAATACAAAATATACAAACGTGAATACTAAATATTCAAACAATCACATGACACCAAAGTGCAACTTGAAATACAATACATACAATCCAAATCAATTGTAGTCAAAAAACATATAAAACATGAAAGGAAAAAACGAGTCCTTTAACTAAAATACCAGTGGACAGGCGGAATTAGGGGTGGAAAACAACTGCCTGCCTGTCTCACAGAACCTGTGACTAAATGTTCAGTCTGGTTGCACGCAAGGGCCCACACCAGTGGAGTAAGTTGATCCCTAGCTGCACCCTTCTTTCTTGTCACAGGCTGGGGTCAACGCGTTTCGAACCAAAATAATTAAAGGTTCTCCTCAGGACAGGGACTGGGTACGATCTTCACTGTGAAAAAAATTGGAAAGGGTGGTGTCAAACTAGTAGTGTCACAATTTGGGGAACCTCTCTGTCTCTCCACAAGTACGAGAAAAAGCAAGTTACCTGCACCACGAGCAAAAGGAATTGCAGGAGTGGAGGTAGACTGTAAAGCAGGACAATTAATCTGTAAAAAGAATTAAATGAGTGGCAATCAGGGCGATACAATTTATAACTTGGGCACACTCACCAAGCTTGTGTGTTTTTAATGGTGCTCAAATACCTGAATGGAGTTGTGTAGGTGTCAAAAACACGGGGCGCCCGCCAAGCGGTGCGGTGTTGGGAAGTAACAGGGTTCACATTCCTTGAATGAGCTGAGAAAGAAAAATGATAATAGCCTGCATGAAACAGCAAACACCAATAGAGTGCACGCAGATCGATACAATCATGTGTGGCGCTTCTCCTACCTGCACGCCATATGCTAAGGGAACCGGCTGTGTAGAGGCAAAGTCAGAGAATCTTTATCAAGTGAGGCGGAGAATAATTCTACCGCACGGAGCCGCTGCTAAAAGCAGAAGAGAGGTGCATGTAACATTGCCTGGGACAGCGGGTGTTTAATCTGCTGGGGTCGGCTGGGGGTCTCGGAAGAAAAACTTACATGTGCTAAGGGGATTCAATCCGGACAGCAGCCGAAGGCGTTCAGAGAGTCCTTGGCGTGGGCTCGTTTGAAGGAGACTAAATTCTAGCTCAATGAAAACACAGAAAGCGAGGGAGGACACCGGGAGGTTCCAAGGATGCTGGTACTTGGAGTCAGTACTGCCGGTCCCACTCGTAAATCTGAACAATAATTTGTCATTATCCAGCAGAATCTACGGGCATAGCCTCATTGTGTGAAAAATCGAACATTGTGTTTTTTACAATGGCACATGATTGAAAATATCTCACATTTCATTTGCATAAATCGAACTTCAAATGAACTAAAGTCATAAATACATCAACCATTACAGATAGTATATATGTGCAAACTCACACTCTGCATCTAAACACATTTATAGTATCAATGGACTAGGACCTCATCGGTGTTATGAACACAAGTGAGACTAGGCATCGCCACTGATCGAGGGAGTACCACTCACCATGACCAAGAGTCAGTAGCATGGTAGGTTTTTAAATAGAAAAAGGGTTTATTATAGAAAGGATGCAGTTCTTTACCACAATCCAAGCAGCACGGCTAGAGCTAAACGCAGAACGACCAGAGAATTAGAGATTACCGAGTTCCGACATTTCATTAAGGCCAGAATTTGAAGTATCAAATTTCAGAATGAGATATGCCTCTTTTTGAGAGAGGCGTGCATCTGGGTCCCCACTGCCACCTCTGATAACCGCAAGCACGGTCCATCTTATATCGTTGGCTGAGTGTTTATGTTGTATGAAGTGGGAAACCAGAGGAGCTGTTAGAGTCTTATTGTTTATTCTGGATCGGTGTTGAATGATTTGTTGACGAACCTCCTGAGTTGTCTTCCCAATGTACACCTTTTTACAAGGACATTGAATGGCGTACACTGTGTTTTTGGTTTTACAATTAGTGTGTTCGTCATGTCTCCAAAATGTATTGCCGTCTGTAAAGAGGGAACCCTCCATAGTAAGGTCACAGACTGTGCATGTCCCACATTTCCGGTGCCCCTTAACGGGGTTGGACCCGAAGATGGTACTTTGAGTATCTTTTTTTACAGGAGGCCGTGTCGAGGTAATCATCTGGCCGATGCTCCGGTTCTTTTTTAGAGCAAACAGCGGTACTCCCACATCTGGTAGCACTTCCTCAACCAGGTGCCAACACCTCCTGATGGTTTTTTGGAGTTGGTTGGTATGGGGGCCGAACGTGGATATGCACACCATCCTTTGGGTTGCAGGTCTGGATCTTTTTTCTAAGAGGTGCTCCCTAGGCGTTCATCTTGCTCTTTTCATGGAATGCTTCAACAGCTTATGGGGATAGCCTCTTTCCTGCAGTTTGTCCGTGAGTGCTTGTCCATGGAGATCAAACTGCTGTGTAGACGAACAATTTCGTCTCACACGGAGAAATTGTCCGTATGGGAGGTTATCCCTCAGACTTCGGGGATGGTAACTCCTGTAGTGAAGTGCATTGTTCTTATCAGTTTTCTTTTGATACAGGGAGCACATGAGTCCATCTGTCTTGGCTGACACCTCCACATCAAGGAAAGGTAGGAATTTGGAATCATAGCTCAGACTGAATTTGATGTCGGGGCTTCTATTGTTCAGCCAGACGTGAAATTCTTCAAGTAAAGCAGGGTACCCATTCAAGACACACCAGACATCGTCTATATATCTGAGCCACTGCTCAATATGATCTTTGTAGGGGTTGTTGGTATACACATATCTCTCCTCGTATTGACCCATGTAGAGGATCGCCATTTCCGGTGCAAAGGGACAGCCCATAGCTGAGCCTTTGATTTGCAGAAACATTTCTTCCTCAAATGTAAAAAAAATCTTTTTTAGAGCCAGTGTAGCAAACGAGACGATGAGATCTCTTAATTTCATTTCTCATATTCACTCTCCCACTCACATCAAGGGTCATACTCTTGACCAGATTTGGTCCCTAAACTGCCCAGTAGAGTCCCCCTCTGTCTCGCCCTGCACTTGGTCTGACCATCACTTGATTTCTTTTTCTCTCTCTATCCACCCCCAGGTCAAGCCCTCACTCCCGAAAAACATCTGGGTGCGTGCATGGGGCCGAGTGGACCCGGATAGTCTAGCTTCCCTACTTACCACTTCCCTTCCCTCCCTGAAAAACCTGCCTACCCACTCCCAGGTCACGGCCATTGGTCAATGGCTCTCTGCAGGCTGTGACTCTATTGCCCCCCTGAAGCGAGTCTCAACCAAACGAGAGAAGGATGCCGATCAGTGGTTCAATCAAGATCTAAAAGCCACTAAACTAGCGGTTCGTCGAGCGGAGCGAGCCTGGAGGAAAAACTATTGCCCCTCTTTGCGACTAGAGTTCATTAACATCTTGACTCTATACAAAAAAAACATCTTGGAGGCAAAAACCATCTATTTCTCCTCCAAAATTCTCGCAGCCGAAAACAAATCGAAGGAAATCTTTTCGATCGTCCATAATTTGGCGTTTTCGGACAGAACCTCCCTCAAACCTACTCCTTCCCAGGAACTCTGTCACTCCCTCAATAACTTCTTTATTCAAAAAATCGCCATTATAAAAGCCAACATCCCCCCTCCTTCCCCCTCTTTTGTGGACCCTCAGTGCCCTCCCCCTAAGGAACACCTCACTGCCCTTCCACTTCTAACTAAAGAATCTCTGACTGCTATAATCCCACTCGTCAAATCTGGTTCCCCACTAGATCCCTGCCCGGCCCATATTCTCCGTCACATCTTCCTCAGCTGTCCTGACCCTCCCCTCCACGCTCTTAACAGCTCTCTTTCTCAGGGCGTGGTACCTAACTCACTCAAATCCGCTGTCATTGTCCCTATATTGAAAAAACCGGGCGCTGATCCCTCAGTCCCAGCCAATTTTCGCCCCATTTCCCTCCTGCCGTTTCTGGCGAAAGTTCTCGAGCGCCATGTTACTTCTGCCTTGAGTTCTTTCGTGGAGAAGAATGGGGTCCTCGCCCCCCGCCAGGCCGGGTTTCGCCCCGCACACTCTACGGAGTCCGTAGTGCTTTCGGTCCTTGACAACCTCAGGGAGGGTATGGACACCAATCAACCTCAGGCCTTGGTCCTCCTCGATCTCTCAGCCGCTTTTGACACGGTGGATCATTCCATCTTGCTTTCCCGTGTCAGGGCGGCGGGGATCGGGGGCACGGCGTTGGTCTGGTTATCCTCCTTCCTGAGGGACCGCACCCAGGCTGTCCGCCTGGGTGACTTCACAGCGGACTTCCATAATGTTCAGTGCGGGGTCCCCCAAAGGCTCCTCCCTTTCCCCCCTTTTATTTAACCTATACATCTGCCCTCTTATTTTTTCACTGCAACAAATGGAGGTCGCCGTATTTAATTATGCGGACGACCTCCAGCTTGTCTTTAACCTTTCTTCCTCCCCTGACTCTGCTCTTAACTTTCAAACCATCATGATTCACATCCGTGACTGGATGAACCACAATCATCTTAAACTCAACCCAGACAAAACAGAGCTGGTGTTGACGGGTGGTTCATCCAGCCCCTGGTCCCCCATCTTCTGGCCCCCTTCCCTTGGTCCCCCACCTACCCCCTCTACCTCAGTTAAAACTCTCGGCATCAAGCTCAACTCCCAACTCACCCTTCACTCCCAGGTCAGCTCTGTGGTTTCCTCTTCCTTTCTGGCACTGCGTACCATACGCAAGGTGTCCCATTTTTTCTCATTTGATGCACTAAAACTGATTACCCTTGCCATGGTCGTGTCCCACCTGGATTACGGCAACGCCCTATATGCAGGTATTCCTGCATATAGTCTTCGGCGGTTGCAGCAGATCCAAAACCAGGCAGCGCGCCTGGTGTTCAAACTTCCTAAATCCCACCATACCACTCCCCTCCTAAAGTCCCTACACTGGCTTCCTGTCTGTGCCCGTGTCCAGTTCAAGCTTGCCTCTATCACCTTTCAAGCACGACTGGGCACGGCTCCGGCTTTCATCTCATCTGAGATCATCCCCTATGTTCCCGCTAGGGAACTGCGGTCTTCTACCCAATCCCTTCTTACGGTCCCACGGTTCCGGAGAAAGAAATGGGGAGGCTCTAAATTTGCGACCCTTGCTCCGATCTTCTGGAACTCACTGCCTTTGGAGCTCAGAGCTTCAACCTCGTACCTACTGTTCCGGAAACAGCTCAAGGCACATCTTTTTGCTAAATTTTTTAACTAATATTCTACTTCCCTCTCCTGTCCCCATTTAGCTTCCGCCCTCATGTCCAGTTCTGTCAGTTTAGCGCCATGAAACCGCTGGTGTACGTGCGCTGCAAAAATAATTTTAAATAGAAATAGAAATAGAAATCAGTGGGAACCCTATGTGGACGAGGTCTGGTCTCCAGGTATAGTTCAATGACATCAAGGCCATCTTGCTGCGGAATCTGCGTATACAAAGAAGATACGTCCATGGTAACAAGCAGTTGAGAATTGGAGTCAAATTTAAGGCCTTCGACCCTATTAATGAAATCCATGGTGTCTCTCAGGTACGATGGAACTTGGACAACAAGAGGTTTGAGAAATATGTCCACAAATTGAGAGATTGGTTCAAAAACGGAGTCGCACCCCGACACGATGGGGCGTCCCGGAGGTGTTTTAGAGTCTTTGGGCACTTTCGGAAGAAAGTAAAGATGGGGAGTTCGTGGATATTTCTTCACCAGGTATTCGGACTCCTTAGAACCAAGTATCCCTGCTTCTCTGGCCCCGTTCACAAGTGTGGTAACCTCATCCAATATCTGGGCTGTAGGGTCTTGTGTGATCCGGCGGTACCACTCTTGGTTGTAGACATGGCTTCGTCCTTCAGTTCTATACAGGTCCTTAGACCAGAGGACCAAAGCTCCTCCTTTATCTGCAGGCCTTATGATGGCCTCCTGCTGATTCTTCAATTCACATATGGCTTCTCTTTGTTTCTTGGTGATGTTCCTAGGTACAAATGGGCGTCTCTTCTCAAGTATGTTCAAAGATGACATGACAGAACGCTCGAAAGCAATGATGTTCTTCGAGATGTTGTGGTTAGGAGGGCAAAATGTCGATTTGTTGCGAAGCCCTGAGGCTTCTGTTAGAACCTGGTCCGGTGACTCTCTGAAGAACCATCTCAATCTTATTTTTCTAAAGAATTCCATGGCCTCCAGTTTGATTTTGGTGAAATCCATAGCTGTTCCAGGAACGAAAGAAAGGCCCAGTTCCAAGACTTCTTTTTCAGCTTGAGATAGGATTTTTTCGGAGATGTTGATGATGGAGGATTTATTTATTTATTTATTTATTTTGAAAGTTTTATATAGCGCGGACAAGATCCTTGCAGATATCAGAGCGCTTTACAAAGAGAAGTACATGGGCATGGTTAAAAAGATAAATCAATAGGTCAATTAGTACAAGTAGGTGGCAACTAAGCCCAACATGAGTACAAAGTAGTACAAATAGGTGGCTACAAGGCCAAACATGTGAGTAATAGAACAGTTAATACAAAATCAAAAGGGTCAAACAAGTAGTATAGATCGGTGCAGAGTACTAACAGTGATCCAGATAGTAGTTCAGGTGTATTTAGCCATGAGGATAGCTTTTACTTCATTTTTAAAGAGTGTGGTGGAAGAGATAAGTCTTGTTTCGGGCGGGAGAGAGGTCCAGATCCTGGGCGCCATTCCCGAGAAGGAGCGCTTATATGTTTTTTCCTTCTGGAATCTTCGAGGTTTCAACAGAAGATTGTTTGAGCCTCTGGTGTTTCTAGCTCCTCCAGAGATTGTCAGTTTCTGAGCGAGGTATCTGGGTGAGTTTAGATGTACCGCCTTGTGTGTCAGGCAGGCGATTTTCAGATGTATTCTAGCTTCAAATGGCAGCCAGTTCAGGGATTTCAAGTCCGGGGTAATATGGGAGTGTTTTTTTGACCCAGTGATGAGTCTCGCTGCAGCGTTTAGAGAAGCTCTTAGGGGTGCGGTTGTAGTTAGGGGGAGTACACAGAGGGCGATGCTGCCGTATTCAATTTGAGGGATGACTAGTGCTTGTACTGCGGTTTGGAAGTCTTTGGCTGGGAGGAAGGGTTTAAGTTTCCTCAGAGTGTTGATCTGGAAGTTTGCTCCCTTTGTTGCCTTGCTGATATGTTGCTGCATGCTCAGAATGGTGTCGAGTGTTATGCCTAGGGATTGGTGGGTTGGACATTGAGTGCAGTTAGGTCTTTAAGCCAAATTTGAGTGGTGTAGGCCTTCGCTGGAGGTGAGATCAGAAGGAATTCTGTTTTCAGGGCATTGAGTTTGAGATGATTATCGGCCAGCCAGGATTGGGTGCATCTGATCGTTGAGTTCAGGAGCAAGATGTCCTTGGGGGACTGTAATTTGAGATAGAGTTGGGTGTCATCTGCGTACATGTGAAAGTGTACATTGGATGCTTGTAGCAAGGTGGTGAGCGGTTCCATGACTAGGTTGAATAGAGTTGGGGATAGAGAGGATCCTTGGGGGACACCTAGCGTTACGGGTATTGGCGAGGACATCCTGTTGTTGCTCTTGAATTTCTGCGACCTGTTGTGAAGAAAGGAGGTGAACCACTTGAGAACAGTTCCAGATAAGCCCATTCTTGTGTTTAGAAGCTCTGGTAGATTCTCATGTTTAACAGTATCAAATGCTGAAGAGAGATCAAGGAGGATGAGGAGGCAGGTGTCGTTCCGGTCTAGCATTTGAAGTGCGTCGTCAATTATGTGAGTCATAGCCGTTTCTGTACTGTGCCCTGCTCGGAAGCCTGACTGATGCGGGTTGAGAAGATCAAATTGTTCAATGTGTTTAGCCAATTGTAGTTGTGCGCATTTTTCCAGCAGTTTGGCGAGGGTGGGAATATTGGTAATGGGACGGTAGTTGTTGAGATCAGAGGGGTCGTCTGTAGGTTTCTTTAGGAGAGGTGTGACCTGACCAACTTTTAGTGAGTCAGGTATGCTTCCCTGTTGGAGAGAGCTGTTGATAATTTTAGTCCAGAGAGGGATAAGCAAGGGGGTAAAGTCTTTTACTGCTGCAGCAGGAAGGGGGTCCGTGAGGTGATTGGATGGTTTCAGGGTGCTGAGCAGTTTGCCAATTTCTTCTGAGTATGTGCCAAAGGTTGACCATGTGGCATTGTTTTTTGGTTCAGTGGCTGCTAGGCACTGTGGTTTGGAGTAGAGGCTTGCGTCAATGAGGAGATCGCTCTTTATGTTGTCAGTTTTTTGGGAAAAGAAAGCAGCGAAGTCTTCACAGGATGGCGCCTCACGCGCAGTGATGAGTGGTTGGGGTTGATCCTTGGATTGTGATCTGATTAGCTCAAACAGTTTTCTCGGACGGTTTTTTGCTTGGTCAAGCTGGAGGCTGAAGAAGTCTGATTTTGAGCGTTTTATTTTCCTGAAGTAGGCGTTTCTCTTTTTCTTTAGGTCTTTTAGGTACATTGCCGAGGGAGCTGATCTCCAGGTACGCTCTGCCATTCGCATGTCTCGTCTATCTTCATTGAGTCTCCCGTCGTACCATGGTTTGGAGATTTTAGTAGAGGCTCTTTTTAGCTGCAAAGGTGCAGCCTCATTAATTATAGAGGTCATAGCGTTGAGATAATGGTCGGTCAGTGTTTACACGTCCGTATCGCCTGTCGGTGGCAGTAAGACATTGCACCTGTTAGGGGGCAGAGAGCCTGGGTTGAGTTTTTTCATGTCTCTTTTCCAGACTTTTGGCTTGGATACTTGAGCCGGGTTAACTTTAACTTTTTCATTGATGAAGAATGTGACAGTATGATGATCTGACCAGCCACAGGGTTGGATGGAGTTGAGTTGGATGGATTCCTCTTTGGAGATGACCAGGTCGAGGATAGAACCTTTCTTGTGGGTCGGGCTGTTACATATTTGGGTGAGGTTGAGGGCATAGAGGAAGTTTTTAAGACTATTTACCACCGCGTCCTTGCCATCATTCCAGTGGAGGTTGAAGTCACCAAGGTATATTTGGGTGAGCTGCCGTCCAGAATTGTTTGAGATCATATCCATGATTTGTTGGGAAAAGGTGGAGTTGGAGTTGTCCCTGGGTGGGCGGTAGATGCTGTGAAGAGAACATATCGGTTTGCCCTCACTGATAATGTCAAGGCAGATGTATTCCCAGGTTGTTGGGGATGGTAGGGAAGTAGAATTGACTTTCTGAACAGAGAGGTTATTCCTGTAGATGCATGCGATTCCACCACCTAATTTGCCTGTTCTGTCTAGCCTGATAATGTGGTAGTTGGGAGGAACCAGAATGTCCATTATAGGTGTCGAAGATTCAGTTAGCCATGTTTCGGTCAGGATGATTAGGTCAAGGTCCGTTGATAAGAGTAGATCAGCAATTGCGGCAGAGTGTTTCGAGGCCGATCTACAGTTGAGGAGAGTGAATTTGAGACGAGGTGTGATGCGGGTGGTAGCTTGTTCTAGCGAGAGAGGGACTTTTCTGAGGTTATTGGGGATGGAGAATCTGCTGTTTAGTGTGGGGGATCTAAGGGGATTTGAGTGTATCGTGGGAATGTTGAGGTGTGGGGTGGTTATGTGATTTTGGGGGGCTGGGTCGTAGGAGCGTAGAAGGGTGAGAGTGTCACGGTCAGAAGTAGAGTTGTGGGTGCGACGGGGCGGTTGTTGCGATTGCTAGCTGGGAGTGAGGTCAGGTTGAGGGAGAGTTCAGTGAGAGAGTTAGTCGGAAGGGTGGGGGACCCGTTGGGAGGGGAGGTGTAGTTGTGTGAGGGGGGGTTGTAGGGACGACGAGGGGGACGGGGGCAGTATGCTGTTTGCGTGTCGTCATCTCCCACTGTGGTTTGAATCGTGTCCGTATCTGCTGTTGGCCCTTGGGGGTGTTTCTATTTTGTTGATTCCTATTGGATGGACCCTCACCCGCATCAGAATCTTCCATTGACTCTGAGGAGGATGTCTCAGAGAACGTTGTGAATCTTTTCTTTGATCTCCCTTGGTTAGTGTTGAGGTATCTGATGGAGTCTGACCATGGCAGGGGGGCCTGGGCGATTACCTTGCGGGAGCTAGCAGCAAGGCGCGATAATTGATAACATATGGCACCAGCTCCTCGCTCCTGCAATGGAAAGGCCAAACGTGCACTCGTTGCCATTAAAGGCAATGGAACGTGTGCATGTTTTTGGGGAAAAAACCATAGCGATTGCTACAGGTCTCTTTCCTATGAAGCGCATGTGCGCTGCGTAGGCTAGACCTAAAAAAGTACCCATGCTTTTAGGCATCTAAATGCAAGGGAGTTGTATTTGTTTAGCCATAATTTAATATTTGCAGAGATATCTGACCAACAAAAATGTATGAGAGTCCCCCCAAGCTCCACTTTCCAGGAATCACTAGGTTTTAGAAATTTCAGCCACGAGTAGCTCCCTGGGTGCCATTGGGTCCAAAACCAACAGTCATCCACCATGTGAGGTCTACACTGACTTTACTTACTTGTGGTTTTGGCCCTTTTCTTTACTGTACGATAACACCATGGGGTATATTTGGATGTGTGACATTACAACGCATGCTTTTACCACGCATGCTTTTACATCGCAAGTATTACAACGCAAACCTTTACAACGCATAGCGCTTTGGGGTGCTGGATAGTGAATAGTTTAATTTACTATTCCAACTCCAATCCCCGTGGACACTAGGGAAGGTGTTGGATAGTAAATTAAACGTATTCCCTATCCTAGAGCGCCCGCCAGCGCAATGTGCTGTAATGGTTTGCGTTGTAAAAGTTGCGATGTAAAAGCACTGCGTGGTAAAAGTTGTGTTGTAAAGGATGTTTCCCGGTATATTTACATGCCCCTATCACCACCAGAGCATCACTTTTTTTGATGCTCTGGTTGCGAGTGCCCTTTTCAATATTTACACAGTGGCGCTAAGCCACTTAGCATGGCTTAACGCCACCTTGTAAATATGCCCCCTCTCGCCGCAGTCCATTGCAGCAAATAGGCATGCAATGTGTGTTGTTGTGGGTGTTCCACAGCAACACCCATTGCTTTTTTATGCTGCTTCAGATTTACATGGGAATATAAATCTGTGGCAGCGCCAAAAACTAATACCATGTAAGAGCAGGCGTTAATATGGCGCACAAAGAGAAATGCTTTTATTTCTCCTCTTTTTTGCTTTTTCTATTTATGCTGCATTTTGCCGCACACATGGAAAGTGCAATAAGCCATTAATTATTGTTTCTGTGTTGGAAGGTCAAGTCAAGAGATTTATATAGCGCGCTACATACCCATAGGGTCTCAAGGCGCTTGAGGCAGGGTGGGGAATTACTTGTCGAAAATCCAGGTTTTAAGTTGCTTTCTGAATGCTAGGTGGTTCTGAGTACGGCGAAGGTGAGTGGGAAGTGAGTTCCAGGTTTTGTGCAGGAAGGTGTCCCTTCCTGCACATCAACAATCATTAAATAAAGACAATTTACTACTTCTATCTGTGCTGCAAATGCAGCACACATAGGGGTAACAAATTACCATTAATATTTGTTTATGCGCAGGAAGGGACACCTTCCTGCACAAAAACAATGATTTCCTGCAACACAGGCACCTTTGCACGATGTTGTAAGGGTGCTTTCATCAATGCTAGGCAGCTAAATTTAGCGCTAGTGCTATGGAAAATACAAGGGTGTACCATATTGTAGTAAATACGGCGAATCCCTGCGTTTTGAAAATGTCAGAACCCAGTGCTGGCAAATTTGGCACAGCTCCGCCCGCGCTCCCGCATTTTCAAGTAAACATGCCCCCATGTATGTAAGCTACTTGTTTATGGTGAGCTCTGTGTGAATGCAGAATGTTATCACATGTATCACATTGTCCATCTGCATTAAATTCTGGTGTTCAGACCTACTTAGCCATATCGCAGTACAATATGAGCAAGGAAAGCTTGTGCAATGCATGCAGGTCTTAAAGTGTGCTGGGTCTCTACTTTTCAAAGAGGTTTGGCAATGATAACATTTTGTAGGAGCTATGTAAATCCATGGCCACAAATTGTAGCTGTTCCACTTTTAAAATTGCATCATATACATCAATTTTTTTTCTGTTCATCTACATTGCAATATTGTCACTCACAAATGTAGTCTCGTTGAGATAGAGTGATGTGATGTATAGGGAAGCAGTTTCGGGTGTCAGCGCTCGACCCCATACATTAATTTATCTCTTGAGTGCACTCGCACCGAATCAGAAGCGGTGTACTCCCTTCTGGACTTTACTGCTCTCTTAGTAAGCTGGGTAGGGAACTTACGGAAAGCAAGAATAAAATGTATCTGGGAAAGAACAACATACAAGGATCTCTGTTTAAAGATTTACTCAGTTAGTTAAAGTACAAAAATACATAAACTGGGCCATTAAGATTAGATCAAAAGGCATTCAATTCAATATGAAACACAGAAAACTCAGTAGAATTTAGATCAAAATCGATTTGTTTTCAAAGGGTAGGGAAAGTCTCTCCTCCTAGCATAGAGTAATCACACTCTTTTATTGGGATTTTAACAAAGGCTTAATGCATTTACTACATTAGTATTTGGTTTACATGCTCTAGCCAATAGGAACCAAGAAAAGAACAATAGTTGCATCAAAGTACATTTTAAGATTGTTTCACTGTTCAAATAAATGGAGTTTTAGTGATCGCTGCATTGTGCTCAGTACATGAAATGTTACATAGTATGTTATTCAGCCTGGGACAGTTACTCTGTCTTTGGGAAAGTACATATGGCCCGGGAATCATTTTCTCAGCTAGTGAAATTTACGAGTCTTTATCATGACTCAGATGATTAAACTCTAGTTCGGGTGACGTGTTAGACAGCAATGTCACGAAAAGATGGACAACAAGGTGAAAGTTGTCCAAAAGTAGAGAAAACATCAATTTATATTCTGTAGTCATTGAAAGTTTCCAAAATTAAGCAATCCAGGCTAACAAAGGATAAGATACTGGACCACAGTGCATAGATCCTATACATTCCCAGTTCTAGAACATATTGATCCCTTGTAATGTGTGGGTTCTCAGTTCTCTAGGGTGTAGAATCGAAGGAACATCCCCTATCAGCACTGTAGTGGGACTCAAACGCCACTGGTGGGTAGAGGCCAGAGAGAGGCACAATGAAAGCTCGGCTCACCCTCTTTATTCCGATTTATTTGACCACATTGATCCTTGGTGACCACTGGGAATTTCAAATCCCCCAAGAGAGTTTTCGCATGGGTAAAAGCCACAAGTGCTACCATTTTCCAACAATGCCCCTCCCACGATCTCTAGGATTGAAGGAAACCCATGGTCCTTGAGTAAAAGCCTTTGCATGAGGCCAGTGGTGTCCCTGACAGGAACACTCCAGTTTGAAGAGCACAGTCTGCCACAGTCCCCAACCAGGAATCCTTTTCTTGAGAGATTAGTTTAAAAGAGGATCAACTCCCTTTCAAACGGTGCCTCTCCCTCTGTCTCCAGGCCTGGGATGCGCTGATCATGGCCTTTGTTTTGGTGGAGACTAGTTGCAAAAATATCCTATAAGAAATGTTTATTTTTTCTGTAATGTTCTATTATTTTAGCATGTCAGTTTAGTTTTATGTGCTTTTGGAAACCCTTCGTAGGGTCTATGTGTGATTGGAGGTATTTCATGCAAAGATCTCTCTTCTTGTCACCCTCTCTTCCAGCCTGGCTCGGGGTCTGGGTCCAGCTGACGTCAGGGCAGGGATCTGGTGCAGATGTGGTCAATGCTATGGTGGGACGCACAGTGACCCTGCCTGCCCCGGTCACTACAGACGTGTACTCCTTTGGCTGGTTCAGAGGAACAGCAACGAATAATAATACGCTGCGGATTATCACTTACGTTCCATCAAGTGGTGCACTGACCACTGGTCCCCAGGCCACGGGCCGGGAGTCGGTGCTGGCGAATGGATCTTTACGGCTCACAGACCTGAGAACAAGTGACAGCGGCTACTACACAGCATTAGCAATACTGACGGATGGAATAACACAGTCAGGAGACCCCTGGCAGCTGAGGGTCCACGGTAAGTGGCAGAGCTCCATCTGCAAAATCTTTCTACTTTCTCAGGGGGGTACATTAAGTCGAATCCACTAAAAAGCACAATAACTCTTAAACCTGAACGTTTGCTGAATAGAAATTATTTACTGTTTTGAAATCTTCCGCACACAAACGTAACATACAGCGCCATGTGAGATATAGAAAACAATGTTCCAGAAGCAGCACCTTCCTTATGGTGGAGGAGCGTCGCCCCACTTCTGAGAGACAGCAGAGGCAAACGTAAAAAACAAAATGATATGAATACCTTTTTATTTTCTGAGTCAGTCGAGTCTTAGGGCAGGGCCATCCTGGGAGCTTCACTGTGTCAGCAGGAGTAGTGGTGGAAGCACTGTGAGTGTGCATGTCATTTTGTCTTGCCTTCTTTGACCAAACCAACATGTGCACTTATAATTCTTCATTACAGCTGTGTTGCACAACAGGGTGGAGAAATGGCACAGGCATCCTGTGCCTGAGCGAGCATCAAATTAGCCTGCTCTGACCAATCAGGGCGCTGCTCTCATGCTGATAAATGGTATCAGGGAAACCCGAGTCAGGACCGGAGCACAGAGTGTTCTTTTTTTTTTGGTATCTTCTCCCCTTCTCCCTCCCGCGTTGGCCCACCAACTTCAATTAAGAGGCACCAGCATGGTAGTTTTCTATCTTATTAATCACATGACAGTGGCTTGATTCAAGTTCGTCAATCTTTATCTACTTGGTGTCCACATCATCTTGACCACATTGCCATTGTTAATAAACTGCATAAACAAATCGAGCCCACAAGACAATGAATCAGAAAGAATTACGTTTTGGCCAAGAGGTATATTAATATTGAAATGAAGATGCACACTATGCAGGAATGACTTGTTCCCCTTCAAAGGAATACACTGCTTTTGCCACTAGAGCCAGCAGAAAGAATTAGCTCTGCAATATGGAAATGTAGCCTCTGATGGTTATAGATGATGACGCATCAGCAGTCTTAGGGTGGGCCTTTTATGACCCATTAAAATATGGCTATCAATTAAACATTACCTGTACACTGGTAACATTGCACTATGTGACATAGTTAAACTTTAAAGACCTTCTGTAAAAACAAATGACAAGAATAATAGAAAACAAACTAGAGAAGAAAAGCTATACATTTCTGCACATATATCATATATATGATGTGCGGTGTGGCCAGAAGTACAACCGTGACAGGCCAAAGGGTAAGCCACCATAGTCAAATAGCACAGACACACTCCACTTTATGCCTGAGTCACAACTTTTGCAGCTCTAGAATTAGTTTGTCGGCATTCTTGTTTTTAGATGTTTTATCAGAAGTCTCAAGTCCACAACTCTCAAACTGCACTGGTTTGTTTTTATTGACATCTCAGGGTTGGAGAAAAGATGTGCGAATGACATGGAATTGTGTCCACATCACTTTCACAGAGTAGTTAAATCCCGTTTAACTTTCTCTTAACATATCGTCAACAGGTAAGTAGTGTCTCTTTCCACACATAACACTCCGCACATACACAAATGTAGCCATTTAGGCGGGTTGCCCCCACTTCTCGGTTTTTGTTGTGACTTCTAAGGAAACTATGAAACTCTAACGGACCCTGACTCCTAGCACTATTTCACCACAATGTGCTAGCAGTTCACATGGATACAAGTTCAGTAGGATAGACTAGCGTTTCAATGGGTTGAGTCAGCAACATATTTGGATGGTAGTTCACATGGATGTGCCAGCAGTACACTTGAATGGTGTTAGACCTGACATCGTTGGGGTGGCCTTGCCCCAGACTTTTTGCCTTCACTCCACCTCTTTTGCTAAACTCTTGATTGTCGACATTAGGACTCTGTGAACGAAACCACTGCTAACTAGATTTAAAGTGCCTGTGCTGTTTCCTTCAAACTTGGTAAAATTGGCTTACACCTAATTGCCACATTTAATTTACTTGTAAGTCTCTAGTAAAGAGGCAACACATGTACTTACGGCCTGTAAATGAAATGCTATTAAAAGGCTTGAGTCACTGATTGTGTCTCCTACTAAAGTAGCCCTTTAAACATGTCTCAGGCCTGCTACTCCAGCCTGTAATGCAGTCTAAATTACCATTTGGACATGGTACGATAAACCTTTTGCCAGTTCTAAACCTTCCTTTTTAATACTTGTAAGTCATCCTTAATGTATAGTGCAGGGTACATAGTATTTAAAAAGTAGGACAGGTATAAATGCGTTTTCCATGTCCTGGCAGTGAAAAACGAAAGTAGTTTTTCACTGTTGTAAGGCTCATCTCTCTCATTGACTAGCGCTGGGTTACTTATAGCATTTAAAGTGATAGCCTTATATTGGGAGCAGATAGACATCTAATGTTTTCACTCAAATTCATTATATTTTAAAATTACCTTTAATTTGAAGTCAGATTTTAAGACACAATTCTGAAAATGCTACTTTTAAAAAGTTAGCATGTTCTTGTTGTAACCATTTGCGCCTTCAGCCAGTGCCCTAGATCATATTACTATGAATGGCTTTATGGTTTTGTTGTAGGCATTTGTGTATTGCTTCCAGACAATGACACAAAGAAGGCTTAGGTGTGGACAAGATGATCCATCATTGCAGGATGGCTGGGAGGAGATGTACCCAGCCTCAATTCCACTTTAGAGGACTCTGCCTCACACACAGACACACACACTTAGACACACAAAAATTTGACATCAGGCTGGTAGCAGCCCGTCCCCTGGCAAAGTGTGGGGGGGGGCATGCCGTAGGAGGCAGGAGGGAGGTCTGTATGAGGGAGAAGGCAGGTTTGGAGGGTTTGTGGACAACATAAATTAGTAAATAAGTAAAATAAACGTACCTTAATGCCACTGTCTCACTCCGCATCGCGATCTTCGTGCTTCTGACCCTGGGCAATGCTCCCAGCCTGACTTCTTGTAGCTTTGCCAGGGGAAAGGAAGAACTTTCTAGGACCAGATGTGGGGGTAGTATAGGGAAATCCCCCCACTTCAAAGGCTAGCACCAGGTATAAATATTGGACCTCCACATCCACTCATCAGAACACTCCTGGACATGTGGATATTACAGAAAGACTGCCTTGCCACCAGAAGCCTGTCACACTGCTTCCAGAGGACTACCCTGCTGATTGAGGAATACTTGCTCTCTGAGAAGGAAGAATGGGCCTTGTCTCTTAAACCTAGGCAAACCTGAGTGACTCCAAGGTTCAGTTCGTTGATGTCCCGTCTAAGCTACAGGGTCAAAACAAACGTTAGAGGCCTCCCTGCAACTACCCAGCTGACCTGCTGCACCAGACATGCAATTTCATCTGCCTAAACCCTGCTGGAGTGAGTTCCTAACCCTCACGAGGTGCCTCCTCAGATCCTTAACCCTTGGCTGACATCAGTTGAGCTGCTCATAAGAAGATAGGTCCAAACCTGAAGTTTTGGGGTATTTGCAACAGTGAACATGCACGTTCAAAGCGAGACTCTTTCAGCTACAGTGTGCACTTCAGACTACAGCAACAACAGTCTGCAGTACTCACCAATGCAAATCTCCAGCAACAAGCTGTCCACTATGCCTGACCACTCTTCGCACTACAGCGATGCTCAGCCTGCTCTTCATGCTACAGCAGGGATCCATGGTGATACTCTCCCTGCTCCTCGCTGCCTCCTCTGCTATGAATGGAACTTTTCAGGCCAGACTTTGGTGTAAGATAACTTTTTCAGCAGGATTAAACTGATTCCTATATCCAACCCACACTCCATCGTGGTCGGGATGAACTTGTGACTTTCCCTTGGGATAGTATATTCAAATGGCTGTGAATGGGGTTGTGTGCTTACCGACAGTGACACTTGTGGAATTTTACTCTGGGAGTGCTAGTTGGAACTGCGCTGCTTCGCGCTACAGTCAGCTTTGTTTGCAGGTCCCCCCCGCTGCCGCCCAGGATCATCGCGGCCACCGAGCGGGGGGACTACAGCCCCCAGGAGCCTCTACTCCACAACCCCGCCCACTGACGCGCCCAGAAGGCGCTTAAAACTACGTGCCTCCCTCCGCGTCGCGGGACGCGCGTGGGCGGCGCCGGGCTAAGCCCGGGACAAGAGCGGGACCGTTAGTTGCCGGAAGAGGTCGGGACGGGCCACCCCTCTTGGGTTTGTATTTTATCCTTGCGATTTGATGATATTCTTGGACTAATAGTGTGCGAAAGACCTTTAGACTTACATTTTTCTAAACATGTGCACTGGGAATTACCCTGGATTAACAGTAGCAAAGAATGGAGAAAAACAACCTTGTCATGCCGGTCCCTGCCTTGAAGCAAAAGGCATCGCTAAACCCTCCACTACCCAGTCTGACAGCAATTGACCGCATGCTGCAGAAAACTATTGGGGTGGTGGCTAACGCTATCGAACACACAGAACGCTGCCTCTCGCTTCCAGCCGGTGCTCTTCCTCCTTTTCCCCCTACCAACACATCAGCATTGACTATTAATTCCCAGGATTCGATAATAGCACCTTCTTTCACCGCTCTCCCTGGGCTGCAACATTTCTTAGCAACTCAAGACGCTGCCCCTATCAGGGCCAACGTACATTCTGAAACCCCGCCTCAATTAACAAGGTTATCCATGACTCCTACTTCTTTTTTAAATTACTCCATTCCCGATTCCATTCTTCAATTAGAGTCTCCTATACCTAATGAGTCACCCGATATACCAATAAGTTTAATCTTGGTCTCCCCCTCACCTCAGATTCTAAACAACGATAGTTTGCGGGTAACTACTAGAGGACAGAAGGCCAAGCATAAGTCAAATCACGCGAACACGCTAGGCCCTGTGGCCAAAAAGGTTAAGGGACTTGCAGGGGGCTACAAACAAAAAAAAGTACCTCTTAAACACAATGCAACAAAGGGTAAAACTGTTAAAAATAGTGTCCCTGCTACTAGAACCGTACCCACCTCCAACAATGATCTGGGGCCTCACGCTGCAAATACGGAAAATTCAGTCATTACTTCATCACTCCTTCCCTTCCCTTTAAGTAATGAGGGTCTTTTTGATAAAATTGAATTACTGATGAAATCTTTAATGGCACCCCTCCTTGAAAGGGTAAAACGCTTGGGAGACAAAATAGACACCTTGGAACACATAATGAAAAATAGAGTGACCACCTTAGAGCAACTAACGGTTGGGGAAAATACAAAGCTTACTGAACAACACCAGCCCCTTTCAAGTCAAAGAACAGGTATCAGCTGCACTTCGCAGCCATCAAGTGACCCTAGGCCCAAAGCTGCTCAAACAACAAATACCACGGGAACTCAGGGTATGCCTTTACAGAGGGTTTCTAGTAGGCCGGAATTTAATGAACAGGTTAGAGGGGTAGATTGCTTGGGAAAGCCGATAGACCATACGGGCCAGGCGGAAAACGACCCCCGTGCAGTCAATGTCCCTTCTCCGCCTGCTAAACCAAAGAGGACATTTACACATATCGTTCTACCCCCCCAAACACAGCCATACACGGTAGTCTTAGTTGGTGTCCCGGAGCTACCCCAAGGAAAAACTGAATCCAACTTTGAGTTAAGAAACAAAGCAGCCTATTGGCTGAACAAGAACAGGCCACTCCCTCCTGATATATCAGGGCAAATATTATTTGTAAGAAGGCTAGTCTGGCTGGGGCATAGGAGAAAAGACGTCCCAGGGGATTGCATTATCATTAATTTTGGGGATAGGCGGGTGGTCCAGCATGTATGCAATTGGCCCTCTCAGTTTGGTGAATCTAAGATTCTTACTAGGGATGTGAGCTTTTTCTACTCTCAACCTCCCCCTCTACAAACAACAATGAGCCGAAGGGACTTCGCAAACATGGAGCTGGATGAGGGAATGGGCATTAGATACGACATCCCAACATCAATTATTTTGATAGACTCTCCGAACTAGAAAGGGTGGACTGACTTCATTGCAAGGGTTTTCTCCCAGACACTACGACCTCCGAACCCACCTCTCCTAGAAATTTAGCTAGTTCAGATCAGGGACCTGTCATAGATGAACAACTCCCCCTAACTAACAGCAAGGCCTGCGATCAAGAAGAAATTATGGGAATGGTCCCCGGTCTTAAAACCAATAGGGTCGACCTAGTAGTTAAAATTTTATTCTGGAATGTTGCAGGCTTACCTGCAAAGGTCGTGAACGGCATCTGGTTAGACTTCGTTCACGATTTTGGCATTCTATGCCTTCAGGAAACTTGGGCGCCATCTGTGTTACATATTGAGGGATATAGAACATTCTTCTCTCCTGCACTACCCTCTTCTGCAGGCAGAGCAAAGGGTGGACTGACTATCTTTGTATCAAACATTCTTTATTTTATAAGCATAGACCCCATTAAATTGGACACAAATTTTCAAATACTTATGTTACACCAAAGTAACTCTAAAGCCCTCGTAATTGTGAATTTCTACAATAACCTTCAGATAGAAGACTTGATAAAAACTATAAAGGAAATAAACGCTTGTCTCTATGACCTAACAAATAAAGTACGGAAGGAGCTGTCTATAATTTGGGGCGGGGACTTTAATCAGACTGTCTGTACGCAGAGTACTAATACAGTCTGTGGCATTGTTGATGAAAACGGTGGTCAGGTAACCCATTTCCCCCACACTACTGTTAGGCACTGCCTGAACGACACCTTTTGTGGTTTAGACCTTGCCCTTGCCAACGATTTGCTGAATCTCCCCATTCCTGTCACACCTACCTTTATTGGTAGAGGCAGGCCAAGTGCAATTTATTTTATCTTTATATCATTAATAGTGGGAAAGGACCTACTTGACTATAAAACCCATGATATCACGATTAGCGACCATTACCCAATCAGCATCACTCTAAAACTTATTAACAACCGTGTGAGCTTTAACATCAAGACGACCTTAACTCAAAGTAACCTCACTTTAGATAGATTGAATGGTTATTCGCTAAGGTGGGAAAGGGTGGACCCCCTGGCTATTACTGCAACACTGGTTTCAAATTTGCGCCCGGTGTTTGAGAAATGCCTTGATCTAGCCACTACTAGTGAGGCCGTCTGGGCCAACTTTTTGATATTGATAGCATCAATTAGGGAAATCTTATTTGTTAAGACTAAAACCGATAAAACTAGAATCAAGGGCTGGTTCGATAACTCCTGTCTGAAAGCCTATCAGAGCTTAAAATTAGCATTAAATAACAAGCATTTGCAATGCAACAGGTCTCGCATTTACACAACTTTGAGCTATTAACATTGTAAATGAAATTGCCTTTTTATTTTCGTTTTTAAAACATAAATAAAAGGCATTGTTATTTACAATGCCAACAGTTTAAACTCGCCCAAATGCGAGACCTAATGCATTGCAAATGCTTGTTTAATATGGTCCCACGAGTCAGCAACAGGTGCCCAACTCACTCAGCTGCCCTGCAGTGACTCCCCAAAAGTGGCATATCCTCCTGAAAATTTTCACCTGTGAGAAATCAAGGGGCTCATATAAAAATATTGGTACATTTAAAAACCGAATTAAGGATTACTCAGATTTAAAATATTCCCCAAAATAGTTATGCATCTTAATTTATTGCACGATTAAATATTTCTCAATTTGGAGCATTATTATTAGTACTAGTAGTAGTAGCATTATTACGATAATTATGATTTACTAATAATATATTATCGTTCGTTTCTTTGTTCGATAACACTTTAAGTGAAATATTTAGGTATGCATGCTTATATATACACATCGCCACCTGAAAAGTGTCTAGGCGCCAGATTCACTAGTAGCTCACGTCTGTTTTTTAGTGGCATGAGTAAGAAACCCAGATGACAAAACTCAACGTGGATCAGACTGTTGTTCAGGGACTCTGAACTATGCTTTGCAACATCTAACCCGGAGTAGTTACGCGGGCTTCTCCCTTCGCAGCGCTTTCCCAAGGGCATTCGTACGAAACACGCCTCAGTGGCATTAGTTATTAGTGACGTTATGTTACATGAACCGTAGTGATCCTTCTTTTCCAGATAGAGTGAAAGATATTGCGTTTATAACGCCTATGTGGCTCAATGAGTTGAACGCTGTCTGCAAACAAATGCGGTCTCCTGCGGGTTACTGATTCGAATTCGGGCTCTGTCCTCTCAACCGTGCATTCTTCTGAGGTCAGTAAATAGAGCAGCATAAATCGTGTGAGAGTGTTGTCTGTTCATTACAGTGCTTAGAAACGGCAGATGTGAGGAATGAAGCGCTATGTAAAATAAAAGATTATTTTTCAAATAAAGGTTCTAGCGGATGTAAATATTAACATACTGCATATGCCTACTCTTGACAATGATGAATAACCAATAGGAAATGAATCGAAATGGACGTGCTAATGTCACGGAAATCCTGTGCATAAAGAGAATGTCATTAGCAGTCTAAAAATACAGCTTTTGGCACAAAACACAAATCCCGTTTAAACGTAGCAGCACTTTTGGCGCATAGTTCTACTGGAGGTATGCTATTTTTGCCAACTTGAAAGTATACATAGACTTTGAGTACTCGCCTGTGACCAATAACCAGGTGCCAGTCCCAAAGTACTTCTCGCTGGACCCACAGCGCTACACCCTCTTACAACCAGCGCAGTCTTGAAAGTGAAAGAGGACCGCGCTGCAGAAATAGGAGATGTATAGCCAGCAATAACGTGCTTACCATTTAAACCAAGGAAATTGATCATGGCTGTATCACTGCCACTTTCCAAGTATTGGATGACTCACCTAAATGTACGAACGATCATAAAATTGGACCGATAACCAAAGGCAGAAAGTAACTAATAACCAAAATTCAGCATATCGCATTCTGCCACTGAAACACGGGAGTCACTAGCAATAGACGATATGCTTGGACTATCACTGTCCAATTCATAAAAGGAAGAAATAATGCACACCTAATAAAGATAGTAACATCCCCCGATAGCGCTACATAAGGATCAATGTAACAATCATCAAAAACATCCACACACCCACACCAAATTGCTATATACATCTCAAGAATCTTCCAATTTGAATACAAACGATAATTTTTCATTTTTTTAGCCTATTTTTACCTATTTATTTTTATCTAAACAAAACTTACATCAACTACGGAAGGATTTCTTCTATGTTTTCGACTCGGTATCACCCGAGGTCTGAGCATAAAACTTGTTCCTTCCGACCTCCTTTCATTTCTGGGGCATTGGGGAGGGCAGCAGCACTGGCACGCAAGAGGAACAGCAAAGGCAAGAGACAGACGAGACTCCGCACCTCAGATCTTCCGCGATACAAGGTTAATTTGGTCCGGTTATTAATATATTCCGTACGAATCACTTTCACTGAGTTGTGCTTTTTCTCCCAACCCCGAAGGAGCAACAGATTTCTCCTTCATGAGGTGAAAAAAACATATGTAAGGAGACGTGTAGAGATTACTCGCAACCGCGAATGATAAAACCTGGTTGCGAATGATGAAACCACCCTATCTATTGTATTATTGAAACACATCAAAGATGTTTGATACCCACGCCAGACAGGAATGATCCGGTCACAAATAGTAATTAGAAATTAACTCACTTTTATGAAATGTACATCGCCTCAAAGCGCCAGTAACATATGTCATAACACAGTATTCTGTGCCAACATACAACATAAGCACTTTATGTTTTACTTTTGCACATCGAGGCACAAGGATCGAATGTATCCTTATATTATAAGGCACCCCGTAAGGATACATATGAAAAACAGCACTAATAAGATGCTGTTTTCAAACAACTATCTAACACTTTACTTTAAAAAACATTTTTTTAAAGCACGTACCTGTCATATCTTGACATTCAAATAAGGACAGGGACAGACGCTTAGCCTATGATTTATATTGTTGAGCTTTATTTATACATCTGCTCCAGTCCCTGTCCCTACTCTAACTGCCCCTTTCCTGTCTCCGCTCCTCCTCTTCCTCTGGCCCCCTAGCTCCGCCCACTCCCAACTACTAGACTGTAGCACAACATTACATCTCCCCCCTTGTTAACGAAAAGAACTTAGCGTCCAACATATTTACAGTTCCTCGATCAGCCACACGGATCCGCGGGCTGTTCGTTTGAGCTATGGAGACGCATCTCAGCTTGCGGTGTGTGACTTTCTGTCGCCTTGACAAGAGCATCCTTTATTACAAGAGTGCATCTTTGCACTTGCACGAAGTCTCGAATGGTGTGCGTATGTTCAGATTCCTGGTGGTTTTCACTCAACTTCGGGGTGATCCACTCACCTTCAGTGTCTGAGGTGTCTGTGAAGGACTCAGCGTGATATCATCAGTCTGTCATCCTTTGTGACTCTTGTTCAAGTGACACTCGATTTCTTTTCTGAGGGGATGCTGTCCTGGTTCTCTTCCGAGCACCCACATGCACTTTTACTTCCCTTTGTCTTGTCCGGTTGGAGGCAACACTGTCCTCCTGTTCAAAGTCCTGGATACCAGACGGTAGTGTAATATCTGAAGAGGTCGTCTTGGTATGGCTTGGAGACTGATTTGCTGCCTCTGGTTGTCTGACCCACTCCCGCTCGTGCCTGGAACAGGTGAACCCTGGGACCAGCTGTGTATCTGTGTGTTTCGTTCTCATGCGATGATGACCTGTTTCTATTGACACATCTGGCCTCCCATGCAGATCGACTAGTTGGTCCGTCTCTATCGGGGTGCTAATGGCCACTATATCTGTTTTCCTTTTATAGGACCTTCAAGCCAACCTCGCTGCCCCTATCCGAGGTGACGGTGTAGCATTTGTGTCTTGATGCACCTGTGACTGACATGACAGGTTGTCTGGTGGAGTGATTGAGTGTGCATTGACATTGGTGTGAGATGTGTCGCTCTTGATGGGAAGAATGTCCCTTGGTTCTCTGGTGTGTTCGGGTGATTGACACCGTGGCCGTTGTTGGGACCACAATTCTGTCGACTCAAAGGATCGGACCGACATGTTTTCTGAATCAGAAGAGTTCTCTGTCAATTCTCTTTGAGAACGTTCCTTTGAGAATGTCTTAACGAGTGGACTTCAGAACTGGGTAGTCCGTGACAAGTTGCTTTGCACGCCAGAGTCGTCTTTGAGGTGCTTCTCCGGGTATCTTTCTCGAGGTGTCTTCATTGTCAAATCACTGGAGAGGTTGTTCGATAACGACGTACTCACATCTTGAGTATGATCCCAAGGTATTTTATTTCTGTCTCTCTCACATGATGATAATAACCTCCTCTCCGTTTCTTCATTATTTTGAGTGCCATGCACACGTTTGTCTTCCCCTTTTCGTTGTCTGGATGAATCAGTCCAACTTATGCGGTTCACTTCCACTTCACGCTTGTGTGGTGTATTGACATCAGTGTTTCCGGTGTGGTGTGTTCTCCTGTTTGACGTCTCCTCGGACTCGTCTCTCGAACAGTGAGATGCTTGTGTGTGGTCGTGTACCGATTTCAAGTGTTGACTTGATTGGTTCAGTCTTCTATGTTTTGCCTTTCTTGCGCGTTTGTTGGACAGACTGTCATCTGTTCCATTGGTGCGATCTGACCCACTTGACACTTCATCTGCTTCAGACCCGTTTACACCATCTGTTGACTGACTCCTTGAGGTTGAATAACTCCTTAAGGTTGTATTAGTACCGCTATCACAATCCTGGCTCATCCTGGTCTTTCGTGTTGTTGACTCAGAGTATTTCATGACGCTTTGTCTCTTCTTGTGTCTTGGCTCTGATCTGCCTTCACTCTCCCTTTTTCTGGTTTTGTTTGGTATGTCTCTTACTTCGATCCGCACTCCAACCTCGGCCCCTCTGATGATTCTCCTTAGCGACCTTTGCCCCTGAAGAATCTTGTGCTTTGTGTCTGCATTTGAACAGCCTTCGATTATCCTAAGCCGAACGGCTTCTTCATTTGTAAAGGTATTGAAGTAGCAGCCGGGTACCAATCTTTGCAACCGGGCAATGAATTTTGGCAGTGGTTCTCCTGGTTCCTGCCGTGCTGTGGTGAAGGTGATGCGAGCATGATCCACGTCTACCGGTGCATGGAAATGGGTACGTGTTTCTTTTGGAGTCTCTCATAAGTCTCTGTATCCTTTTCAGGGAATGTTCTGACTAAACGTCAGCCCTTGTGACCTATCAGCTGGAGAAGTAGTGTCAGACATTTTCTATCTCTTCGTTCACCGATCGCGTCGAGGAAATCGTCCAATGATTCCAGCCACCGTTTCCATTTGGGGCCCAAACTCTGACTGTCAGTCTGGGTCACTGGGGACGGTACTTCAATGCGGGGATTGGACCGATGGGTTGCTGTAACCACCGCCATGAGGGAGGAAAGTTTCCGTCTGCTACCGTCGCAGGATTGTTCACTTTGCTTCCCGTCTTATTTGCTGACCTTCTTCTGCCGAGGTCCTGTGTCTGGTCGTTTCCTTTGATTCTGGGAAGGTTCGCCACACCTGGGTGACTACTGTATTCTGTCCACCCTTAGTATGATTGTCTCAGTGAGTTAAGCTTGGATTTCCTGACTATGCGTGACTCAGCAAATCCCCACTTTTTTTGAGTTGCCTGCTAGCTGCAGGTGATTTGGGGCTCTTCCGCGAAGATACGTGACACCAGTGACATCTCGTTCTTGTGTTTCTTTCGGCCTGGCACAGGTTATCCAGTGGTTTCAATGATGAGAGAATGCTTCCTTGATGTTCGTTTACTCATGTTTCTGGATTATTTTAACTCCTTAGCTCTTCTTACTGTTGATCATTTATCTTCGCGTGGTGCTGAAAGTTTACTTTGGTACTTGCCTTTAGCTCGTGTTTGTTACGTTCGGGATCTGCATTTGCTTGGTGCATTCAGGATTTGCACCTGCTTGTGCTTGCTGACTTCGGAACTTGTATTCGTCCGTGCTTGGTATGCTTGGGTTTGTATTGACTCGTGCTTATTGTGTTTTGGATTTGCATTTGCTTGTGCTCGTTTCGTTACTCTGCTTGCATTAGCTTATGCTTGTTCTGTTGCTCTCCCTGTATTGGCCAGTGCTTGTTCGTTTTCCTTTGCCAATGCTTGCTCCTTTACAATTACCAGTGTTTGGTCTTTCACATTTACTAATGCTTGTTGCTTACGTATACCAATGCTTGTTCTCTCGCATTTGCCAATGCTTGTTGTACTATTTCTCTCCTTGTCTTTATCAATGCTTGTCTTCTTAGACTGCTTCTTGCATTTGCATGTGCTTGTTTGTCGTTGTCTTTTCAGCGCTTTATTATTCTTCACTTGCATTCGCCAATGCTTGTTTCCACCTCTGCCTGCCTGACCTCAAAATGGCCGCTCTGGATACTTAACAGGGTTTGGGACAAAACCCGCCTGACTCCAAGATGGCCGCCCGGAAATCTCACTCTCCACGAGATTTGGGATACATTCAGTCTCCAGCTCACCGAGTCACACCAGACACTCACCGGGAGCTTCTTCCACGGCCAGCAGGTCTTTTCCAGCGCAGCCCACAAACTTTGGCCACTTTCCACCCTTCAGGTAGGCCAGGGATAAACTCCCGACGTCTTCCTTTTGTCCACGTGCCGTCTCTCACGCATCGGCAAAATCCGCGCTTTTCTTCCGGCGCCTCCACAGGGGTCCCTCGCTTCTTCTCTACACCCCTCACTCCTCAGGGCGCTTCAGGAGGGCTGGGGTGGGCTCACAGTTTCCTCTTTGACCTCAAACCCTCCAGGGGTACTCATGGTGCACTCGCGCTGTTTTGGCGCGAACCAGCGCCCTCGGGGCTGTAGCTGCAGCTCTCAGCCACGCTGGTCATGCGGGGGCTCTACACGATCACCTGATCGTGGGGCTACTCATTTACCGCTGGCCTCAGTCTATGGGCGGCGGCTTCGTGGGGCACACGGGTCGCGACGGCGACCACGTCCTTGCTGGTGCGCAAGACAGGGCTTCTTTCTTGTTCTGCAGGGGATGGCAGGTCACCTCATCCCACCCTTGTCGCCAGTTGTCATATTGTGACAATCAAATAAGGACAGACGCTTAGCCTATGCTTTATATTACTGAGCTTTATTTATACTTCTGCTCCAGTCCCTGTCCCTACTCTAACTGCCCCTTTCCTGTCTCCGCTCCTCCTCTTCCTCTGGCCCCCTAGCTCCGCCCACTCCCAACTACTAGACTGTAGCACAACATTACAGTACCCCATCTGTATAATCGATCTAGGTGCGACATATTAACTAGCAACATCAATCCAGAGTCCTCCTACACTTGAAAACTAGAGAGAGTGCCCCAAGACCTCTCTCCCAGGTTAAGCCCCTGCCTATAAAGAACTAGGTGAAATGCCCGCATCCGAAGCGTGCCTAAATACTTCAGTGCGGTGCAGAAGAACCAGTTCCTTTCTTATACAAGCGTGCATGAGCACTGACAAAAAACGAAACCTATCGTGGGGCGGGACTTCCGTCTTGTGAAGCCCGCGCCCACGGAGTGCCTGGTCAGAGGAAGAGCCCCGCGGAGGCCGCAGATGTCCTGAGTGCCGGTAAGTGGGCCTTTGTTGTAGGGGGGGCGGGAGGAGGGGTGGGGGGGGGGTCTTGGTGTGCTTGTGTGTGTGTGTGCGGACGTGTGTGTGTATGTGTGCGACGGCGGGGGGATTTCTCTGTATGTGTGCTGGCATGTGTGCGCGCGCGTGTATCTGCATATGTTTGCGTGTGTATGTGTGTGTGTGTGCGCGTGTGTCTGCGTGTGCGTGTGTCTGCGTGTGCGTGTGTCTGTGTCCATATCCATTGTGTGTGTGTGTGAAGAGCCTGCCGGAATCGGAGGGCGTGTTCACGTGCGCGACCTGATCCGATTCCGGCAGGCTGCGTGCGCGTGCCAGTCTCTTGTCTCCAAGTCCTGCTAGTCCTTGAAAGCTGCAACGATAGCAATAGGCTCGCTTTGCAACAGCAGGGGCTTCGCCCCTGCAATCGCAGGTGCGAGACCTAAAAAGGACAGATCTCCTACAGAAATTGCAGCACTTAGGAAAACCTACAAACAAGCACAAAAGATTAGGAAGAATTATCTGAAAAAAGACCTGTGGACTCAATTACACAGATCATGTTCCTTGCGGGATAGTGCCGCTTTCTGGAAGGTCGTGAAGTCCCCTTTCTTAACAAATACAACGGTCGAGCCCAGCATTGATGTTGCGATTGATGAACAGTCGTGGGTTGAGTATTTCGAGCGGATATTCACCCTTCCTCACTCTGCAACTCAATCGATTCTGCCTGGCCCAAATCCAAGATCTTTCCCGCTGCTTATTAATATAGCCCTTGAGGAGGTGGAGTTGGCCCTGATGGCCAGTAAAAACGGTAAAGCGCCAGGCCCTGATGGGGTTCTGATTGATTTATTTAAACATAACATGGAACTTTGGTCGCCAATCTTAACCAGGGTCCTTCAGGCATCATGTGCCGTGGGTCTTATCGAATCATGGTCCCAATCAATCCTTGTACCTATATTTAAAAAGGGGGATCCCCAATTACCATCCTGCTACCGCCCTATATCCCTCCTGGATTCTTTAGGGAAAGTGGCTGGCCGTGTCATCCTAGAGCGCCTCCAGCAGTGGGCTACAGACAAAAAAGTTCTGTCTGACCTGCAATTTGGGTTCCGAGAGGGCCTGGGAACAACAGAACAAGCCCTTAATTTATCATTGCTAATTGGTAAATATGTTAACGTGAAAGGGGGGCCCTCTATATGGCATACGTTGACCTGTCAGCAGCATTTGACTGTGTCTACTATAGCAAGCTCTGGACCATCTTAGCTGATATGGGAATAGAGATGCCCCTCCTAACATTTTTGCGCGAATTATACACAGGCGCCACAGCGCAAGTTAGATACGGCGTGGGGGGCGAGCTAACAAAGTCGTTCAGCGTTGAGCGTAGGGTAAGGCAGGGTTGCGTCCTGGCCCCGTTTTTATTTAATCTTTATACCAACAGCCTGGAAAAAGCTATGGTCACGGGGAGCCAGAACCTTCCCGCTATAAACAAGGGCCCAATACCGATCCTGCTCTACGCGGACGACGCTGTAATTTTAGCCCGCACCCCCATGGAGTTACAACGTGCCCTCGTAAAATAACACACTTTCATGTCTAAACTTTACCTTCACGTTAAAATTAAAAAGACGTTTGTCATGTCTGTAGGGTCGAGGATTAAGAATACTAAGTCCTTGTACATTGATAATCAAAAATTAGAGAGCACCATCTCGTATCCTTACCTGGGCATTGTATTCGACCATAAATGCTCTTGGAAGTTTGCCATCAAGTCTTGGAAACTTACTTTTAAGAGGACAACAGCGGCCCTGGTTAATTTTGCAAATAAATTAGGTAGGCGACCAACCCTTGAACTTCTAGAAATCTATAGGGCAAAATGCATTTCAAGTGCAATATATGGGGCGGGTGTGTGGGGATTTGCCAAGGTCGAGGAGATGCAAACGGTAGAGAATGGTTTTCAAAGATTTCTTCTGGCTCTCCCTCAGGGTACGTCGACCTATGCATGTCACTTGGAACTGGGTTCCCCATACATAATAGACCTGATAAGGATTGAACCCCTACTTCTATGGCACCGCACATGGTCGTCTAGTGAAACCACTCTGTGCCGGGAATTCATAGAAGATTATATCTCTCTCGATAAGGCACATAAGATCGCCTGGATTGCCTATATTAGGAAATTCCTTAGCGATCTGGGAATGCTTCAGTATTACTCTTCCCCTATTTTAATCGCTGCAATCCCAAGGAAGCGATTTAAAAAGGCTTGCTTGGCTCACCTAGAATCTCTACGACTGTCTAGTGAGGTCTCCAAAATCACTGTACAACACTCACTACAAATCCAAACATCATTGACGGTCCAGCCTTATTTAACTTTTAATCTTTCGGGCTATGAAAGATTATTGTTAACTAGGCTCAGACTAAACATTTTTCACCACCTGGTCACTTTTCCTAAAACGAACACCTGGGAGAAATCTCCTCAACCTTGCCCTTGCGATGACATTTCTCCCCAAACAACGATCCATACAATAATGTTTTGTAAGTTCTATCAGGATCTGAGGAAACAGTGGCTTATTCCCATCTTAAAAGTCATGGGCCTTCGTAGGCGTCGCCCTGCATTTCTCGCCCTCCAATTTCTAGAAACTGAACCCTTTGCCAAATCTATAGCAAATTTTCTGAAATTGGTGATTAAGCACAGGGAGAACTTGGATTAAAACTTGTTCACACCTTTCCCGACGAAAAAATGCCGGTTTAATGTCCCCAATTCGCTGCGTTTTTGCACCAAAGCTGGTTGATCAAATATTTATATTCTCTGTTTTAATTTATTGCCAGATTAATTTTATTGTATTGATTAACTGTGTAGGCATACACTTTATACTCGATCTGTCGTAGCTTTCATGTCAGGAGTCAAAACTGCTTTTTACTCGAGTAACGGAACATTGAGAAAACTCTGTCATTACTATGATATTTTATGATATTTGTTATATTGTTTTTAAATGTAATTTCTTTTAGCAATATGTAAATGTACTGTGCTTTTATGGATGTTTTTCTCTACAACCGAATAAAGCTCGATTTGATTTGATTTGATTTGATTTGATTTGATTTGATTTGGGTTGTGTGCCTTTAGGTGCTATATGTACCTAACACTTGGAAATTACATATCTCCAGTTCTACTGATTGGATTCTTGCCTTTCCTGTATCACTTTATTTATTAAAATGCATGCTATTTTACTAAATTGGTTTGGGATTTTTCTTGTGGTGTGTTTTCACTTTATTACTGTTTTTATGCTGCTTCAGTACTTTACACTGTGCCTCTAAATTAAGCTGTCTTCATTGTGCCTAGCTAATAGAGGGTTAAGCACAGGTTAATTTTGTGACTTTTGTAGTTCACCCTGACAAGGATTGTAGTTGTTGCTTGAGTGGGGATATATTCTTCATTATTTGGGCTGCTGCAGGGGGACTACAGCCCCAACCAACATCGCACTCAGGATGTTTTGTTCCCATGGGATGTACACAGCCGGTGCGTGCCAGGGGGAACACCCGGCAAGCCCGTCTGCACCTGTCAGTGACAGAAAGAGGCTGGGCCTCCCTCCAGAGAACTGGGCTCCAAGATCTCTTCTGCAGTAAGTTCACTAGTTGATCACCTGTTTCCTTTATCACTAGTCATCATAATTCTGACAGTGCTGACAAGGTTAAAAAAAGCCTACTTCCACAAGAGACAACTCATGGACCGGCATCATAGTATCTTAGCTTACTAATGGCATGGGAGCCCTTGCACACAAGATCGACTCTGTTGAAGAGCAGCTGTGTTTTGCAATTAAGATCACATATGGGAACAGTAGTGGTCAGAGCCTAGAGCATCACCCAAGCCGGGATGAAGTTACAGCCTCCCTCAGTGGCAGATAATCATAAGGGAGCAAAATCCTTATGTATTAGGCGTTCCTGAAAATTGACATCTTAAAGGTGGAACCTCCACCTCCCAACAGATTTGATCCACACTGCTCCTTTTCTCCAGCAAAAAAGGAGCGCAGGCAGCTCAGAAAGGGAAAGGTCGCTGTTATGGGGGTCTCTATCTGGGCCCCATATTTATGTGACCTGTTCAATGATATCCTAAAGGGTAGGAATCACCCGGATACTTGGCGAGGGATGGAGATAGTCCCGATCTATAAAAAAGGCTGCCCACTTTTACCGTCCAACTATAGGCCCATCAGCCTAAAAGACACCACCCAGAAACTTATGGGACGGGTCATCTTGGACAGAGTTCAGGGATGGATCGAGGAGAAAGAGATCCTGAGTCCCTTCCAGGCTGGTTTCAAGACGAGCACATCAACAATCGACCAGATATTCAGACTTCAGGTCCTTTACTAGAAGACGGTGAGTGTAGAGGGTGGCAGCCTCTACCTCATCTTCGTCGACCTGAAGCCTGCATTTGATCTGGTGCCTAGAGAAAAGCTGTGGAGGGTATTGCATGATCTTGGAATCCCACCATACCTCCTAGATGTGATTGAGGGATTGCATAGGGAGACCTACGCTCAAGTCAGGTGTGGGAAGCATGGGGAACTGTCAGCACGCTTCCTGGTGAAACAGGGGGTTCGCCAGGGGTGCGTTCTGGCACCAACTCTATTTTGCCTCTACATCAATGGGCTCATAGACCACCTACACAGTATCAAGGACAGCGACGCCCCTAAATTAGCTTCGAGGAGGGTGCCCGCGCTGATGTTTGCGGATGACACACTGTTACTGTCCAAAACATCAACGGGCATCCAGCGTACTCCGGATGGCTTTGCTGGTTTTTGTACCTTGAGAGGATTGGAGATCAATTCATCCAAGACTAAATATATGATTTTCAATAATCCCAAGAGTACTCACCCAAACCCAGCACTTGATGGTACTCCCCTGGAAAGAGGGAAGACGTTCGAGTATCTGGGCATCACTCTAACAGAAAAATTTGAGTGGGAGACCCAGACGTCTAGGGCATCTTTGAAATGATCTCAAGTAGTGGGGGGAATATTGAAAATGTATAGATTGTCCAAACATAAGCCAGTTGCTCCCAGTGTTGAAATCTACAAAGTACAGGCCAGGGCGGCCACTTTATATGGGGCCGAACTATGGGGGCATTCTAGCACCGCCAACCTCATGAAGATATAGCATGCATTCATGAGGAATTTGGTTGGACTTCCGGGGAGTACGCCTCTTGTCCCCCTTCGCATGGATTCAGAGCTTCTACCCACTGGAGAAGAAGCTGCGTTGAGGCCACTGATGTTTTGGAGAAGACTTTGGATAGTCCCAAAGTTATCTTCCTACAGAGAGGAATTTAGGGAGGTACCACCAACTTTGAGCAGCAGGAAAATCCCATGGCTCAGCCACATAAGAGTACTCTGTAATCGATTAGGAAGGTCTGAGCTCTGGGAAGCTCCGGGCACAGCATGCCCATTAATAACTAGGGTGAACTTGGAAATTACGGAAAAGATGGGTAATTCCAATTTGCAGAAACTTGGGTTTTAGACACTGTTTGCAAGCCTTTAGGGTTTTAAAGTACGATACCAATCCCCCTATTGTTTTTGCCGTCTCGCGTTTTCTTAACGCGATGTACCACAAGCGTAGGAGCTTTTTAAAGTAACTAACTATGGAACTGCATATTTGTTTTTTAGGAAAGCGAGCCAGCATGAAAGTATCGCTGTACTGGTTATTTGGAATGCGTTTTTTAAACTACTTAGTTTTCTTGATAATTCTTAATGAATTTTTCTGTGTTAAAACTGGGATGGTAGAAGCATTATTTTAATATGGTAAATGATTGTAAATATGACTGTTTTATACTGTTTAAATGCTATTTATTAATTTGGTTGTTGTCTCTATGTATGTCATGAATGTGCTTTTATGGTCTGATGTGACCGAAATAAAGGTATCGAAGAAGAAGAAGGTGGTCTCTAGTTGGCAGGTTGTTAGCCTGTCCATGTAGGGAGCCTTCTACCTAGTCGGGATAAGGGGAAAATACTTCTAAAATAACCCCTGCTCACCCCCTTATTAGCTTTGCACAAGCAGCCAGGCTTATCTCAGAGGCAGTGCAGAAAGCATTTGTACATAACCAGCAGAAATACAGTGAAAACACTACAAAAGAACACCACACCAGTTTAAAAAAAATATCCAATATTTTATCTGTGCAAAACAAGACTATAACAATAAAAATCCACCATACAGTTCTTAGAAATATCAATAATCAAAAACAGACACAAAATACAGTTCCTTGAAGTTGATTGCTCGTCCTGGGCTATCGCAGCGTTGTGAACAACAAATCCAAACAGTTCTGGCTGACTGCAGCTTCCCGGGCTATGGTGTCGGGGAGACCCGCAAACAGTACCTTTGGAAATGCAGGGTGTCTGTGGCCTCTCAATGAGCCTTAAAGAGCCGGCATGGGCAGGTGTCAGTTCCGGAGGTTGGTGCAGTAGACGTCGGGCTCTTAAAGTCATACGCGTTGCGAAATGAACTCTGTGCGCTTGAAGTCAGGAGCGCTGGCATCGGCAGGCATCGAGGCTGCTGTGTGATTCGGAGCGGTGCGACTATGTGGTGCTCCCAGGTCATGGTGTAGGCATCAGCTCGGTGACAGTCATCCAGCAGCGATGATGAGACGAGGGCTGCGGTACGAAGTGGGGCAGTCCTCGTTGCGGTGCTGACAGATCACGGTGCAAGCAGCGTCATCATCATTACTGAAGCACTGTCGTCGGTAGACCCAAGGCTGCAGTGCAAGATGGGTAATGCATCCTGCGGGCCCACAGTTCATGGTTGCGGTACGAAGTGCGGCAGTGACCTATGTGGTGTCTTCAGGACACGGAGCTGGCAGCAGTGTTGTTGACAGCGTTGCATTTCCTTTTTCCTCTGTGGCACAGTCCAGTGCTTTTCCTGCGCAAGATAGAAGCAGCAACTGTAGGCCAACCCAGCAAAGTGGTAGTCTCTCCTCACAGCTATTCCAGCTCTTCTTCCTGGCATGTTCCTTGGTCCATCAGTAATCTAAAGTCCTGGGGTCAGGGCTCCAATATTCACACCACATTTTCTCTGTGTTCTCTTTAATGCGAAGGTCTCTGAGCCCATTCCAAACCAGTTCTACCCTCTCTGGCCTAGCTTCACTACAGTAGTTGGAGACAGCATTGTGCAGAGGAGACACTGCCTATTCAGATGCTAGTGAAAATACTTCCCACCGCTCTAAATGCAGACCAGGCATATTTAGACCAACTGTGAGTCACCCAGGAAGGGCAGGACACACCTCAACCCCCACTTGTGACTGTATACAGTGAGAGCACATCCCTAGCCCCTGTCACTCCAAAACAAGACAGTCAATGCACAAACCAGCAGAGGCACAAAGAATAGTTAACCCTTTCGATGCTGATGACGAGCTCAGCTCGTCATCACCCACGGGTGTCGTGTGCTGATGACGAGCTGAGCTCGTCATGGTGCCACTAAAATGGCATTTTCCAGCACACAGCGGGAAAACGCCTAGCAGCCAAGAGGTTAAACAAAAAATGCCTTTTTTCTAAAAGTGGCCTTTTCAATCAAACAATTTAAAATCCACCTCCTTAAAAAGATGTGTAATTAAATTCTGAGTTCAAGGAGCCTAAACTCCATTTCTCTGTCTTGTCCCAATGGAAAGTTATACTTGTAAGATGTTACAAATCAACTCCCATGCTAGCTTATAAGACAGATAGTCTTGCAATAGTGAAAAACAATATTAACAGTATTTCACTATCAGGACATGTCACACACCAGGACATGTCCTACCTTCCTTATACACTGCACCCTGGCCATGGGTACCTTGGGCCTACCTTAGGGGTACCTTACATGTAAGAAAAGGGAAGGTTAGGGCTTGGCAAGTGGGGACACTTGCCATGTCGACATGGCAGTAAGAACTTGGTACAGGCACTGCAGTGGCAAGCCAGACACACCTTTGAAAGGCTGCTTGTGTGTTGGGTGGCACAATCAGTGCTGCTTGCCCACTAGCAGCATTTGATTTCCAAGCCCTTGGCACACACAGCGCACTATACTAGGGACCTAGTAGTAAATCAAATAAGTCAAACATGGAAACACCAATCCATAAACACAATTTACATGGAGAGCATAAGCACTTTAGCACTGATTAACCGTGGTAAAGTGCCCAGAGTCATAAAACAAACAAAGACAAGGTCAAAAACAGGAGGTCAAAAAGCAGAAAGTCTGGGGGTGAACCAGCTGAAAAAGACAAGTCTAACAGTCACCCAGGATTCAAACCTGACAGCCGAAAATGCTGCACCCACTGGGTTAGTATATGTACACAAAGGAATACCAAAGATTGTAAGGGACCAAGGGTACTTGAGTAATTCTAGAGACAAAGGCCCCTTAACACAAAATGAATTACAGTCAATCCAGATGCAAATATCAGTTCCATAAATAGATTCAATGATGAGAGTTTGCAATTTTATTACTACATTTCAAACAAAGATTTGAATTTCCCCAGCCGGAATAATTTCAGAAACAAAGATCAAGAAAGCATAACAAACAATTAACTAAAACAAACAACGAGCAAAAAAAGAATAATGCACCAGAAAACCAGGTGTTAAAAACTGACAATAAACACATATAGACATATACAGGCAAGCAAACAGTGACCAACATTAATATAACATATTTAGGTCACTTAATAAAAGCAAAACACTACTGCACCCAAAACAAATATACTACTAAGTACAGTGTCAGCCTCAGGAACCACAGCACCAATCACAACACCCAATACAGCGTTGGAAAGGGCAGTTGCAGCAGAAGGACATAGGCTATGCAGACGCCCACCATATACATTTAAAAGGTAAAAGAACCGGGCCAGCAAAGTAGTCCCTTGTGGGCTTGTCTGCGTTGTGCTGTGGGAGTGACAAATGCTGGGGGCGTGTGGTAGGTTCTGCACTTCATGCCATGTCTCATATCGTGTGCTGGGGGCGTGGGCGTGTGTGGGGCATGGGATTACGGAAAAAAAGCGAGCGTTGTGCCCAATATTTCATTGTTTTTTCTTCCCAGGTTCTGTACATTCCAGATCCGGGTGTCCACCATGCTCCCTTTAAATATCCCGATTCAGAAAAGGGGGTGGTGATGGACAGAGTTTCTGAATTAATCAGAATACTCCTACCCAGTCAACAGATCAGGGCTTGATCCATCACCGTTTTTTTAGCTCACTGCACCATCCCAGCTCAGAACCTGGCTACATGCAAATTAGTCTGTCCCTGTCCCAGTGCATCATGGGAACAGGACAAAACGATTCAGATCAGGGGGTGGTGATGGACAGAGTTTCTGAATTAAGCAGAATACTCCTACCCAGTCAACAGATCAGGGCTTGATCCATCACCGTTTTTTAGCTCACTGCACCATCCCAGCTCAGAACCTGGCTACATGCAAATTAGTCTGTCCCTGTCCCAGTGAATCATGGGAACAGGGCAAACCAAACTACCAAGCCAATTCTTTCACTGGGAAGGAAACAAGCTTCCGGGGACCAGTTTCTGGCATTACAGCCGTCATCGGCCCGGCTTGCTTGAATCCTGATGGTGCAATGAGCAAGGGACTCACATCTGAGTATACCCTTCCACGCTTATGGTGGACAAAACGATTCAGAAAAGGGGGTGGTGATGGACAGAGTTTCTGAATTAAGCAGAATACTCCTACCCAGTCAACAGATCAGGGCTTGATCCATCACCGTTTTTTAGCTCACTGCACCATCCCAGCTCAGAACCTGGCTACATGCAAATTAGTCTGTCCCTGTCCCAGTGCATCATGGGAACAGGGCAAACCAAACTACCAAGTCAATTCTTTCACTGGGAAGGAAACAAGCTTCCGGGGACCGGTTTCTGGCATTACAGCCGTCATCGGCCCGGCTTGCTTGAATCCTGATGGTGCAATGAGCAAGGGACTCACATCTGAGTATACCCTTCCACGCTTATGGTGGACAAAACGATTCAGAAAAGGGGTTGGTGATGGACAGAGTTTCTGAATTAAGCAGAATACTCCTACCCAGTCAACAGATCAGGGCTTGATCCATCACCGTTTTTTAGCTCACTGCACCATCCCAGCTCAGAACCTGGGTACATGCAAATTAGTCTGTCCCTGTCCCAGTGCATGATGGGAACAGGGCAAACCAAACTACCAAGCCAATTCTTTCACTGGGAAGGAAACAAGCTTCCGGGGACCGGTATCTGGCATTACAGCCGTCATCGGCCCGGCTTGCTTGAATCCTGATGGTGCAATGAGCAAGGGACTCACATCTGAGTATACCCTTCCACGCTTTTGGTGGACAAAACGATTCAGAAAAGGGGGTGGTGATGGACAGAGTTTCTGAATTAAGCAGAATCTTCCTACCCAGTCAACAGATCAGGGATTGATCCATCACGTTTTTTAGCTCACTGCACCATCCCAGCTCAGACCCTGGCTACATGCAAATTAGTCTGTCCCTGTCCCAGTGCATCATGGGAACAGGGCAAACCAAACTACCAAGCCAATTCTTTCACTGGGAAAGAAACAAGCTTCCGGGGACCGGTTCCTGGCATTACAGCCGTCATTGTCCCGGCTTGCTTGAATCCTGATGGTGCAATGAGCAAGGGACTCACATCTGAGTATACCCTTCCACGCTTATGGTGGACAAAATGATTCAGAAAAGGGGGTGGTGATGGACAGAGTTTCTGAATTAAGCAGAATACTCCTACCCAGTCAACAGATCAGGGCTTGATCCATCACCGTTTTTTAGCTCACTGCTCCATCCCAGCTCAGAACCTGGCTACATGCAAATTAGTCTGTCCCTGTCCCAGTGCATCATGGGAACAGGGCAAACCAAACTACCAAGCCAATTCTTTCACTGGGAAGGAAACAAGCTTCCGGTGACCGGTTTCTGGCATTACAGCCGTCATTGGCCCGGCCTGCTTGAATCCTGATGGTGCAATGAGCAAGGGACTCACATCTGAGTATACCCTTCCACGCTTATGGTGGACAAAACGATTCAGAAAAGGGGGTGGTGATGGACAGAGTTTCTGAATTAAGCAGAATACTCCTACCCAGTCAACAGATCAGGGCTTGATCCATCACTGGTTTTTAGCTCATTGCACCATCCCAGCTCAGAACCTGGCTACATGCAAATTAGTCTGTCCCTGTCCCTGTCTCCTTTCTGGTGAAGAATTGGCTTGGTAGTTTAGTCTGCCCTGTTCCCATGATGCACTGGGCCAGGGACAGACTGATTTGCATATAGCCAGGTTCTGAGCTGGGATGGTGCAGTGAGCTAAATAACGGTGATGGATCAAGCCCTGATCTTTGGACTGGGTTAGACTGGTCTGCTTAATTCAGACACTCTGTTCATCACCACCCCCTTTTCTGAATCGTTTTTGGCCACTATAGGTGTGGCAGGGTATACTCAGACACGAGTCTCTTGTTCACTGCACCATCAGGATTCAAGCAAGCCGGGCTGACGACGGCTGAAATGCCAGAAACCGGTCCCCGGAAGCTTGTCTCCTTTCTGGTGAAGAATTGGCTTGGTAGTTTAGTCTGCCCTGTTCCCATGATGCACTGGGCCAGGGACAGACTGATTTGCATATAGCCAGGTTCTGAGCTGGGATGGTGCAGTGAGCTAAATAACGGTGATGGTTCAAGCCCTGATCTTTGGACTGGGTAAGAGTGGTCTGCTTAATTCAGACACTCTGTTCATCACCACCCCCTTTTCTGAATCGTTTTTGGCCACTATAGGTGTGGCAGGGTATACTCAGACATGAGCCCCTTGCTCACTGCACCATCAGGATTCAAGCAAGCCGGGCCGACGACGGCTGAAATGCCAGAAACCGGTCCCCGGAAGCTTGTCTCCTTTCTGGTGAAGAATTGGCTTGGTAGTTTAGTCTGCCCTGTTCCCATGATGCACTGGGCCAGGGACAGACTGATTTGCATGTAGCCAGGTTCTGAGCTGGGATGGTGCAGTGAGCTAAATAACGGTGATGGATCAAGCCCTGATCTTTGGACTGGGTAAGAGTGGTCTGCTTAATTCAGACACTCTGTTCATCACCACCCCCTTTCTGAACCGTTTTTGGCCACTATAGGTGTGGCAGGGTATACTCAGACATGAGTCCCTTGCTCACTGCACCATCAGGATTCAAGCAAGCCGTGCCGACGAAGGCTGAAATGCCAGAAACCGGTCCCCGGAAGCTTTTCTCCTTTCTGGTGAAGAATTGGCCTGGTAGTTTAGTCTGCCCTGTTCCCATGATGCACTGGGCCAGGGACAGACTGATTTGCATATAGCCAGGTTCTGAGCTGAGATGGTGCAGTGAGCTAAATAACGGTGATGGATCAAGCCCTGATCTTTGGACTAGGTAAGAGTGGTCTGCTTAATTCAGACACTCTGTTCATCACCACCCCCTTTTCTGAATCGTTTTTGGCCACTATAAGTGTGGCGGGGTACACTCAGACATGAGTCCCTTGCTCACTGCACCATCAGGATTCAAGCAAGCCCGGTCGACGACGGCTGAAATGCCAGAAACCGGTCCCTGGAAGCTTGTCTCCTTTCTGGTGAAGAATTGGCTTGGTAGTTTAGTCTGCCCTGTTCCCATGATGCACTGGGCCAGGGACAGACTGATTTGCATATAGCCAGGTTCTGAGCAGGGATGGTGCAATGAGCTAAATAACGGTGATGGATCAAGCCCTGATCTTTGGACTGGGTAAGAGTGGTCTGCTTAATTCAGACACTCTGTTCATCACCTCCCCCTTTTCTGAATCGTTTTTGGCCACTATAGGTGTGGCAGGGTATACTCAGACATGAGTCCCTTGCTCACTACACCATCAGGATTTAAGCAAGCCGGGCCGACGACGGCTGAAATGCCAGAAACCGGTCCCCGGATGCTTGTCTCCTTTCTGGTGAAGAATTGGCTTGGTAGTTTAGTCTGCCCTGTTCCCATGATGCACTGAGCTAGGGACAGACTGATTTGCATATAGCCAGGTTCTGAGCTGGGATGGTGCAGTGAGCTAAATAACGGTGATGGATCAAGCCCTGATCTTTGGACTGGGTAAGAGTGGTCTGCTTAATTCAGACACTCTGTTCATCACCACCACCCCCTTTTCTGAATCCCTTTAAATATCCCTGCACCCCATAATCATAACCCACCCTTACTCCTTAAAATACACCAACACCCTTAAACACTAACCCATCTTAACCCTATAAATATACCCTGTACCCCAAAACCCAAAACTATCCCTAAACCCTAAAAATACCCCTTTACCCCAAAACCCAAACCTACCCCTTAACCCTAAAATACCCCTGTACCCCAAAACCCAAACATAGCCCTGAACCCTTAAAATACCCCTGTACCCCCAAACTCAACCCTACCCCTGATCCATAAAAATACCCCTGTACCCCAAACCTAGCCCTGAACCATAAAAATAACCCTGTACCCCAAAGCCCAAACCTACGCCTGAACCCTAAAATACCCCTGTACTCCAAAACCCAAAGCTAGCCCTAAACACTTAAAATACCCCTGTAGCCCAAAACCCAAACCTACCCCTTAACCCTAAAAATACCCCTATACCCCAAAAACAAAGCCTAGCCCTGAACCCTAAAAATACCCCTGTACCCCAAAACCCATACCTATCCCTAAACCCTGAAACTACCCCTGCACCCCATAACCCAAAACTATATCTGAACCCTTAAAATACCCAAACATCCCAAAACATATACCTCAGTACCCCAAAAAATATTCCCGTATACCTAGACTTACCTTATCCAAACATTAAATGAAAAACATGCTTTTACCATTCATGCATTTACAACGAATTTCGTTGTAAATGTATGGGTGGTAAAAGCATATAAAATCTTATGCCATGCGTTATAATGGCAGTGTGGAGTCATGGTACTTTCGTAATGAAAGTATGCGGAGTGATGGTATGCGGAAAGAAAGTTGCAGAATGATGGGTGTTTACCCTCCCCCGGTAAGTACATTGGTGGCACTGCGGCCCACATCTCCAGCAACATACTCATATTTTTTCATCACTGATTTGAAAAATGCACAGGTCTCTCTCATTGATGGCCAGCACCGACATACACTTTTAGACACACCTCCCGCCACAAGTTCTAGAATTGTGAACTTTAGAGCTGGGGAGCTACGTTCGAATTTCGGCATCAGCCCAACATCCTGTGATTCCAGGCAAATCGCTTTGTCTCCCCGTGTCTACCACAAATGAATGTGTTCTTCTGTAATGTAAATTGTGCTCATGCCATGTTGTCGAGTTCGCGCTATATAATATTGCAAGGAAAAATAAGTAGGGAAACTCGAGTTCACACACTACTGAACGCGCACTCTTCAGTGCATCAGCAGTGCACTGTGAATCGGAGCGTTTCACAGGCCTGTCACAGATAAGAAATGCCATCAAAACAAAATCCTACAAAACAATATAATACTGGCCGGCAGCAATTCATACCCGGACAACGTCGGGACGAGCTGCTAGTATCCCATAAAGTTGCCACTAGTAAAGTATATAGAAAGGAAGAGCACTACTCGGATGGGACGAACAAAGAATGCTAGGCATCAAACTAGACCCCAATCATCCTCAACAAGTGTTAGGTACTGAAGATGCTGAAATAGCCAAATGGAGCTCTAGATTTCCCAAATTATTGGATGAGAAACTAGGTTGCTTAGAAAAATGTGAACACTGCATTGTACTCAAACACAGTAATGTTCCATGTGTGCATAAAGCTAGAAATGTACCCTTTACACTCCGAGAGAAATTGAAATCTGAATTACAAAGATTATGTAATGAACAAGTCATAAAACCCATTGAGTCATCTGAATGGCTTAGTCCAGTGGTTTTAGCACCAAAACTGGAGTGAAATTTACGCATGTATATTGATCTGAGAGATCTCAACCGTAACATTCTTGATGACACGCACCCATTACCTCACATCAATGAAATGGTGTCTTCTGTAAATAAAGCCAAATACTTCTCATTGATTGACCTCTCAAATGCATACCACCAAATCAAATTGCATTCATCCTCAAGATACCTCACCTCCTTTATCACACCGGAAGGAGCATTCCAATTTATCAGAATGACATTTGGCCTGGCATCCGCCTCAGCGGTTTTCCAAACAGTAATGAGTAGAATATTGGCGGGAATACACAATGTGCTGGTGTTCCAAGATGATATATTAGTGTGGGGGTCTAGTCGAATTGATCATGATTCAAGGTTAACGGAAACATTAGAGAAACTACAAAATGCTGGACTAATGGTGGGGGTTAAGAAATGCAAATTTGGTGTACAACAGATTGATTATTTAGGACATACATTGTCTAGAGATGGTGTTAAACCAAAAAAAGAAATTACTTGATGCAATCACAAATGCCCCATCTCCACAAGACAAAGAACAATTACGCTTGTTTCTTGGTCTTGCAGAATTTTATTCCAAATTAGTACAGCATTTTGCTGACAAAGTTCACATACTCAGAACATTGATGAAAAAAGGGGTGAAATTTGGGTGGTCAGATGAATGTCAAAAGGATTTTAATTCCATCAAGGAACAAATTGTTAAAGCTGTTTCCCTTAAACCATTTAACCCTTCTCATCAAAGCATAATATTAGTGGAAGTCAGTGCTTATGGATTAGGAGCAGTATTGATGCAAAAGAATTTGGGACAAGAACAGGTGGTAGCATTTGCATCCCGTACCCTCAAAGGTGTGGAGGCTACTCACTCGCTCATAGAAGAGGCAGCACTTGCGTGCTGTTGGGGTGTGACCGATTTCAAAAATTACATATGGGGCACACGCTTTAAAGTTAGATCTGACCACAGACCGCTTATCGAGTTGTTTACCACTAAAGGAGCAGTAAGTCAACTCCCAGAATTGCCAAATGGTTATTCAGACTTCAAGGTTTTGATTTCTCTTTACAATAGGTTCCAGGCATTTGAAATGTTAACGCAGATTGCTTATCACGCTTACCATTGGAATGCGATGAGGATGATGTTGACATAAATGATGATTGTGTGGTGGAAAATGTAAATGAATCATGTAATGGTGACATATCATGTGATGAGTAGAACCAAGCTGTAACAAATGACATTACTTTCGAAGAACTAATAGTTGAGTTATCCAATCCATCCCGATCCAACCTCATACTCAAAAAGTAATTTGGGGAGTTTTGGGCTGTTTGGACAGAATTTTTGCTCTTAGATGGTGTGTCACGTAGAAGTGGCAGAGTAGTGGTTCCAGAAGGTTTGAAAGATAGACTACTTAAACTATTACATGAGGGACATGGGGGCCTGACAGCCATGAAGAGGAAAGCCAGAGAAACATTTTGGTGGCCAGGGATGGACCAAAATATAGAGGAATATGTACGTGGATGCATAGATTGCATGTGTTGTGATAAATCTCACAGAGTAGAGGAATCACCTATATCATCAAATACATTTCCTAGCAGATCATGGGAAAAGGTAGCCATGGACATTTGTGGCCCATTCTTGGCCAAGGGAATTATCAACAAGTATGCATTAGTGTTAATGGATTACCACTCTAAATGGCCGGTAGTAGCATTCACGGGGATATCAAAGCACATAATGTCATTGAATTTTGTGATCAAATCTTTCGCAGAGAAGGATGTCCTGACACGTTAATCACAGACAATGGTCCACAGTTTATTTCTGGTGAATTTAAAACATATCTTGCCAACATAGGTATTAATCACCACACCACAGCTGTTTATAATCCTAGGGAAAATGGTCTTGGGGAGAGATTTAATAGAGCTTTAAAGGAATGTGTACAGCTTTCTGAACAATCTGGTTAAGATTGTAAAGAGGTAGTAAAGGAACTGTTGTGGACGTATCGCTCCGCGCCCCATTCAGTTACTAAGGAGTCTCCATGTAAGCTTCTCAAAGGTAGACAACCGGGCACGAAGGCTACTCCAATGTGGATGTTCAAAGACTTTTCACGTCCAGTTTGTAAAAAGGGTGTAGAGAGTAGGGTTCAAGAATATCAAGACAAGTATGTGCACAGACACAATGACAGGTTGAAAAGAAACAATCATAATTTCAGGGTTGGAGATTGGGTGAGGATGTATAGAGTGGGTGTACAAAAAAGAGGTTTATCAAAATGGTATGTACCAAAATGCATAATCAAGGTCAGTGGTAACAATGTATGGTAGGGTGATGGTAAGGTGTGGAAAAAACGTTGTTTAACTTTGTGAAACAAGCTGGAAGTTGATACCTGGTTGGAAAGGGATGGCAACAATCAGTTAAACAATGGTTGTGACGGTGTAAACAATGACAAACGTGTCAGGAAAATTTCAAAATGGCATAATGACTATGTGACCTATTAATATGTCCAAATAGTGCATTTTGCATAGTGTATACATGATTATTTTTTATTTCTTTAATTTATGTTATCCTTTGAGATGTGATATGTATATATTATTTTATTGTTTAAAGAAGAAGATGTGTTGTGTCTTAGTATGGTAGCCTGGCAACATGTGAACATGCCTTCCATGGCAAGCAGGATGCTTTGTTCTGGGTTGACGAGGAGAGTGGAGCTGGCAGTTGCAAAGAGAGGACCTGTCTAGGGGTTATGCCACTAAACTGAATAAACCTCTTCTACAACAATTTGTCTGCGCCTCTTAAAAATGTGCATATAGCTGTGTCTGAACTGAGGTGGCGAAGCAAGCTAAAGCATGATGATGGATTCAACCCAGATCTGTGGCACGGGGGTGAGTGTTTGAAAAGTTTCAACGCTCCGTCCATCATCTCCTTGTGTTTGCTTAATTTCCATCTCTGCCAGCGACTGCTATAGCAATGTGTGCTTTTTGAGAACACAAATTATTTTTGTTTTATAATTTTTAGGTCTCACCTAGGCAATGTCTTTTCGAGGCATGCTGCATCCACTCTGAGCTTTCATCACGCCCATCGCTTTTCGTTCCTTCGTGTGCCTTTTTAAATTCCTTTCCTTTCATTGGAGAAACATTGCTATATGTCCCGCCTTTGGGCGTGTTTTTCAATTTCATGGCTACTCCCCCAGTTACATGTACCCCAACTATTTTGTTTATCTATGCCTTGTTCGTCACACTCTTTTTCTTATTTAAATTGGTCCCACTTCGTGGTCAGTGGTGTGAAGTTAAGAGTTCACTTCTGCCTAGGCAAAAAGCATGGTAGGCATGCAGGGGAGAGTGAGGCAGGTTTGCCAGCATGCATCGGCCAGGCTTAGTCCCGCTGCTGTGTTCCCCTTGAGCTGCCCTTGTCTGCTCACGTGGTTTACCAGTGAAACTGAGGGTTCCTGTTGTAAGCACTAGCAGGTTCGAAGTGTATAGTTTGTATGCTGCATTTCAGCAAACCAGATTTACAACTGCATTGACAGAAAAACAATGTGAAATTTAATTGCCAACATAATGATACATTGTACGCATTCACATTTTGTTTTTGTATGTGTCGGTCAATAGTTTAATCGGCTACC